>NC_058119.1:3214166-3524444 GCF_914725855.1 Thunnus albacares
ACCACTGCATCTTCAGATGTGTGATCTGTGTGTGAATTGAAAACCTCAGTAAGAGATACACCTCAACTTTAGCCACATTCTTTGAACAAAACAAAGGAAAGTGCTTTGAAGTTGGGGTGTGATTCTATACTGTGTCACTACCTAGACTTGATCCAGATTCACAATTTGTATACACATGCCCCCCATGTCAGAATGAGTTTTTGGATCTTTTTTCCCCTTTGTTGAAGTAGCCATTCAGTGCTAACTCTACTTCTCTGTATTGATTGCAGTTCTTTTGATGTAGTGTCAACTAGGTCCTCCAGGTGGCAATGTGTTGCATCAATGCAAACTCACTGCAATCTAATTGACCACTCAACATCTGCTAACATTTGAGATGACGGTTGTCTATTCACGTACAAAGAATGTGATTGTTTACTGACCGTTGTCACGGCCATTGAAACTTGATGAAAATGAAGGCGGGGTTGGGTTGAACGGTAGCACTGTGTATTTAAGATGGGCAAATCTGTGCATCACTCACACTGCTAACAGGACGCAACGCAGAAGAGGCCAGAAAGAAACATCTCTAGACTCCGAGGGAACCTCATGAGTAAAGAAGATTTTTCACTGAGAGTTTGAGTTATTGGCCCAACTTGAGCATTGCCTTGTATTTTGACTACAGTAAGTGCTACTTGTTGGGGCGGTTGCACATGACAAATGCTACAGATTGCAAATGAAGAGAGGTACTATCGGAATCACGTTCAGATCACCTCAAACAGAGACACTGATGATTCTGGTTTTCATAAGTGCTTCTCTTTGGGGTTGTCTTGGTTGTGAGTTCTTCAACAGACATATCATCAGATAAATGCAGAGAGTCATTTCACATCAGTTTTACATGACACGGGAAATGTATGAATCGGTCACTAACATTACCTGAACAGTAGCACTGACTTGGGTCCTGAATGCAGTAAGTGCTACTTGTTGGGGTAGTTTTTCTGACCTCTGATTTCCCAGGCTCCTTTCAAGCTATTTTTCCAAACGCCCATTCTAAATCAGTTGTTACATGAATGCTGTTTTGGCACTGGATGAGTTTTTGGCTTTACCCTGACATGAGCACTGAATGTTCAATTCAGTAAGTGCTACTTGTTGGGGCAGTTTTCATTGACATAAGTAACTGTACATATGAGGAGACATTTCTTGCGGAAATCACTCTCAGATCACCTCAAATACAGCCACTGATGATTCTTGCATTCATAAGTGCTAGTTTTTGGGGTTGTCTTGGTTGGGACAGATTCCTTCATACATATATCTCTACAAAGCGGATGGAAGAAGAAGAAACCACTTTTTTAATTCAGAGACAAATTTCGGTGAGAGATACACTTCAACTTAACTGACTTCAACATTAAGAAAGTGCTATATAGTTGGGGTGTATTTCTCATGACATTGATGGCAATTCAAGTTTTTGTCATGTCTGTCTAGACTGTCATCATTATTACCCTAACACAAACACTAACTTTGGTTCTCAATGCAGTAAGTGCTTGTTGTTGGGGTAGTTGTATTGACCACTGCATCTTCAGATGTGTGATCTGTGTGTGAATTGAAAACCTCAGTAAGAGATACACCTCAACTTTAGCCACATTCTTTGAACAAAACAAAGGAAAGTGCTTTGAAGTTGGGGTGTGATTCTATACTGTGTCACTACCTAGACTTGATCCAGATTCACAATTTGTATACACATGCCCCCCATGTCAGAATGAGTTTTTGGATCTTTTTTCCCCTTTGTTGAAGTAGCCATTCAGTGCTAACTCTACTTCTCTGTATTGATTGCAGTTCTTTTGATGTAGTGTCAACTAGGTCCTCCAGGTGGCAATGTGTTGCATCAATGCAAACTCACTGCAATCTAATTGACCACTCAACATCTGCTAACATTTGAGATGACGGTTGTCTATTCACGTACAAAGAATGTGATTGTTTACTGACCGTTGTCACGGCCATTGAAACTTGATGAAAATGAAGGCGGGGTTGGGTTGAACGGTAGCACTGTGTATTTAAGATGGGCAAATCTGTGCATCACTCACACTGCTAACAGGACGCAACGCAGAAGAGGCCAGAAAGAAACATCTCTAGACTCCGAGGGAACCTCATGAGTAAAGAAGATTTTTCACTGAGAGTTTGAGTTATTGGCCCAACTTGAGCATTGCCTTGTATTTTGACTACAGTAAGTGCTACTTGTTGGGGCGGTTGCACATGACAAATGCTACAGATTGCAAATGAAGAGAGGTACTATCGGAATCACGTTCAGATCACCTCAAACAGAGACACTGATGATTCTGGTTTTCATAAGTGCTTCTCTTTGGGGTTGTCTTGGTTGTGAGTTCTTCAACAGACATATCATCAGATAAATGCAGAAAGTCATTTCACATCAGTTTTACATGACACGGGAAATGTGTGAATCGGTCACTAACATTACCTGAACAGAAGCACTGACTTGGGTCCTGAATGCAGTAAGTGCTACTTGTTGGGGTAGTTTTTCTGACCTCTGATTTCCCAGGCTCCTTTCAAGCTATTTTTCCAAACGCCCATTCTAAATCAGTTGTTACATGAATGCTGTTTTGGCACTGGATGAGTTTTTGGCTTTACCCTGACATGAGCACTGAATGTTCAATTCAGTAAGTGCTATTTGTTGGGGCAGTTTTCATTGACAAAAGTAACTGTACATATGAGGAGACATTTCTTGCGGAAATCACTCTCAGATCACCTCATATACAGCCACTGATGATTCTTGCATTCATAAGTGCTAGTTTTTGGGGTTGTCTTGGTTGGGACAGATTCCTTCATACATATATCTCTACAAAGCGGATGGAAGAAGAAGAAACCACTTTTTTAATTCAGAGACAAATTTCGGTGAGAGATACACTTCAACTTAAGCAACTCTCTGACTTCAACATTAAGAAAGTGCTATATAGTTGGGGTGTATTTCTCATGACATTGATGGCAATTCAAGTTTTTGTCATGTCTGTCTAGACTGTCATCATTATTACCCTAACACAAACACTAACTTTGGTTCTCAATGCAGTAAGTGCTTGTTGTTGGGGTAGTTGTATTGACCACTGCATCTTCAGATGTGTGATCTGTGCGTGAATTGAAAACCTCAGTAAGAGATACACCTCAACTTTAGCCACATTCTTTGAACAAAGCAAAGGAAAGTGCTTTGAAGTTGGGGTGTGATTCTATACTGTGTCACTACCTAGACTTGATCCAGATTCACAATTTGTATACACATGCCCCCCATGTCAGAATGAGTTTTTGGATCTTTCTTCCCCTTTGTTGAAGTAGCCATTCAGTGCTAACTCTACTTCTCTGTATTGATTGCAGTTCTTTTGATGTAGTGTCAACTAGGTCCTCCAGGTGGCAATGTGTTGCATCAATGCAACTCATTGCAATCTAATTGACCACTCAACATCTGCTAACGGCCTGCATGAATTTGAGATGACGGTTGTCTATTCACGTACAAAGAATGTGATTGTTTACTGACCGTTGTCACGGCCATTGAAACTTGATGAAAATGAAGGCGGGGTTGGGTTGAACGGTAGCACTGTGTATTTAAGATGGGCAAATCTGTGCATCACTCACACTGCTAACAGGACGCAACGCAGAAGAGGCCAGAAAGAAACATCTCTAGACTCCGAGGGAACCTCATGAGTAAAGAAGATTTTTCACTGAGAGTTTGAGTTATTGGCCCAACTTGAGCATTGCCTTGTATTTTGACTACAGTAAGTGCTACTTGTTGGGGCGGTTGCACATGACAAATGCTACAGATTGCAAATGAAGAGAGGTACTATCGGAATCACGTTCAGATCACCTCAAACAGAGACACTGATGATTCTGGTTTTCATAAGTGCTTCTCTTTGGGGTTGTCTTGGTTGTGAGTTCTTCAACAGACATATCATCAGATAAATGCAGAGAGTCATTTCACATCAGTTTTACATGACACGGGAAATGTATGAATCGGTCACTAACATTACCTGAACAGAAGCACTGACTTGGGTCCTGAATGCAGTAAGTGCTACTTGTTGGGGTAGTTTTTCTGACCTCTGTTTTCCCAGGCTCCTTTCAAGCTATTTTTCCAAACGCCCATTCTAAATCAGTTGTTACATGAATGCTGTTTTGGCACTGGATGAGTTTTTGGCTTTACCCTGACATGAGCACTGAATGTTCAATTCAGTAAGTGCTACTTGTTGGGGCAGTTTTCATTGACATAAGTAACTGTACATATGAGGAGACATTTCTTGCGGAAATCACTCTCAGATCACCTCAAATACAGCCACTGATGATTCTTGCATTCATAAGTGCTAGTTTTTGGGGTTGTCTTGGTTGGGACAGATTCCTTCATACATATATCTCTACAAAGCGGATGGAAGAAGAAGAAACCACTTTTTTAATTCAGAGACAAATTTCGGTGAGAGATACACTTCAACTTAAGCAACTCTCTGACTTCAACATTAAGAAAGTGCTATATAGTTGGGGTGTATTTCTCATGACATTGATGGCAATTCAAGTTTTTGTCATGTCTGTCTAGACTGTCATCATTATTACCCTAACACAAACACTAACTTTGGTTCTCAATGCAGTAAGTGCTTGTTGTTGGGGTAGTTGTATTGACCACTGCATCTTCAGATGTGTGATCTGTGTGTGAATTGAAAACCTCAGTAAGAGATACACCTCAACTTTAGCCACATTCTTTGAACAAAACAAAGGAAAGTGCTTTGAAGTTGGGGTGTGATTCTATACTGTGTCACTACCTAGACTTGATCCAGATTCACAATTTGTATACACATGCCCCCCATGTCAGAATGAGTTTTTGGATCTTTCTTCCCCTTTGTTGAAGTAGCCATTCAGTGCTAACTCTACTTCTCTGTATTGATTGCAGTTCTTTTGATATAGTGTCAACTAGGTCCTCCAGGTGGCAATGTGTTGCATCAATGCAAACTCATTGCAATCTAATTGACCACTCAACATCTGCTAACGGCCTGCATGAATTTGAGATGACGGTTGTCTATTCACGTACAAAGAATGTGATTGTTTACTGACCGTTGTCACGGCCATTGAAACTTGATGAAAATGAAGGCGGGGTTGGGTTGAACGGTAGCACTGTGTATTTAAGATGGGCAAATCTGTGCATCACTCACACTGCTAACAGGACGCAACGCAGAAGAGGCCAGAAAGAAACACCTCTAGACTCCGAGGGAACCTCATGAGTAAAGAAGATTTTTCACTGAGAGTTTGAGTTATTGGCCCAACTTGAGCATTGCCTTGTATTTTGACTACAGTAAGTGCTACTTGTTGGGGCGGTTGCACATGACAAATGCTACAGATTGCAAATGAAGAGAGGTACTATCGGAATCACTTTCAGATCACCTCAAACAGAGACACTGATGATTCTGGTTTTCATAAGTGCTTCTCTTTGGGGTTGTCTTGGTTGTGAGTTCTTCAACAGACATATCATCAGATAAATGCAGAGAGTCATTTCACATCAGTTTTACATGACACGGGAAATGTATGAATCGGTCACTAACATTACCTGAACAGAAGCACTGACTTGGGTCCTGAATGCAGTAAGTGCTACTTGTTGGGGTAGTTTTTCTGACCTCTGATTTCCCAGGCTCCTTTCAAGCTATTTTTCCAAACGCCCATTCTAAATCAGTTGTTACATGAATGCTGTTTTGGCACTGGATGAGTTTTTGGCTTTACCCTGACATGAGCATTGAATGTTCAATTCAGTAAGTGCTACTTGTTGGGGCAGTTTTCATTGACATAAGTAACTGTACATATGAGGAGACATTTCTTGCGGAAATCACTCTCAGATCACCTCAAATACAGCCACTGATGATTCTTGCATTCATAAGTGCTAGTTTTTGGGGTTGTCTTGGTTGGGACAGATTCCTTCATACATATATCTCTACAAAGCGGATGGAAGAAGAAGAAACCACTTTTTTAATTCAGAGACAAATTTCGGTGAGAGATACACTTCAACTTAAGCAACTCTCTGACTTCAACATTAAGAAAGTGCTATATAGTTGGGGTGTATTTCTCATGACATTGATGGCAATTCAAGTTTTTGTCATGTCTGTCTAGACTGTCATCATTATTACCCTAACACAAACACTAACTTTGGTTCTCAATGCAGTAAGTGCTTGTTGTTGGGGTAGTTGTATTGACCACTGCATCTTCAGATGTGTGATCTGTGTGTGAATTGAAAACCTCAGTAAGAGATACACCTCAACTTTAGCCACATTCTTTGAACAAAACAAAGGAAAGTGCTTTGAAGTTGGGGTGTGATTCTATACTGTGTCACTACCTAGACTTGATCCAGATTCACAATTTGTATACACATGCCCCCCATGTCAGAATGAGTTTTTGGATCTTTTTTCCCCTTTGTTGAAGTAGCCATTCAGTGCTAACTCTACTTCTCTGTATTGATTGCAGTTCTTTTGATATAGTGTCAACTAGGTCCTCCAGGTGGCAATGTGTTGCATAAATGCAAACTCATTGCAATCTAATTGACCACTCAACATCTGCTAACGGCCTGCATGAATTTGAGATGACGGTTGTCTATTCACGTACAAAGAATGTGATTGTTTACTGACCGTTGTCACGGCCATTGAAACTTGATGAAAATGAAGGCGGGGTTGGGTTGAACGGTAGCACTGTGTATTTAAGATGGGCAAATCTGTGCATCACTCACACTGCTAACAGGACGCAACGCAGAAGAGGCCAGAAAGAAACATCTCTAGACTCCGAGGGAACCTCATGAGTAAAGAAGATTTTTCACTGAGAGTTTGAGTTATTGGCCCAACTTGAGCATTGCCTTGTATTTTGACTACAGTAAGTGCTACTTGTTGGGGCGGTTGCACATTACAAATGCTACAGATTGCAAATGAAGAGAGGTACTATCAGAATCACGTTCAGATCACCTCAAACAGAGACACTGATGATTCTGGTTTTCATAAGTGCTTCTCTTTGGGGTTGTCTTGGTTGTGAGTTCTTCAACAGACATATCATCAGATAAATGCAGAGAGTCATTTCACATCAGTTTTACATGACACGGGAAATGTATGAATCGGTCACTAACATTACCTGAACAGAAGCACTGACTTGGGTCCTGAATGCAGTAAGTGCTACTTGTTGGGGTAGTTTTTCTGACCTCTGATTTCCCAGGCTCCTTTCAAGCTATTTTTCCAAACGCCCATTCTAAATCAGTTGTTACATGAATGCTGTTTTGGCACTGGATGAGTTTTTGGCTTTACCCTGACATGAGCACTGAATGTTCAATTCAGTAAGTGCTACTTGTTGGGGCAGTTTTCATTGACATAAGTAACTGTACATATGAGGAGACATTTCTTGCGGAAATCACTCTCAGATCACCTCAAATACAGCCACTGATGATTCTTGCATTCATAAGTGCTAGTTTTTGGGGTTGTCTTGGTTGGGACAGATTCCTTCATACATATATCTCTACAAAGCGGATGGAAGAAGAAGAAACCACTTTTTTAATTCAGAGACAAATTTCGGTGAGAGATACACTTCAACTTAACTGACTTCAACATTAAGAAAGTGCTATATAGTTGGGGTGTATTTCTCATGACATTGATGGCAATTCAAGTTTTTGTCATGTCTGTCTAGACTGTCATCATTATTACCCTAACACAAACACTAACTTTGGTTCTCAATGCAGTAAGTGCTTGTTGTTGGGGTAGTTGTATTGACCACTGCATCTTCAGATGTGTGATCTGTGTGTGAATTGAAAACCTCAGTAAGAGATACACCTCAACTTTAGCCACATTCTTTGAACAAAACAAAGGAAAGTGCTTTGAAGTTGGGGTGTGATTCTATACTGTGTCACTACCTAGACTTGATCCAGATTCACAATTTGTATACACATGCCCCCCATGTCAGAATGAGTTTTTGGATCTTTTTTCCCCTTTGTTGAAGTAGCCATTCAGTGCTAACTCTACTTCTCTGTATTGATTGCAGTTCTTTTGATGTAGTGTCAACTAGGTCCTCCAGGTGGCAATGTGTTGCATCAATGCAAACTCACTGCAATCTAATTGACCACTCAACATCTGCTAACATTTGAGATGACGGTTGTCTATTCACGTACAAAGAATGTGATTGTTTACTGACCGTTGTCACAGCCATTGAAACTTGATGAAAATGAAGGCGGGGTTGGGTTGAACGGTAGCACTGTGTATTTAAGATGGGCAAATCTGTGCATCACTCACACTGCTAACAGGACGCAACGCAGAAGAGGCCAGAAAGAAACATCTCTAGACTCCGAGGGAACCTCATGAGTAAAGAAGATTTTTCACTGAGAGTTTGAGTTATTGGCCCAACTTGAGCATTGCCTTGTATTTTGACTACAGTAAGTGCTACTTGTTGGGGCGGTTGCACATGACAAATGCTACAGATTGCAAATGAAGAGAGGTACTATCGGAATCACGTTCAGATCACCTCAAACAGAGACACTGATGATTCTGGTTTTCATAAGTGCTTCTCTTTGGGGTTGTCTTGGTTGTGAGTTCTTCAACAGACATATCATCAGATAAATGCAGAGAGTCATTTCACATCAGTTTTACATGACACGGGAAATGTATGAATCGGTCACTAACATTACCTGAACAGAAGCACTGACTTGGGTCCTGAATGCAGTAAGTGCTACTTGTTGGGGTAGTTTTTCTGACCTCTGATTTCCCAGGCTCCTTTCAAGCTATTTTTCCAAACGCCCATTCTAAATCAGTTGTTACATGAATGCTGTTTTGGCACTGGATGAGTTTTTGGCTTTGCACTGAATGTTCAATTCAGTAAGTGCTACTTGTTGGGGCAGTTTTCATTGACATAAGTAACTGTACATATGAGGAGACATTTCTTGCGGAAATCACTCTCAGATCACCTCAAATACAGCCACTGATGATTCTTGCATTCATAAGTGCTAGTTTTTGGGGTTGTCTTGGTTGGGACAGATTCCTTCATACATATATCTCTACAAAGCGGATGGAAGAAGAAGAAACCACTTTTTTAATTCAGAGACAAATTTCGGTGAGAGATACACTTCAACTTAAGCAACTGTCTGACTTCAACATTAAGAAAGTGCTATATAGTTGGGGTGTATTTCTCATGACATTGATGGCAATTCAAGTTTTTGTCATGTCTGTCTAGACTGTCATCATTATTACCCTAACACAAACACTAACTTTGGTTCTCAATGCAGTAAGTGCTTGTTGTTGGGGTAGTTGTATTGACCACTGCATCTTCAGATGTGTGATCTGTGTGTGAATTGAAAACCTCAGTAAGAGATACACCTCAACTTTAGCCACATTCTTTGAACAAAACAAAGGAAAGTGCTTTGAAGTTGGGGTGTGATTCTATACTGTGTCACTACCTAGACTTGATCCAGATTCACAATTTGTATACACATGCCCCCCATGTCAGAATGAGTTTTTGGATCTTTTTTCCCCTTTGTTGAAGTAGCCATTCAGTGCTAACTCTACTTCTCTGTATTGATTGCAGTTCTTTTGATGTAGTGTCAACTAGGTCCTCCAGGTGGCAATGTGTTGCATCAATGCAAACTCACTGCAATCTAATTGACCACTCAACATCTGCTAACGGCTTGCATGAATTTGAGATGACGGTTGTCTATTCACGTACAAAGAATGTGATTGTTTACTGACCGTTGTCACGGCCATTGAAACTTGATGAAAATGAAGGCGGGGTTGGGTTGAACGGTAGCACTGTGTATTTAAGATGGGCAAATTTGTGCATCACTCACACTGCTAACAGGACGCAACGCAGAAGAGGCCAGAAAGAAACATCTCTAGACTCCGAGGGAACCTCATGAGTAAAGAAGATTTTTCACTAAGAGTTTGAGTTATTGGCCCAACTTGAGCATTGCCTTGTATTTTGACTACAGTAAGTGCTACTTGTTGGGGCGGTTGCACATGACAAATGCTACAGATTGCAAATGAAGAGAGGTACTATCGGAATCACGTTCAGATCACCTCAAACAGAGACACTGATGATTCTGGTTTTCATAAGTGCTTCTCTTTGGGGTTGTCTTGGTTGTGAGTTCTTCAACAGACATATCATCAGATAAATGCAGAGAGTCATTTCACATCAGTTTTACATGACATGGGAAATGTATGAATCGGTCGCTAACATTACCTGAACAGAAGCACTGACTTGGGTCCTGAATGCAGTAAGTGCTACTTGTTGGGGTAGTTTTTCTGACCTCTGATTTCCCAGGCTCCTTTCAAGCTATTTTTCCAAACGCCCATTCTAAATCAGTTGTTACATGAATGCTGTTTTGGCACTGGATGAGTTTTTGGCTTTACCCTGACATGAGCACTGAATGTTCAATTCAGTAAGTGCTACTTGTTGGGGCAGTTTTCATTGACATAAGTAACTGTACATATGAGGAGACATTTCTTGCGGAAATCACTCTCAGATCACCTCAAATACAGCCACTGATGATTCTTGCATTCATAAGTGCTAGTTTTTGGGGTTGTCTTGGTTGGGACAGATTCCTTCATACATATATCTCTACAAAGCGGATGGAAGAAGAAGAAACCACTTTTTTAATTCAGAGACAAATTTCGGTGAGAGATACACTTCAACTTAAGCAACTGTCTGACTTCAACATTAAGAAAGTGCTATATAGTTGGGGTGTATTTCTCATGACATTGATGGCAATTCAAGTTTTTGTCATGTCTGTCTAGACTGTCATCATTATTACCCTAACACAAACACTAACTTTGGTTCTCAATGCAGTAAGTGCTTGTTGTTGGGGTAGTTGTATTGACCACTGCATCTTCAGATGTGTGATCTGTGTGTGAATTGAAAACCTCAGTAAGAGATACACCTCAACTTTAGCCACATTCTTTGAACAAAACAAAGGAAAGTGCTTTGAAGTTGGGGTGTGATTCTATACTGTGTCACTACCTAGACTTGATCCAGATTCACAATTTGTATACACATGCCCCCCATGTCAGAATGAGTTTTTGGATCTTTTTTCCCCTTTGTTGAAGTAGCCATTCAGTGCTAACTCTACTTCTCTGTATTGATTGCAGTTCTTTTGATGTAGTGTCAACTAGGTCCTCCAGGTGGCAATGTGTTGCATCAATGCAAACTCACTGCAATCTAATTGACCACTCAACATCTGCTAACGGCCTGCATGAATTTGAGATGACGGTTGTCTATTCACGTACAAAGAATGTGATTGTTTACTGACCGTTGTCACGGCCATTGAAACTTGATGAAAATGAAGGCGGGGTTGGGTTGAACGGTAGCACTGTGTATTTAAGATGGGCAAATTTGTGCATCACTCACACTGCTAACAGGACGCAACGCAGAAGAGGCCAGAAAGAAACATCTCTAGACTCCGAGGGAACCTCATGAGTAAAGAAGATTTTTCACTGAGAGTTTGAGTTATTGGCCCAACTTGAGCATTGCCTTGTATTTTGACTACAGTAAGTGCTACTTGTTGGGGCGGTTGCACATGACAAATGCTACAGATTGCAAATGAAGAGAGGTACTATCGGAATCACGTTCAGATCACCTCAAACAGAGACACTGATGATTCTGGTTTTCATAAGTGCTTCTCTTTGGGGTTGTCTTGGTTGTGAGTTCTTCAACAGACATATCATCAGATAAATGCAGAGAGTCATTTCACATCAGTTTTACATGACACGGGAAATGTATGAATCGGTCACTAACATTACCTGAACAGAAGCACTGACTTGGGTCCTGAATGCAGTAAGTGCTACTTGTTGGGGTAGTTTTTCTGACCTCTGGTTTCCCAGGCTCCTTTCAAGCTATTTTTCCAAACGCCCATTCTAAATCAGTTGTTACATGAATGCTGTTTTGGCACTGGATGAGTTTTTGGCTTTACCCTGACATGAGCACTGAATGTTCAATTCAGTAAGTGCTACTTGTTGGGGCAATTTTCATTGACTGTACAAGAAACTGTACATATGAGGAGACATTTCTTGCGGAAATCACTCTCAGATCACCTCATATACAGCCACTGATGATTCTTGCATTCATAAGTGCTAGTTTTTGGGGTTGTCTTGGTTGGGACAGATTCCTTCATACATATATCTCTACAAAGCGGATGGAAGAAGAAGAAACCACTTTTTTAATTCAGAGACAAATTTCGGTGAGAGATACACTTCAACTTAACTGACTTCAACATTAAGAAAGTGCTATATAGTTGGGGTGTATTTCTCATGACATTGATGGCAATTCAAGTTTTTGTCATGTCTGTCTAGACTGTCATCATTATTACCCTAACACAAACACTAACTTTGGTTCTCAATGCAGTAAGTGCTTGTTGTTGGGGTAGTTGTATTGACCACTGCATCTTCAGATGTGTGATCTGTGTGTGAATTGAAAACCTCAGTAAGAGATACACCTCAACTTTAGCCACATTCTTTGAACAAAACAAAGGAAAGTGCTTTGAAGTTGGGGTGTGATTCTATACTGTGTCACTACCTAGACTTGATCCAGATTCACAATTTGTATACACATGCCCCCCATGTCAGAATGAGTTTTTGGATCTTTTTTCCCCTTTGTTGAAGTAGCCATTCAGTGCTAACTCTACTTCTCTGTATTGATTGCAGTTCTTTTGATGTAGTGTCAACTAGGTCCTCCAGGTGGCAATGTGTTGCATCAATGCAAACTCACTGCAATCTAATTGACCACTCAACATCTGCTAACATTTGAGATGACGGTTGTCTATTCACGTACAAAGAATGTGATTGTTTACTGACCGTTGTCACGGCCATTGAAACTTGATGAAAATGAAGGCGGGGTTGGGTTGAACGGTAGCACTGTGTATTTAAGATGGGCAAATCTGTGCATCACTCACACTGCTAACAGGACGCAACGCAGAAGAGGCCAGAAAGAAACATCTCTAGACTCCGAGGGAACCTCATGAGTAAAGAAGATTTTTCACTGAGAGTTTGAGTTATTGGCCCAACTTGAGCATTGCCTTGTATTTTGACTACAGTAAGTGCTACTTGTTGGGGCGGTTGCACATGACAAATGCTACAGATTGCAAATGAAGAGAGGTACTATCGGAATCACGTTCAGATCACCTCAAACAGAGACACTGATGATTCTGGTTTTCATAAGTGCTTCTCTTTGGGGTTGTCTTGGTTGTGAGTTCTTCAACAGACATATCATCAGATAAATGCAGAGAGTCATTTCACATCAGTTTTACATGACACGGGAAATGTATGAATCGGTCACTAACATTACCTGAACAGTAGCACTGACTTGGGTCCTGAATGCAGTAAGTGCTACTTGTTGGGGTAGTTTTTCTGACCTCTGATTTCCCAGGCTCCTTTCAAGCTATTTTTCCAAACGCCCATTCTAAATCAGTTGTTACATGAATGCTGTTTTGGCACTGGATGAGTTTTTGGCTTTACCCTGACATGAGCACTGAATGTTCAATTCAGTAAGTGCTACTTGTTGGGGCAGTTTTCATTGACATAAGTAACTGTACATATGAGGAGACATTTCTTGCGGAAATCACTCTCAGATCACCTCAAATACAGCCACTGATGATTCTTGCATTCATAAGTGCTAGTTTTTGGGGTTGTCTTGGTTGGGACAGATTCCTTCATACATATATCTCTACAAAGCGGATGGAAGAAGAAGAAACCACTTTTTTAATTCAGAGACAAATTTCGGTGAGAGATACACTTCAACTTAACTGACTTCAACATTAAGAAAGTGCTATATAGTTGGGGTGTATTTCTCATGACATTGATGGCAATTCAAGTTTTTGTCATGTCTGTCTAGACTGTCATCATTATTACCCTAACACAAACACTAACTTTGGTTCTCAATGCAGTAAGTGCTTGTTGTTGGGGTAGTTGTATTGACCACTGCATCTTCAGATGTGTGATCTGTGTGTGAATTGAAAACCTCAGTAAGAGATACACCTCAACTTTAGCCACATTCTTTGAACAAAACAAAGGAAAGTGCTTTGAAGTTGGGGTGTGATTCTATACTGTGTCACTACCTAGACTTGATCCAGATTCACAATTTGTATACACATGCCCCCCATGTCAGAATGAGTTTTTGGATCTTTTTTCCCCTTTGTTGAAGTAGCCATTCAGTGCTAACTCTACTTCTCTGTATTGATTGCAGTTCTTTTGATGTAGTGTCAACTAGGTCCTCCAGGTGGCAATGTGTTGCATCAATGCAAACTCACTGCAATCTAATTGACCACTCAACATCTGCTAACATTTGAGATGACGATTGTCTATTCACGTACAAAGAATGTGATTGTTTACTGACCGTTGTCACGGCCATTGAAACTTGATGAAAATGAAGGCGGGGTTGGGTTGAACGGTAGCACTGTGTATTTAAGATGGGCAAATCTGTGCATCACTCACACTGCTAACAGGACGCAACGCAGAAGAGGCCAGAAAGAAACATCTCTAGACTCCGAGGGAACCTCATGAGTAAAGAAGATTTTTCACTGAGAGTTTGAGTTATTGGCCCAACTTGAGCATTGCCTTGTATTTTGACTACAGTAAGTGCTACTTGTTGGGGCGGTTGCACATGACAAATGCTACAGATTGCAAATGAAGAGAGGTACTATCGGAATCACGTTCAGATCACCTCAAACAGAGACACTGATGATTCTGGTTTTCATAAGTGCTTCTCTTTGGGGTTGTCTTGGTTGTGAGTTCTTCAACAGACATATCATCAGATAAATGCAGAAAGTCATTTCACATCAGTTTTACATGACACGGGAAATGTGTGAATCGGTCACTAACATTACCTGAACAGAAGCACTGACTTGGGTCCTGAATGCAGTAAGTGCTACTTGTTGGGGTAGTTTTTCTGACCTCTGATTTCCCAGGCTCCTTTCAAGCTATTTTTCCAAACGCCCATTCTAAATCAGTTGTTACATGAATGCTGTTTTGGCACTGGATGAGTTTTTGGCTTTACCCTGACATGAGCACTGAATGTTCAATTCAGTAAGTGCTATTTGTTGGGGCAGTTTTCATTGACAAAAGTAACTGTACATATGAGGAGACATTTCTTGCGGAAATCACTCTCAGATCACCTCATATACAGCCACTGATGATTCTTGCATTCATAAGTGCTAGTTTTTGGGGTTGTCTTGGTTGGGACAGATTCCTTCATACATATATCTCTACAAAGCGGATGGAAGAAGAAGAAACCACTTTTTTAATTCAGAGACAAATTTCGGTGAGAGATACACTTCAACTTAAGCAACTCTCTGACTTCAACATTAAGAAAGTGCTATATAGTTGGGGTGTATTTCTCATGACATTGATGGCAATTCAAGTTTTTGTCATGTCTGTCTAGACTGTCATCATTATTACCCTAACACAAACACTAACTTTGGTTCTCAATGCAGTAAGTGCTTGTTGTTGGGGTAGTTGTATTGACCACTGCATCTTCAGATGTGTGATCTGTGCGTGAATTGAAAACCTCAGTAAGAGATACACCTCAACTTTAGCCACATTCTTTGAACAAAGCAAAGGAAAGTGCTTTGAAGTTGGGGTGTGATTCTATACTGTGTCACTACCTAGACTTGATCCAGATTCACAATTTGTATACACATGCCCCCCATGTCAGAATGAGTTTTTGGATCTTTCTTCCCCTTTGTTGAAGTAGCCATTCAGTGCTAACTCTACTTCTCTGTATTGATTGCAGTTCTTTTGATGTAGTGTCAACTAGGTCCTCCAGGTGGCAATGTGTTGCATCAATGCAACTCATTGCAATCTAATTGACCACTCAACATCTGCTAACGGCCTGCATGAATTTGAGATGACGGTTGTCTATTCACGTACAAAGAATGTGATTGTTTACTGACCGTTGTCACGGCCATTGAAACTTGATGAAAATGAAGGCGGGGTTGGGTTGAACGGTAGCACTGTGTATTTAAGATGGGCAAATCTGTGCATCACTCACACTGCTAACAGGACGCAACGCAGAAGAGGCCAGAAAGAAACATCTCTAGACTCCGAGGGAACCTCATGAGTAAAGAAGATTTTTCACTGAGAGTTTGAGTTATTGGCCCAACTTGAGCATTGCCTTGTATTTTGACTACAGTAAGTGCTACTTGTTGGGGCGGTTGCACATGACAAATGCTACAGATTGCAAATGAAGAGAGGTACTATCGGAATCACGTTCAGATCACCTCAAACAGAGACACTGATGATTCTGGTTTTCATAAGTGCTTCTCTTTGGGGTTGTCTTGGTTGTGAGTTCTTCAACAGACATATCATCAGATAAATGCAGAGAGTCATTTCACATCAGTTTTACATGACACGGGAAATGTATGAATCGGTCACTAACATTACCTGAACAGAAGCACTGACTTGGGTCCTGAATGCAGTAAGTGCTACTTGTTGGGGTAGTTTTTCTGACCTCTGTTTTCCCAGGCTCCTTTCAAGCTATTTTTCCAAACGCCCATTCTAAATCAGTTGTTACATGAATGCTGTTTTGGCACTGGATGAGTTTTTGGCTTTACCCTGACATGAGCACTGAATGTTCAATTCAGTAAGTGCTACTTGTTGGGGCAGTTTTCATTGACATAAGTAACTGTACATATGAGGAGACATTTCTTGCGGAAATCACTCTCAGATCACCTCAAATACAGCCACTGATGATTCTTGCATTCATAAGTGCTAGTTTTTGGGGTTGTCTTGGTTGGGACAGATTCCTTCATACATATATCTCTACAAAGCGGATGGAAGAAGAAGAAACCACTTTTTTAATTCAGAGACAAATTTCGGTGAGAGATACACTTCAACTTAAGCAACTCTCTGACTTCAACATTAAGAAAGTGCTATATAGTTGGGGTGTATTTCTCATGACATTGATGGCAATTCAAGTTTTTGTCATGTCTGTCTAGACTGTCATCATTATTACCCTAACACAAACACTAACTTTGGTTCTCAATGCAGTAAGTGCTTGTTGTTGGGGTAGTTGTATTGACCACTGCATCTTCAGATGTGTGATCTGTGTGTGAATTGAAAACCTCAGTAAGAGATACACCTCAACTTTAGCCACATTCTTTGAACAAAACAAAGGAAAGTGCTTTGAAGTTGGGGTGTGATTCTATACTGTGTCACTACCTAGACTTGATCCAGATTCACAATTTGTATACACATGCCCCCCATGTCAGAATGAGTTTTTGGATCTTTTTTCCCCTTTGTTGAAGTAGCCATTCAGTGCTAACTCTACTTCTCTGTATTGATTGCAGTTCTTTTGATGTAGTGTCAACTAGGTCCTCCAGGTGGCAATGTGTTGCATCAATGCAAACTCACTGCAATCTAATTGACCACTCAACATCTGCTAACGGCCTGCATGAATTTGAGATGACGGTTGTCTATTCACGTACAAAGAATGTGATTGTTTACTGACCGTTGTCACGGCCATTGAAACTTGATGAAAATGAAGGCGGGGTTGGGTTGAACGGTAGCACTGTGTATTTAAGATGGGCAAATCTGTGCATCACTCACACTGCTAACAGGACGCAACGCAGAAGAGGCCAGAAAGAAACATCTCTAGACTCTGAGGGAACCTCATGAGTAAAGAAGATTTTTCACTGAGAGTTTGAGTTATTGGCCCAACTTGAGCATTGCCTTGTATTTTGACTACAGTAAGTGCTACTTGTTGGGGCGGTTGCACATGACAAATGCTACAGATTGCAAATGAAGAGAGGTACTATCGGAATCACGTTCAGATCACCTCAAACAGAGACACTGATGATTCTGGTTTTCATAAGTGCTTCTCTTTGGGGTTGTCTTGGTTGTGAGTTCTTCAACAGACATATCATCAGATAAATGCAGAGAGTCATTTCACATCAGTTTTACATGACATGGGAAATGTATGAATCGGTCGCTAACATTACCTGAACAGAAGCACTGACTTGGGTCCTGAATGCAGTAAGTGCTACTTGTTGGGGTAGTTTTTCTGACCTCTGATTTCCCAGGCTCCTTTCAAGCTATTTTTCCAAACGCCCATTCTAAATCAGTTGTTACATGAATGCTGTTTTGGCACTGGATGAGTTTTTGGCTTTACCCTGACATGAGCACTGAATGTTCAATTCAGTAAGTGCTACTTGTTGGGGCAGTTTTCATTGACATACGTAACTGTACATATGAGGAGACATTTCTTGCGGAAATCACTCTCAGATCACCTCAAATACAGCCACTGATGATTCTTGCATTCATAAGTGCTAGTTTTTGGGGTTGTCTTGGTTGGGACAGATTCCTTCATACATATATCTCTACAAAGCGGATGGAAGAAGAAGAAACCACTTTTTTAATTCAGAGACAAATTTCGGTGAGAGATACACTTCAACTTAAGCAACTCTCTGACTTCAACATTAAGAAAGTGCTATATAGTTGGGGTGTATTTCTCATGACATTGATGGCAATTCAAGTTTTTGTCATGTCTGTCTAGACTGTCATCATTATTACCCTAACACAAACACTAACTTTGGTTCTCAATGCAGTAAGTGCTTGTTGTTGGGGTAGTTGTATTGACCACTGCATCTTCAGATGTGTGATCTGTGTGTGAATTGAAAACCTCAGTAAGAGATACACCTCAACTTTAGCCACATTCTTTGAACAAAACAAAGGAAAGTGCTTTGAAGTTGGGGTGTGATTCTATACTGTGTCACTACCTAGACTTGATCCAGATTCACAATTTGTATACACATGCCCCCCATGTCAGAATGAGTTTTTGGATCTTTCTTCCCCTTTGTTGAAGTAGCCATTCAGTGCTAACTCTACTTCTCTGTATTGATTGCAGTTCTTTTGATATAGTGTCAACTAGGTCCTCCAGGTGGCAATGTGTTGCATAAATGCAAACTCATTGCAATCTAATTGACCACTCAACATCTGCTAACGGCCTGCATGAATTTGAGATGACGGTTGTCTATTCACGTACAAAGAATGTGATTGTTTACTGACCGTTGTCACGGCCATTGAAACTTGATGAAAATGAAGGCGGGGTTGGGTTGAACGGTAGCACTGTGTATTTAAGATGGGCAAATCTGTGCATCACTCACACTGCTAACAGGACGCAACGCAGAAGAGGCCAGAAAGAAACATCTCTAGACTCCGAGGGAACCTCATGAGTAAAGAAGATTTTTCACTGAGAGTTTGAGTTATTGGCCCAACTTGAGCATTGCCTTGTATTTTGACTACAGTAAGTGCTACTTGTTGGGGCGGTTGCACATTACAAATGCTACAGATTGCAAATGAAGAGAGGTACTATCGGAATCACGTTCAGATCACCTCAAACAGAGACACTGATGATTCTGGTTTTCATAAGTGCTTCTCTTTGGGGTTGTCTTGGTTGTGAGTTCTTCAACAGACATATCATCAGATAAATGCAGAGAGTCATTTCACATCAGTTTTACATGACACGGGAAATGTATGAATCGGTCACTAACATTACCTGAACAGAAGCACTGACTTGGGTCCTGAATGCAGTAAGTGCTACTTGTTGGGGTAGTTTTTCTGACCTCTGATTTCCCAGGCTCCTTTCAAGCTATTTTTCCAAACGCCCATTCTAAATCAGTTGTTACATGAATGCTGTTTTGGCACTGGATGAGTTTTTGGCTTTACCCTGACATGAGCACTGAATGTTCAATTCAGTAAGTGCTACTTGTTGGGGCAGTTTTCATTGACATAAGTAACTGTACATATGAGGAGACATTTCTTGCGGAAATCACTCTCAGATCACCTCAAATACAGCCACTGATGATTCTTGCATTCATAAGTGCTAGTTTTTGGGGTTGTCTTGGTTGGGACAGATTCCTTCATACATATATCTCTACAAAGCGGATGGAAGAAGAAGAAACCACTTTTTTAATTCAGAGACAAATTTCGGTGAGAGATACACTTCAACTTAACTGACTTCAACATTAAGAAAGTGCTATATAGTTGGGGTGTATTTCTCATGACATTGATGGCAATTCAAGTTTTTGTCATGTCTGTCTAGACTGTCATCATTATTACCCTAACACAAACACTAACTTTGGTTCTCAATGCAGTAAGTGCTTGTTGTTGGGGTAGTTGTATTGACCACTGCATCTTCAGATGTGTGATCTGTGTGTGAATTGAAAACCTCAGTAAGAGATACACCTCAACTTTAGCCACATTCTTTGAACAAAACAAAGGAAAGTGCTTTGAAGTTGGGGTGTGATTCTATACTGTGTCACTACCTAGACTTGATCCAGATTCACAATTTGTATACACATGCCCCCCATGTCAGAATGAGTTTTTGGATCTTTTTTCCCCTTTGTTGAAGTAGCCATTCAGTGCTAACTCTACTTCTCTGTATTGATTGCAGTTCTTTTGATGTAGTGTCAACTAGGTCCTCCAGGTGGCAATGTGTTGCATCAATGCAAACTCACTGCAATCTAATTGACCACTCAACATCTGCTAACATTTGAGATGACGGTTGTCTATTCACGTACAAAGAATGTGATTGTTTACTGACCGTTGTCACGGCCATTGAAACTTGATGAAAATGAAGGCGGGGTTGGGTTGAACGGTAGCACTGTGTATTTAAGATGGGCAAATCTGTGCATCACTCACACTGCTAACAGGACGCAACGCAGAAGAGGCCAGAAAGAAACATCTCTAGACTCCGAGGGAACCTCATGAGTAAAGAAGATTTTTCACTGAGAGTTTGAGTTATTGGCCCAACTTGAGCATTGCCTTGTATTTTGACTACAGTAAGTGCTACTTGTTGGGGCGGTTGCACATGACAAATGCTACAGATTGCAAATGAAGAGAGGTACTATCGGAATCACGTTCAGATCACCTCAAACAGAGACACTGATGATTCTGGTTTTCATAAGTGCTTCTCTTTGGGGTTGTCTTGGTTGTGAGTTCTTCAACAGACATATCATCAGATAAATGCAGAGAGTCATTTCACATCAGTTTTACATGACACGGGAAATGTATGAATCGGTCACTAACATTACCTGAACAGAAGCACTGACTTGGGTCCTGAATGCAGTAAGTGCTACTTGTTGGGGTAGTTTTTCTGACCTCTGTTTTCCCAGGCTCCTTTCAAGCTATTTTTCCAAACGCCCATTCTAAATCAGTTGTTACATGAATGCTGTTTTGGCACTGGATGAGTTTTTGGCTTTACCCTGACATGAGCACTGAATGTTCAATTCAGTAAGTGCTACTTGTTGGGGCAGTTTTCATTGACATAAGTAACTGTACATATGAGGAGACATTTCTTGCGGAAATCACTCTCAGATCACCTCAAATACAGCCACTGATGATTCTTGCATTCATAAGTGCTAGTTTTTGGGGTTGTCTTGGTTGGGACAGATTCCTTCATACATATATCTCTACAAAGCGGATGGAAGAAGAAGAAACCACTTTTTTAATTCAGAGACAAATTTCGGTGAGAGATACACTTCAACTTAACTGACTTCAACATTAAGAAAGTGCTATATAGTTGGGGTGTATTTCTCATGACATTGATGGCAATTCAAGTTTTTGTCATGTCTGTCTAGACTGTCATCATTATTACCCTAACACAAACACTAACTTTGGTTCTCAATGCAGTAAGTGCTTGTTGTTGGGGTAGTTGTATTGACCACTGCATCTTCAGATGTGTGATCTGTGTGTGAATTGAAAACCTCAGTAAGAGATACACCTCAACTTTAGCCACATTCTTTGAACAAAACAAAGGAAAGTGCTTTGAAGTTGGGGTGTGATTCTATACTGTGTCACTACCTAGACTTGATCCAGATTCACAATTTGTATACACATGCCCCCCATGTCAGAATGAGTTTTTGGATCTTTTTTCCCCTTTGTTGAAGTAGCCATTCAGTGCTAACTCTACTTCTCTGTATTGATTGCAGTTCTTTTGATGTAGTGTCAACTAGGTCCTCCAGGTGGCAATGTGTTGCATCAATGCAAACTCACTGCAATCTAATTGACCACTCAACATCTGCTAACATTTGAGATGACGGTTGTCTATTCACGTACAAAGAATGTGATTGTTTACTGACCGTTGTCACGGCCATTGAAACTTGATGAAAATGAAGGCGGGGTTGGGTTGAACGGTAGCACTGTGTATTTAAGATGGGCAAATCTGTGCATCACTCACACTGCTAACAGGACGCAACGCAGAAGAGGCCAGAAAGAAACATCTCTAGACTCCGAGGGAACCTCATGAGTAAAGAAGATTTTTCACTGAGAGTTTGAGTTATTGGCCCAACTTGAGCATTGCCTTGTATTTTGACTACAGTAAGTGCTACTTGTTGGGGCGGTTGCACATGACAAATGCTACAGATTGCAAATGAAGAGAGGTACTATCGGAATCACGTTCAGATCACCTCAAACAGAGACACTGATGATTCTGGTTTTCATAAGTGCTTCTCTTTGGGGTTGTCTTGGTTGTGAGTTCTTCAACAGACATATCATCAGATAAATGCAGAGAGTCATTTCACATCAGTTTTACATGACACGGGAAATGTATGAATCGGTCACTAACATTACCTGAACAGAAGCACTGACTTGGGTCCTGAATGCAGTAAGTGCTACTTGTTGGGGTAGTTTTTCTGACCTCTGATTTCCCAGGCTCCTTTCAAGCTATTTTTCCAAACGCCCATTCTAAATCAGTTGTTACATGAATGCTGTTTTGGCACTGGATGAGTTTTTGGCTTTACCCTGACATGAGCACTGAATGTTCAATTCAGTAAGTGCTACTTGTTGGGGCAGTTTTCATTGACATAAGTAACTGTACATATGAGGAGACATTTCTTGCGGAAATCACTCTCAGATCACCTCAAATACAGCCACTGATGATTCTTGCATTCATAAGTGCTAGTTTTTGGGGTTGTCTTGGTTGGGACAGATTCCTTCATACATATATCTCTACAAAGCGGATGGAAGAAGAAGAAACCACTTTTTTAATTCAGAGACAAATTTCGGTGAGAGATACACTTCAACTTAAGCAACTGTCTGACTTCAACATTAAGAAAGTGCTATATAGTTGGGGTGTATTTCTCATGACATTGATGGCAATTCAAGTTTTTGTCATGTCTGTCTAGACTGTCATCATTATTACCCTAACACAAACACTAACTTTGGTTCTCAATGCAGTAAGTGCTTGTTGTTGGGGTAGTTGTATTGACCACTGCATCTTCAGATGTGTGATCTGTGTGTGAATTGAAAACCTCAGTAAGAGATACACCTCAACTTTAGCCACATTCTTTGAACAAAACAAAGGAAAGTGCTTTGAAGTTGGGGTGTGATTCTATACTGTGTCACTACCTAGACTTGATCCAGATTCACAATTTGTATACACATGCCCCCCATGTCAGAATGAGTTTTTGGATCTTTTTTCCCCTTTGTTGAAGTAGCCATTCAGTGCTAACTCTACTTCTCTGTATTGATTGCAGTTCTTTTGATGTAGTGTCAACTAGGTCCTCCAGGTGGCAATGTGTTGCATCAATGCAAACTCACTGCAATCTAATTGACCACTCAACATCTGCTAACGGCTTGCATGAATTTGAGATGACGGTTGTCTATTCACGTACAAAGAATGTGATTGTTTACTGACCGTTGTCACGGCCATTGAAACTTGATGAAAATGAAGGCGGGGTTGGGTTGAACGGTAGCACTGTGTATTTAAGATGGGCAAATCTGTGCATCACTCACACTGCTAACAGGACGCAACGCAGAAGAGGCCAGAAAGAAACATCTCTAGACTCCGAGGGAACCTCATGAGTAAAGAAGATTTTTCACTAAGAGTTTGAGTTATTGGCCCAACTTGAGCATTGCCTTGTATTTTGACTACAGTAAGTGCTACTTGTTGGGGCGGTTGCACATGACAAATGCTACAGATTGCAAATGAAGAGAGGTACTATCGGAATCACGTTCAGATCACCTCAAACAGAGACACTGATGATTCTGGTTTTCATAAGTGCTTCTCTTTGGGGTTGTCTTGGTTGTGAGTTCTTCAACAGACATATCATCAGATAAATGCAGAGAGTCATTTCACATCAGTTTTACATGACATGGGAAATGTATGAATCGGTCGCTAACATTACCTGAACAGAAGCACTGACTTGGGTCCTGAATGCAGTAAGTGCTACTTGTTGGGGTAGTTTTTCTGACCTCTGATTTCCCAGGCTCCTTTCAAGCTATTTTTCCAAACGCCCATTCTAAATCAGTTGTTACATGAATGCTGTTTTGGCACTGGATGAGTTTTTGGCTTTACCCTGACATGAGCACTGAATGTTCAATTCAGTAAGTGCTACTTGTTGGGGCAGTTTTCATTGACATAAGTAACTGTACATATGAGGAGACATTTCTTGCGGAAATCACTCTCAGATCACCTCAAATACAGCCACTGATGATTCTTGCATTCATAAGTGCTAGTTTTTGGGGTTGTCTTGGTTGGGACAGATTCCTTCATACATATATCTCTACAAAGCGGATGGAAGAAGAAGAAACCACTTTTTTAATTCAGAGACAAATTTCGGTGAGAGATACACTTCAACTTAAGCAACTCTCTGACTTCAACATTAAGAAAGTGCTATATAGTTGGGGTGTATTTCTCATGACATTGATGGCAATTCAAGTTTTTGTCATGTCTGTCTAGACTGTCATCATTATTACCCTAACACAAACACTAACTTTGGTTCTCAATGCAGTAAGTGCTTGTTGTTGGGGTAGTTGTATTGACCACTGCATCTTCAGATGTGTGATCTGTGCGTGAATTGAAAACCTCAGTAAGAGATACACCTCAACTTTAGCCACATTCTTTGAACAAAACAAAGGAAAGTGCTTTGAAGTTGGGGTGTGATTCTATACTGTGTCACTACCTAGACTTGATCCAGATTCACAATTTGTATACACATGCCCCCCATGTCAGAATGAGTTTTTGGATCTTTTTTCCCCTTTGTTGAAGTAGCCATTCAGTGCTAACTCTACTTCTCTGTATTGATTGCAGTTCTTTTGATGTAGTGTCAACTATGTCCTCCAGGTGGCAATGTGTTGCATCAATGCAAACTCACTGCAATCTAATTGACCACTCA
This sequence comes from Thunnus albacares, assembly GCF_914725855.1. Classification (NCBI taxonomy): domain Eukaryota; kingdom Metazoa; phylum Chordata; class Actinopteri; order Scombriformes; family Scombridae; genus Thunnus; species Thunnus albacares. Next base: position 3,239,281 of record NC_058119.1, read on the forward strand.
ACATCTGCTAACGGCTTGCATGAATTTGAGATGACGGTTGTCTATTCACGTACAAAGAATGTGATTGTTTACTGACCGTTGTCACGGCCATTGAAACTTGATGAAAATGAAGGCGGGGTTGGGTTGAACGGTAGCACTGTGTATTTAAGATGGGCAAATCTGTGCATCACTCACACTGCTAACAGTACGCAACGCAGAAGAGGCCAGAAAGAAACATCTCTAGACTCCGAGGGAACCTCATGAGTAAAGAAGATTTTTCACTAAGAGTTTGAGTTATTGGCCCAACTTGAGCATTGCCTTGTATTTTGACTACAGTAAGTGCTACTTGTTGGGGCGGTTGCACATGACAAATGCTACAGATTGCAAATGAAGAGAGGTACTATCGGAATCACGTTCAGATCACCTCAAACAGAGACACTGATGATTCTGGTTTTCATAAGTGCTTCTCTTTGGGGTTGTCTTGGTTGTGAGTTCTTCAACAGACATATCATCAGATAAATGCAGAGAGTCATTTCACATCAGTTTTACATGACATGGGAAATGTATGAATCGGTCGCTAACATTACCTGAACAGAAGCACTGACTTGGGTCCTGAATGCAGTAAGTGCTACTTGTTGGGGTAGTTTTTCTGACCTCTGATTTCCCAGGCTCCTTTCAAGCTATTTTTCCAAACGCCCATTCTAAATCAGTTGTTACATGAATGCTGTTTTGGCACTGGATGAGTTTTTGGCTTTACCCTGACATGAGCACTGAATGTTCAATTCAGTAAGTGCTACTTGTTGGGGCAGTTTTCATTGACATAAGTAACTGTACATATGAGGAGACATTTCTTGCGGAAATCACTCTCAGATCACCTCAAATACAGCCACTGATGATTCTTGCATTCATAAGTGCTAGTTTTTGGGGTTGTCTTGGTTGGGACAGATTCCTTCATACATATATCTCTACAAAGCGGATGGAAGAAGAAGAAACCACTTTTTTAATTCAGAGACAAATTTCGGTGAGAGATACACTTCAACTTAAGCAACTCTCTGACTTCAACATTAAGAAAGTGCTATATAGTTGGGGTGTATTTCTCATGACATTGATGGCAATTCAAGTTTTTGTCATGTCTGTCTAGACTGTCATCATTATTACCCTAACACAAACACTAACTTTGGTTCTCAATGCAGTAAGTGCTTGTTGTTGGGGTAGTTGTATTGACCACTGCATCTTCAGATGTGTGATCTGTGCGTGAATTGAAAACCTCAGTAAGAGATACACCTCAACTTTAGCCACATTCTTTGAACAAAACAAAGGAAAGTGCTTTGAAGTTGGGGTGTGATTCTATACTGTGTCACTACCTAGACTTGATCCAGATTCACAATTTGTATACACATGCCCCCCATGTCAGAATGAGTTTTTGGATCTTTTTTCCCCTTTGTTGAAGTAGCCATTCAGTGCTAACTCTACTTCTCTGTATTGATTGCAGTTCTTTTGATGTAGTGTCAACTAGGTCCTCCAGGTGGCAATGTGTTGCATCAATGCAAACTCACTGCAATCTAATTGACCACTCAACATCTGCTAACATTTGAGATGACGGTTGTCTATTCACGTACAAAGAATGTGATTGTTTACTGACCGTTGTCACGGCCATTGAAACTTGATGAAAATGAAGGCGGGGTTGGGTTGAACGGTAGCACTGTGTATTTAAGATGGGCAAATCTGTGCATCACTCACACTGCTAACAGGACGCAACGCAGAAGAGGCCAGAAAGAAACATCTCTAGACTCCGAGGGAACCTCATGAGTAAAGAAGATTTTTCACTGAGAGTTTGAGTTATTGGCCCAACTTGAGCATTGCCTTGTATTTTGACTACAGTAAGTGCTACTTGTTGGGGCGGTTGCACATGACAAATGCTACAGATTGCAAATGAAGAGAGGTACTATCGGAATCACGTTCAGATCACCTCAAACAGAGACACTGATGATTCTGGTTTTCATAAGTGCTTCTCTTTGGGGTTGTCTTGGTTGTGAGTTCTTCAACAGACATATCATCAGATAAATGCAGAGAGTCATTTCACATCAGTTTTACATGACACGGGAAATGTATGAATCGGTCACTAACATTACCTGAACAGAAGCACTGACTTGGGTCCTGAATGCAGTAAGTGCTACTTGTTGGGGTAGTTTTTCTGACCTCTGTTTTCCCAGGCTCCTTTCAAGCTATTTTTCCAAACGCCCATTCTAAATCAGTTGTTACATGAATGCTGTTTTGGCACTGGATGAGTTTTTGGCTTTACCCTGACATGAGCACTGAATGTTCAATTCAGTAAGTGCTACTTGTTGGGGCAGTTTTCATTGACATAAGTAACTGTACATATGAGGAGACATTTCTTGCGGAAATCACTCTCAGATCACCTCAAATACAGCCACTGATGATTCTTGCATTCATAAGTGCTAGTTTTTGGGGTTGTCTTGGTTGGGACAGATTCCTTCATACATATATCTCTACAAAGCGGATGGAAGAAGAAGAAACCACTTTTTTAATTCAGAGACAAATTTCGGTGAGAGATACACTTCAACTTAAGCAACTCTCTGACTTCAACATTAAGAAAGTGCTATATAGTTGGGGTGTATTTCTCATGACATTGATGGCAATTCAAGTTTTTGTCATGTCTGTCTAGACTGTCATCATTATTACCCTAACACAAACACTAACTTTGGTTCTCAATGCAGTAAGTGCTTGTTGTTGGGGTAGTTGTATTGACCACTGCATCTTCAGATGTGTGATCTGTGCGTGAATTGAAAACCTCAGTAAGAGATACACCTCAACTTTAGCCACATTCTTTGAACAAAACAAAGGAAAGTGCTTTGAAGTTGGGGTGTGATTCTATACTGTGTCACTACCTAGACTTGATCCAGATTCACAATTTGTATACACATGCCCCCCATGTCAGAATGAGTTTTTGGATCTTTTTTCCCCTTTGTTGAAGTAGCCATTCAGTGCTAACTCTACTTCTCTGTATTGATTGCAGTTCTTTTGATGTAGTGTCAACTAGGTCCTCCAGGTGGCAATGTGTTGCATCAATGCAAACTCACTGCAATCTAATTGACCACTCAACATCTGCTAACGGCTTGCATGAATTTGAGATGACGGTTGTCTATTCACGTACAAAGAATGTGATTGTTTACTGACCGTTGTCACGGCCATTGAAACTTGATGAAAATGAAGGCGGGGTTGGGTTGAACGGTAGCACTGTGTATTTAAGATGGGCAAATCTGTGCATCACTCACACTGCTAACAGTACGCAACGCAGAAGAGGCCAGAAAGAAACATCTCTAGACTCCGAGGGAACCTCATGAGTAAAGAAGATTTTTCACTAAGAGTTTGAGTTATTGGCCCAACTTGAGCATTGCCTTGTATTTTGACTACAGTAAGTGCTACTTGTTGGGGCGGTTGCACATGACAAATGCTACAGATTGCAAATGAAGAGAGGTACTATCGGAATCACGTTCAGATCACCTCAAACAGAGACACTGATGATTCTGGTTTTCATAAGTGCTTCTCTTTGGGGTTGTCTTGGTTGTGAGTTCTTCAACAGACATATCATCAGATAAATGCAGAGAGTCATTTCACATCAGTTTTACATGACATGGGAAATGTATGAATCGGTCGCTAACATTACCTGAACAGAAGCACTGACTTGGGTCCTGAATGCAGTAAGGGCTACTTGTTGGGGTAGTTTTTCTGACCTCTGATTTCCCAGGCTCCTTTCAAGCTATTTTTCCAAACGCCCATTCTAAATCAGTTGTTACATGAATGCTGTTTTGGCACTGGATGAGTTTTTGGCTTTACCCTGACATGAGCACTGAATGTTCAATTCAGTAAGTGCTACTTGTTGGGGCAGTTTTCATTGACATAAGTAACTGTACATATGAGGAGACATTTCTTGCGGAAATCACTCTCAGATCACCTCAAATACAGCCACTGATGATTCTTGCATTCATAAGTGCTAGTTTTTGGGGTTGTCTTGGTTGGGACAGATTCCTTCATACATATATCTCTACAAAGCGGATGGAAGAAGAAGAAACCACTTTTTTAATTCAGAGACAAATTTCGGTGAGAGATACACTTCAACTTAAGCAACTCTCTGACTTCAACATTAAGAAAGTGCTATATAGTTGGGGTGTATTTCTCATGACATTGATGGCAATTCAAGTTTTTGTCATGTCTGTCTAGACTGTCATCATTATTACCCTAACACAAACACTAACTTTGGTTCTCAATGCAGTAAGTGCTTGTTGTTGGGGTAGTTGTATTGACCACTGCATCTTCAGATGTGTGATCTGTGCGTGAATTGAAAACCTCAGTAAGAGATACACCTCAACTTTAGCCACATTCTTTGAACAAAACAAAGGAAAGTGCTTTGAAGTTGGGGTGTGATTCTATACTGTGTCACTACCTAGACTTGATCCAGATTCACAATTTGTATACACATGCCCCCCATGTCAGAATGAGTTTTTGGATCTTTTTTCCCCTTTGTTGAAGTAGCCATTCAGTGCTAACTCTACTTCTCTGTATTGATTGCAGTTCTTTTGATATAGTGTCAACTAGGTCCTCCAGGTGGCAATGTGTTGCATCAATGCAAACTCATTGCAATCTAATTGACCACTCAACATCTGCTAACGGCCTGCATGAATTTGAGATGACGGTTGTCTATTCACATACAAAGAATGTGATTGTTTACTGACCGTTGTCACGGCCATTGAAACTTGATGAAAATGAAGGCGGGGTTGGGTTGAACGGTAGCACTGTGTATTTAAGATGGGCAAATCTGTGCATCACTCACACTGCTAACAGGACGCAACGCAGAAGAGGCCAGAAAGAAACATCTCTAGACTCCGAGGGAACCTCATGAGTAAAGAAGATTTTTCACTGAGAGTTTGAGTTATTGGCCCAACTTGAGCATTGCCTTGTATTTTGACTACAGTAAGTGCTACTTGTTGGGGCGGTTGCACATGACAAATGCTACAGATTGCAAATGAAGAGAGGTACTATCGGAATCACGTTCAGATCACCTCAAACAGAGACACTGATGATTCTGGTTTTCATAAGTGCTTCTCTTTGGGGTTGTCTTGGTTGTGAGTTCTTCAACAGACATATCATCAGATAAATGCAGAGAGTCATTTCACATCAGTTTTACATGACATGGGAAATGTATGAATCGGTCGCTAACATTACCTGAACAGAAGCACTGACTTGGGTCCTGAATGCAGTAAGTGCTACTTGTTGGGGTAGTTTTTCTGACCTCTGATTTCCCAGGCTCCTTTCAAGCTATTTTTCCAAACGCCCATTCTAAATCAGTTGTTACATGAATGCTGTTTTGGCACTGGATGAGTTTTTGGCTTTACCCTGACATGAGCACTGAATGTTCAATTCAGTAAGTGCTACTTGTTGGGGCAGTTTTCATTGACATACGTAACTGTACATATGAGGAGACATTTCTTGCGGAAATCACTCTCAGGTCACCTCAAATACAGCCACTGATGATTCTTGCATTCATAAGTGCTAGTTTTTGGGGTTGTCTTGGTTGGGACAGATTCCTTCATACATATATCTCTACAAAGCGGATGGAAGAAGAAGAAACCACTTTTTTAATTCAGAGACAAATTTCGGTGAGAGATACACTTCAACTTAAGCAACTCTCTGACTTCAACATTAAGAAAGTGCTATATAGTTGGGGTGTATTTCTCATGACATTGATGGCAATTCAAGTTTTTGTCATGTCTGTCTAGACTGTCATCATTATTACCCTAACACAAACACTAACTTTGGTTCTCAATGCAGTAAGTGCTTGTTGTTGGGGTAGTTGTATTGACCACTGCATCTTCAGATGTGTGATCTGTGTGTGAATTGAAAACCTCAGTAAGAGATACACCTCAACTTTAGCCACATTCTTTGAACAAAACAAAGGAAAGTGCTTTGAAGTTGGGGTGTGATTCTATACTGTGTCACTACCTAGACTTGATCCAGATTCACAATTTGTATACACATGCCCCCCATGTCAGAATGAGTTTTTGGATCTTTTTTCCCCTTTGTTGAAGTAGCCATTCAGTGCTAACTCTACTTCTCTGTATTGATTGCAGTTCTTTTGATATAGTGTCAACTAGGTCCTCCAGGTGGCAATGTGTTGCATCAATGCAAACTCATTGCAATCTAATTGACCACTCAACATCTGCTAATGGCCTGCATGAATTTGAGATGACGGTTGTCTATTCACGTACAAAGAATGTGATTGTTTACTGACCGTTGTCACGGCCATTGAAACTTGATGAAAATGAAGGCGGGGTTGGGTTGAACGGTAGCACTGTGTATTTAAGATGGGCAAATCTGTGCATCACTCACACTGCTAACAGGACGCAACGCAGAAGAGGCCAGAAAGAAACACCTCTAGACTCCGAGGGAACCTCATGAGTAAAGAAGATTTTTCACTGAGAGTTTGAGTTATTGGCCCAACTTGAGCATTGCCTTGTATTTTGACTACAGTAAGTGCTACTTGTTGGGGCGGTTGCACATGACAAAAGCTACAGATTGCAAATGAAGAGAGGTACTATCGGAATCACGTTCAGATCACCTCAAACAGAGACACTGATGATTCTGGTTTTCATAAGTGCTTCTCTTTGGGGTTGTCTTGGTTGTGAGTTCTTCAACAGACATATCATCAGATAAATGCAGAGAGTCATTTCACATCAGTTTTACATGACACGGGAAATGTATGAATCGGTCACTAACATTACCTGAACAGAAGCACTGACTTGGGTCCTGAATGCAGTAAGTGCTACTTGTTGGGGTAGTTTTTCTGACCTCTGATTTCCCAGGCTCCTTTCAAGCTATTTTTCCAAACGCCCATTCTAAATCAGTTGTTACATGAATGCTGTTTTGGCACTGGATGAGTTTTTGGCTTTACCCTGACATGAGCATTGAATGTTCAATTCAGTAAGTGCTACTTGTTGGGGCAGTTTTCATTGACATAAGTAACTGTACATATGAGGAGACATTTCTTGCGGAAATCACTCTCAGATCACCTCAAATACAGCCACTGATGATTCTTGCATTCATAAGTGCTAGTTTTTGGGGTTGTCTTGGTTGGGACAGATTCCTTCATACATATATCTCTACAAAGCGGATGGAAGAAGAAGAAACCACTTTTTTAATTCAGAGACAAATTTCGGTGAGAGATACACTTCAACTTAAGCAACTCTCTGACTTCAACATTAAGAAAGTGCTATATAGTTGGGGTGTATTTCTCATGACATTGATGGCAATTCAAGTTTTTGTCATGTCTGTCTAGACTGTCATCATTATTACCCTAACACAAACACTAACTTTGGTTCTCAATGCAGTAAGTGCTTGTTGTTGGGGTAGTTGTATTGACCACTGCATCTTCAGATGTGTGATCTGTGCGTGAATTGAAAACCTCAGTAAGAGATACACCTCAACTTTAGCCACATTCTTTGAACAAAACAAAGGAAAGTGCTTTGAAGTTGGGGTGTGATTCTATACTGTGTCACTACCTAGACTTGATCCAGATTCACAATTTGTATACACATGCCCCCCATGTCAGAATGAGTTTTTGGATCTTTTTTCCCCTTTGTTGAAGTAGCCATTCAGTGCTAACTCTACTTCTCTGTATTGATTGCAGTTCTTTTGATGTAGTGTCAACTAGGTCCTCCAGGTGGCAATGTGTTGCATCAATGCAAACTCACTGCAATCTAATTGACCACTCAACATCTGCTAACGGCCTGCATGAATTTGAGATGACGGTTGTCTATTCACGTACAAAGAATGTGATTGTTTACTGACCGTTGTCACGGCCATTGAAACTTAATGAAAATGAAGGCAGGGTTGGGTTGAACGGTAGCACTGTGTATTTAAGATGGGCAAATCTGTGCATCACTCACACTGCTAACAGGACGCAACGCAGAAGAGGCCAGAAAGAAACATCTCTAGACTCCGAGGGAACCTCATGAGTAAAGAAGATTTTTCACTGAGAGTTTGAGTTATTGGCCCAACTTGAGCATTGCCTTGTATTTTGACTACAGTAAGTGCTACTTGTTGGGGCGGTTGCACATGACAAAAGCTACAGATTGCAAATGAAGAGAGGTACTATCGGAATCACGTTCAGATCACCTCAAACAGAGACACTGATGATTCTGGTTTTCATAAGTGCTTCTCTTTGGGGTTGTCTTGGTTGTGAGTTCTTCAACAGACATATCATCAGATAAGTGCAGAGAGTCATTTCACATCAGTTTTACATGACACGGGAAATGTATGAATCGGTCACTAACATTACCTGAACAGAAGCACTGACTTGGGTCCTGAATGCAGTAAGTGCTACTTGTTGGGGTAGTTTTTCTGACCTCTGATTTCCCAGGCTCCTTTCAAGCTATTTTTCCAAACGTCCATTCTAAATCAGTTGTTACATGAATGCTGTTTTGGCACTGGATGAGTTTTTGGCTTTACCCTGAAATGAGCACTGAATGTTCAATTCAGTAAGTGCTACTTGTTGGGGCAGTTTTCATTGACATAAGTAACTGTACATATGAGGAGACATTTCTTGCGGAAATCACTCTCAGATCACCTCAAATACAGCCACTGATGATTCTTGCATTCATAAGTGCTAGTTTTTGGGGTTGTCTTGGTTGGGACAGATTCCTTCATATATATATCTCTACAAAGCGGATGGAAGAAGAAGAAACCACTTTTTTAATTCAGAGACAAATTTCGGTGAGAGATACACTTCAACTTAAGCAACTCTCTGACTTCAACATTAAGAAAGTGCTATATAGTTGGGGTGTATTTCTCATGACATTGATGGCAATTCAAGTTTTTGTCATGTCTGTCTAGACTGTCATCATTATTACCCTAACACAAACACTAACTTTGGTTCTCAATGCAGTAAGTGCTTGTTGTTGGGGTAGTTGTATTGACCACTGCATCTTCAGATATGTGATCTGTGCGTGAATTGAAAACCTCAGTAAGAGATACACCTCAACTTTAGCCACATTCTTTGAACAAAACAAAGGAAAGTGCTTTGAAGTTGGGGTGTGATTCTATACTGTGTCACTACCTAGACTTGATCCAGATTCACAATTTGTATACACATGCCCCCCATGTCAGAATGAGTTTTTGGATCTTTTTTCCCCTTTGTTGAAGTAGCCATTCAGTGCTAACTCTACTTCTCTGTATTGATTGCAGTTCTTTTGATGTAGTGTCAACTAGGTCCTCCAGGTGGCAATGTGTTGCATCAATGCAAACTCACTGCAATCTAATTGACCACTCAACATCTGCTAACGGCCTGCATGAATTTGAGATGACGGTTGTCTATTCACGTACAAAGAATGTGATTGTTTACTGACCGTTGTCACGGCCATTGAAACTTAATGAAAATGAAGGCGGGGTTGGGCTGAACGGTAGCACTGTGTATTTAAGATGGGCAAATCTGTGCATCACTCACACTGCTAACAGGACGCAACGCAGAAGAGGCCAGAAAGAAACATCTCTAGACTCCGAGGGAACCTCATGAGTAAAGAAGATTTTTCACTGAGAGTTTGAGTTATTGGCCCAACTTGAGCATTGCCTTGTATTTTGACTACAGTAAGTGCTACTTGTTGGGGCGGTTGCACATGACAAATGCTACAGATTGCAAATGAAGAGAGGTACTATCGGAATCACGTTCAGATCACCTCAAACAGAGACACTGATGATTCTGGTTTTCATAAGTGCTTCTCTTTGGGGTTGTCTTGGTTGTGAGTTCTTCAACAGACATATCATCAGATAAGTGCAGAGAGTCATTTCACATCAGTTTTACATGACACGGGAAATGTATGAATCGGTCACTAACATTACCTGAACAGAAGCACTGACTTGGGTCCTGAATGCAGTAAGTGCTACTTGTTGGGGTAGTTTTTCTGACCTCTGATTTCCCAGGCTCCTTTCAAGCTATTTTTCCAAACGCCCATTCTAAATCAGTTGTTACATGAATGCTGTTTTGGCACTGGATGAGTTTTTGGCTTTACCCTGACATGAGCACTGAATGTTCAATTCAGTAAGTGCTACTTGTTGGGGCAGTTTTCATTGACATAAGTAACTGTACATATGAGGAGACATTTCTTGCGGAAATCACTCTCAGATCACCTCAAATACAGCCACTGATGATTCTTGCATTCATAAGTGCTAGTTTTTGGGGTTGTCTTGGTTGGGACAGATTCCTTCATACATATATCTCTACAAAGCGGATGGAAGAAGAAGAAACCACTTTTTTAATTCAGAGACAAATTTCGGTGAGAGATACACTTCAACTTAAGCAACTCTCTGACTTCAACATTAAGAAAGTGCTATATAGTTGGGGTGTATTTCTCATGACATTGATGGCAATTCAAGTTTTTGTCATGTCTGTCTAGACTGTCATCATTATTACCCTAACACAAACACTAACTTTGGTTCTCAATGCAGTAAGTGCTTGTTGTTGGGGTAGTTGTATTGACCACTGCATCTTCAGATGTGTGATCTGTGCGTGAATTGAAAACCTCAGTAAGAGATACACCTCAACTTTAGCCACATTCTTTGAACAAAACAAAGGAAAGTGCTTTGAAGTTGGGGTGTGATTCTATACTGTGTCACTACCTAGACTTGATCCAGATTCACAATTTGTATACACATGCCCCCCATGTCAGAATGAGTTTTTGGATCTTTTTTCCCCTTTGTTGAAGTAGCCATTCAGTGCTAACTCTACTTCTCTGTATTGATTGCAGTTCTTTTGATGTAGTGTCAACTAGGTCCTCCAGGTGGCAATGTGTTGCATCAATGCAAACTCACTGCAATCGAATTGACCACTCAACATCTGCTAACGGCCTGCATGAATTTGAGATGACGGTTGTCTATTCACGTACAAAGAATGTGATTGTTTACTGACCGTTGTCACGGCCATTGAAACTTAATGAAAATGAAGGCGGGGTTGGGTTGAACGGTAGCACTGTGTATTTAAGATGGGCAAATCTGTGCATCACTCACACTGCTAACAGGACGCAACGCAGAAGAGGCCAGAAAGAAACATCTCTAGACTCCGAGGGAACCTCATGAGTAAAGAAGATTTTTCACTGAGAGTTTGAGTTATTGGCCCAACTTGAGCATTGCCTTGTATTTTGACTACAGTAAGTGCTACTTGTTGGGGCGGTTGCACATGACAAAAGCTACAGATTGCAAATGAAGAGAGGTACTATCGGAATCACGTTCAGATCACCTCAAACAGAGACACTGATGATTCTGGTTTTCATAAGTGCTTCTCTTTGGGGTTGTCTTGGTTGTGAGTTCTTCAACAGACATATCATCAGATAAGTGCAGAGAGTCATTTCACATCAGTTTTACATGACACGGGAAATGTATGAATCGGTCACTAACATTACCTGAACAGAAGCACTGACTTGGGTCCTGAATGCAGTAAGTGCTACTTGTTGGGGTAGTTTTTCTGACCTCTGATTTCCCAGGCTCCTTTCAAGCTATTTTTCCAAACGCCCATTCTAAATCAGTTGTTACATGAATGCTGTTTTGGCACTGGATGAGTTTTTGGCTTTACCCTGACATGAGCACTGAATGTTCAATTCAGTAAGTGCTACTTGTTGGGGCAGTTTTCATTGACATAAGTAACTGTACATATGAGGAGACATTTCTTGCGGAAATCACTCTCAGATCACCTCAAATACAGCCACTGATGATTCTTGCATTCATAAGTGCTAGTTTTTGGGGTTGTCTTGGTTGGGACAGATTCCTTCATATATATATCTCTACAAAGCGGATGGAAGAAGAAGAAACCACTTTTTTAATTCAGAGACAAATTTCGGTGAGAGATACACTTCAACTTAAGCAACTCTCTGACTTCAACATTAAGAAAGTGCTATATAGTTGGGGTGTATTTCTCATGACATTGATGGCAATTCAAGTTTTTGTCATGTCTGTCTAGACTGTCATCATTATTACCCTAACACAAACACTAACTTTGGTTCTCAATGCAGTAAGTGCTTGTTGTTGGGGTAGTTGTATTGACCACTGCATCTTCAGATGTGTGATCTGTGCGTGAATTGAAAACCTCAGTAAGAGATACACCTCAACTTTAGCCACATTCTTTGAACAAAACAAAGGAAAGTGCTTTGAAGTTGGGGTGTGATTCTATACTGTGTCACTACCTAGACTTGATCCAGATTCACAATTTGTATACACATGCCCCCCATGTCAGAATGAGTTTTTGGATCTTTTTTCCCCTTTGTTGAAGTAGCCATTCAGTGCTAACTCTACTTCTCTGTATTGATTGCAGTTCTTTTGATGTAGTGTCAACTAGGTCCTCCAGGTGGCAATGTGTTGCATCAATGCAAACTCACTGCAATCGAATTGACCACTCAACATCTGCTAACGGCCTGCATGAATTTGAGATGACGGTTGTCTATTCACGTACAAAGAATGTGATTGTTTACTGACCGTTGTCACGGCCATTGAAACTTGATGAAAATGAAGGCGGGGTTGGGTTGAACGGTAGCACTGTGTATTTAAGATGGGCAAATCTGTGCATCACTCACACTGCTAACAGGACGCAACGCAGAAGAGGCCAGAAAGAAACATCTCTAGACTCCAAGGGAACCTCATGAGTAAAGAAGATTTTTCACTGAGAGTTTGAGTTATTGGCCCAACTTGAGCATTGCCTTGTATTTTGACTACAGTAAGTGCTACTTGTTGGGGCGGTTGCACATGACAAATGCTACAGATTGCAAATGAAGAGAGGTACTATCGGAATCACGTTCAGATCACCTCAAACAGAGACACTGATGATTCTGGTATTCATAAGTGCTTCTCTTTGGGGTTGTCTTGGTTGTGAGTTCTTCAACAGACATATCATCAGATAAATGCAGAGAGTCATTTCACATCAGTTTTACATGACACGGGAAATGTATGAATCGGTCACTAACATTACCTGAACAGAAGCACTGACTTGGGTCCTGAATGCAGTAAGTGCTACTTGTTGGGGTAGTTTTTCTGACCTCTGATTTCCCAGGCTCCTTTCAAGCTATTTTTCCAAACGTCCATTCTAAATCAGTTGTTACATGAATGCTGTTTTGGCACTGGATGAGTTTTTGGCTTTACCCTGACATGAGCACTGAATGTTCAATTCAGTAAGTGCTACTTGTTGGGGCAGTTTTCATTGACATAAGTAACTGTACATATGAGGAGACATTTCTTGCGGAAATCACTCTCAGATCACCTCAAATACAGCCACTGATGATTCTTGCATTCATAAGTGCTAGTTTTTGGGGTTGTCTTGGTTGGGACAGATTCCTTCATACATATATCTCTACAAAGCGGATGGAAGAAGAAGAAACCACTTTTTTAATTCAGAGACAAATTTCGGTGAGAGATACACTTCAACTTAAGCAACTCTCTGACTTCAACATTAAGAAAGTGCTATATAGTTGGGGTGTATTTCTCATGACATTGATGGCAATTCAAGTTTTTGTCATGTCTGTCTAGACTGTCATCATTATTACCCTAACACAAACACTAACTTTGGTTCTCAATGCAGTAAGTGCTTGTTGTTGGGGTAGTTGTATTGACCACTGCATCTTCAGATGTGTGATCTGTGCGTGAATTGAAAACCTCAGTAAGAGATACACCTCAACTTTAGCCACATTCTTTGAACAAAACAAAGGAAAGTGCTTTGAAGTTGGGGTGTGATTCTATACTGTGTCACTACCTAGACTTGATCCAGATTCACAATTTGTATACACATGCCCCCCATGTCAGAATGAGTTTTTGGATCTTTTTTCCCCTTTGTTGAAGTAGCCATTCAGTGCTAACTCTACTTCTCTGTATTGATTGCAGTTCTTTTGATGTAGTGTCAACTAGGTCCTCCAGGTGGCAATGTGTTGCATCAATGCAAACTCACTGCAATCTAATTGACCACTCAACATCTGCTAACGGCCTGCATGAATTTGAGATGACGGTTGTCTATTCACGTACAAAGAATGTGATTGTTTACTGACCGTTGTCACGGCCATTGAAACTTAATGAAAATGAAGGCGGGGTTGGGTTGAACGGTAGCACTGTGTATTTAAGATGGGCAAATCTGTGCATCACTCACACTGCTAACAGGACGCAACGCAGAAGAGGCCAGAAAGAAACATCTCTAGACTCCGAGGGAACCTCATGAGTAAAGAAGATTTTTCACTGAGAGTTTGAGTTATTGGCCCAACTTGAGCATTGCCTTGTATTTTGACTACAGTAAGTGCTACTTGTTGGGGCGGTTGCACATGACAAATGCTACAGATTGCAAATGAAGAGAGGTACTATCGGAATCACGTTCAGATCACCTCAAACAGAGACACTGATGATTCTGGTTTTCATAAGTGCTTCTCTTTGGGGTTGTCTTGGTTGTGAGTTCTTCAACAGACATATCATCAGATAAATGCAGAGAGTCATTTCACATCAGTTTTACATGACACGGGAAATGTATGAATCGGTCACTAACATTACCTGAACAGAAGCACTGACTTGGGTCCTGAATGCAGTAAGTGCTACTTGTTGGGGTAGTTTTTCTGACCTCTGATTTCCCAGGCTCCTTTCAAGCTATTTTTCCAAACGCCCATTCTAAATCAGTTGTTACATGAATGCTGTTTTGGCACTGGATGAGTTTTTGGCTTTACCCTGACATGAGCACTGAATGTTCAATTCAGTAAGTGCTACTTGTTGGGGCAGTTTTCATTGACATAAGTAACTGTACATACGAGGAGACATTTCTTGCGGAAATCACTCTCAGATCACCTCAAATACAGCCACTGATGATTCTTGCATTCATAAGTGCTAGTTTTTGGGGTTGTCTTGGTTGGGACAGATTCCTTCATACATATATCTCTACAAAGCGGATGGAAGAAGAAGAAACCACTTTTTTAATTCAGAGACAAATTTCGGTGAGAGACATACTTCAACTTAAGCAACTCTCTGACTTCAACATTAAGAAAGTGCTATATAGTTGGGGTGTATTTCTCATGACATTGATGGCAATTCAAGTTTTTGTCATGTCTGTCTAGACTGTCATCATTATTACCCTAACACAAACACTAACTTTGGTTCTCAATGCAGTAAGTGCTTGTTGTTGGGGTAGTCGTATTGACCACTGCATCTTCAGATGTGTGATCTGTGTGTGAATTGAAAACCTCAGTAAGAGATACACCTCAACTTTAGCCACATTCTTTGAACAAAACAAAGGAAAGTGCTTTGAAGTTGGGGTGTGATTCTATACTGTGTCACTACCTAGACTTGATCCAGATTCACAATTTGTATACACATGCCCCCCATGTCAGAATGAGTTTTTGGATCTTTTTTCCCCTTTGTTGAAGTAGCCATTCAGTGCTAACTCTACTTCTCTGTATTGATTGCAGTTCTTTTGATGTAGTGTCAACTAGGTCCTCCAGGTGGCAATGTGTTGCATCAATGCAAACTCACTGCAATCGAATTGACCACTCAACATCTGCTAACGGCCTGCATGAATTTGAGATGACGGTTGTCTATTCACGTACAAAGAATGTGATTGTTTACTGACCGTTGTCACGGCCATTGAAACTTGATGAAAATGAAGGCGGGGTTGGGTTGAACGGTAGCACTGTGTATTTAAGATGGGCAAATCTGTGCATCACTCACACTGCTAACAGGACGCAACGCAGAAGAGGCCAGAAAGAAACATCTCTAGACTCCAAGGGAACCTCATGAGTAAAGAAGATTTTTCACTGAGAGTTTGAGTTATTGGCCCAACTTGAGCATTGCCTTGTATTTTGACTACAGTAAGTGCTACTTGTTGGGGCGGTTGCACATGACAAATGCTACAGATTGCAAATGAAGAGAGGTACTATCGGAATCACGTTCAGATCACCTCAAACAGAGACACTGATGATTCTGGTATTCATAAGTGCTTCTCTTTGGGGTTGTCTTGGTTGTGAGTTCTTCAACAGACATATCATCAGATAAATGCAGAGAGTCATTTCACATCAGTTTTACATGACACGGGAAATGTATGAATCGGTCACTAACATTACCTGAACAGAAGCACTGACTTGGGTCCTGAATGCAGTAAGTGCTACTTGTTGGGGTAGTTTTTCTGACCTCTGATTTCCCAGGCTCCTTTCAAGCTATTTTTCCAAACGTCCATTCTAAATCAGTTGTTACATGAATGCTGTTTTGGCACTGGATGAGTTTTTGGCTTTACCCTGACATGAGCACTGAATGTTCAATTCAGTAAGTGCTACTTGTTGGGGCAGTTTTCATTGACATAAGTAACTGTACATATGAGGAGACATTTCTTGCGGAAATCACTCTCAGATCACCTCAAATACAGCCACTGATGATTCTTGCATTCATAAGTGCTAGTTTTTGGGGTTGTCTTGGTTGGGACAGATTCCTTCATACATATATCTCTACAAAGCGGATGGAAGAAGAAGAAACCACTTTTTTAATTCAGAGACAAATTTCGGTGAGAGATACACTTCAACTTAAGCAACTCTCTGACTTCAACATTAAGAAAGTGCTATATAGTTGGGGTGTATTTCTCATGACATTGATGGCAATTCAAGTTTTTGTCATGTCTGTCTAGACTGTCATCATTATTACCCTAACACAAACACTAACTTTGGTTCTCAATGCAGTAAGTGCTTGTTGTTGGGGTAGTTGTATTGACCACTGCATCTTCAGATGTGTGATCTGTGCGTGAATTGAAAACCTCAGTAAGAGATACACCTCAACTTTAGCCACATTCTTTGAACAAAACAAAGGAAAGTGCTTTGAAGTTGGGGTGTGATTCTATACTGTGTCACTACCTAGACTTGATCCAGATTCACAATTTGTATACACATGCCCCCCATGTCAGAATGAGTTTTTGGATCTTTTTTCCCCTTTGTTGAAGTAGCCATTCAGTGCTAACTCTACTTCTCTGTATTGATTGCAGTTCTTTTGATGTAGTGTCAACTAGGTCCTCCAGGTGGCAATGTGTTGCATCAATGCAAACTCACTGCAATCTAATTGACCACTCAACATCTGCTAACGGCCTGCATGAATTTGAGATGACGGTTGTCTATTCACGTACAAAGAATGTGATTGTTTACTGACCGTTGTCACGGCCATTGAAACTTAATGAAAATGAAGGCGGGGTTGGGTTGAACGGTAGCACTGTGTATTTAAGATGGGCAAATCTGTGCATCACTCACACTGCTAACAGGACGCAACGCAGAAGAGGCCAGAAAGAAACATCTCTAGACTCCGAGGGAACCTCATGAGTAAAGAAGATTTTTCACTGAGAGTTTGAGTTATTGGCCCAACTTGAGCATTGCCTTGTATTTTGACTACAGTAAGTGCTACTTGTTGGGGCGGTTGCACATGACAAATGCTACAGATTGCAAATGAAGAGAGGTACTATCGGAATCACGTTCAGATCACCTCAAACAGAGACACTGATGATTCTGGTTTTCATAAGTGCTTCTCTTTGGGGTTGTCTTGGTTGTGAGTTCTTCAACAGACATATCATCAGATAAATGCAGAGAGTCATTTCACATCAGTTTTACATGACACGGGAAATGTATGAATCGGTCACTAACATTACCTGAACAGAAGCACTGACTTGGGTCCTGAATGCAGTAAGTGCTACTTGTTGGGGTAGTTTTTCTGACCTCTGATTTCCCAGGCTCCTTTCAAGCTATTTTTCCAAACGCCCATTCTAAATCAGTTGTTACATGAATGCTGTTTTGGCACTGGATGAGTTTTTGGCTTTACCCTGACATGAGCACTGAATGTTCAATTCAGTAAGTGCTACTTGTTGGGGCAGTTTTCATTGACATAAGTAACTGTACATACGAGGAGACATTTCTTGCGGAAATCACTCTCAGATCACCTCAAATACAGCCACTGATGATTCTTGCATTCATAAGTGCTAGTTTTTGGGGTTGTCTTGGTTGGGACAGATTCCTTCATACATATATCTCTACAAAGCGGATGGAAGAAGAAGAAACCACTTTTTTAATTCAGAGACAAATTTCGGTGAGAGACATACTTCAACTTAAGCAACTCTCTGACTTCAACATTAAGAAAGTGCTATATAGTTGGGGTGTATTTCTCATGACATTGATGGCAATTCAAGTTTTTGTCATGTCTGTCTAGACTGTCATCATTATTACCCTAACACAAACACTAACTTTGGTTCTCAATGCAGTAAGTGCTTGTTGTTGGGGTAGTCGTATTGACCACTGCATCTTCAGATGTGTGATCTGTGTGTGAATTGAAAACCTCAGTAAGAGATACACCTCAACTTTAGCCACATTCTTTGAACAAAGCAAAGGAAAGTGCTTTGAAGTTGGGGTGTGATTCTATACTGTGTCACTACCTAGACTTGATCCAGATTCACAATTTGTATACACATGCCCCCCATGTCAGAATGAGTTTTTGGATCTTTTTTCCCCTTTGTTGAAGTAGCCATTCAGTGCTAACTCTACTTCTCTGTATTGATTGCAGTTCTTTTGATGTAGTGTCAACTAGGTCCTCCAGGTGGCAATGTGTTGCATCAATGCAAACTCACTGCAATCTAATTGACCACTCAACATCTGCTAACGGCCTGCATGAATTTGAGATGACGGTTGTCTATTCACGTACAAAGAATGTGATTGTTTACTGACCGTTGTCACGGCCATTGAAACTTAATGAAAATGAAGGCGGGGTTGGGTTGAACGGTAGCACTGTGTATTTAAGATGGGCAAATCTGTGCATCACTCACACTGCTAACAGGACGCAACGCAGAAGAGGCCAGAAAGAAACATCTCTAGACTCCGAGGGAACCTCATGAGTAAAGAAGATTTTTCACTGAGAGTTTGAGTTATTGGCCCAACTTGAGCATTGCCTTGTATTTTGACTACAGTAAGTGCTACTTGTTGGGGCGGTTGCACATGACAAATGCTACAGATTGCAAATGAAGAGAGGTACTATCGGAATCACGTTCAGATCACCTCAAACAGAGACACTGATGATTCTGGTTTTCATAAGTGCTTCTCTTTGGGGTTGTCTTGGTTGTGAGTTCTTCAACAGACATATCATCAGATAAATGCAGAGAGTCATTTCACATCAGTTTTACATGACACGGGAAATGTATGAATCGGTCACTAACATTACCTGAACAGAAGCACTGACTTGGGTCCTGAATGCAGTAAGTGCTACTTGTTGGGGTAGTTTTTCTGACCTCTGATTTCCCAGGCTCCTTTCAAGCTATTTTTCCAAACGCCCATTCTAAATCAGTTGTTACATGAATGCTGTTTTGGCACTGGATGAGTTTTTGGCTTTACCCTGACATGAGCACTGAATGTTCAATTCAGTAAGTGCTACTTGTTGGGGCAGTTTTCATTGACATAAGTAACTGTACATATGAGGAGACATTTCTTGCGGAAATCACTCTCAGATCACCTCAAATACAGCCACTGATGATTCTTGCATTCATAAGTGCTAGTTTTTGGGGTTGTCTTGGTTGGGACAGATTCCTTCATACATATATCTCTACAAAGCGGATGGAAGAAGAAGAAACCACTTTTTTAATTCAGAGACAAATTTCGGTGAGAGATACACTTCAACTTAAGCAACTCTCTGACTTCAACATTAAGAAAGTGCTATATAGTTGGGGTGTATTTCTCATGACATTGATGGCAATTCAAGTTTTTGTCATGTCTGTCTAGACTGTCATCATTATTACCCTAACACAAACACTAACTTTGGTTCTCAATGCAGTAAGTGCTTGTTGTTGGGGTAGTTGTATTGACCACTGCATCTTCAGATGTGTGATCTGTGCGTGAATTGAAAACCTCAGTAAGAGATACACCTCAACTTTAGCCACATTCTTTGAACAAAACAAAGGAAAGTGCTTTGAAGTTGGGGTGTGATTCTATACTGTGTCACTACCTAGACTTGATCCAGATTCACAATTTGTATACACATGCCCCCCATGTCAGAATGAGTTTTTGGATCTTTTTTCCCCTTTGTTGAAGTAGCCATTCAGTGCTAACTCTACTTCTCTGTATTGATTGCAGTTCTTTTGATGTAGTGTCAACTAGGTCCTCCAGGTGGCAATGTGTTGCATCAATGCAAACTCACTGCAATCTAATTGACCACTCAACATCTGCTAACATTTGAGATGACGGTTGTCTATTCACGTACAAAGAATGTGATTGTTTACTGACCGTTGTCACGGCCATTGAAACTTGATGAAAATGAAGGCGGGGTTGGGTTGAACGGTAGCACTGTGTATTTAAGATGGGCAAATCTGTGCATCACTCACACTGCTAACAGGACGCAACGCAGAAGAGGCCAGAAAGAAACATCTCTAGACTCCGAGGGAACCTCATGAGTAAAGAAGATTTTTCACTGAGAGTTTGAGTTATTGGCCCAACTTGAGCATTGCCTTGTATTTTGACTACAGTAAGTGCTACTTGTTGGGGCGGTTGCACATGACAAATGCTACAGATTGCAAATGAAGAGAGGTACTATCGGAATCACGTTCAGATCACCTCAAACAGAGACACTGATGATTCTGGTTTTCATAAGTGCTTCTCTTTGGGGTTGTCTTGGTTGTGAGTTCTTCAACAGACATATCATCAGATAAATGCAGAGAGTCATTTCACATCAGTTTTACATGACACGGGAAATGTATGAATCGGTCACTAACATTACCTGAACAGAAGCACTGACTTGGGTCCTGAATGCAGTAAGTGCTACTTGTTGGGGTAGTTTTTCTGACCTCTGTTTTCCCAGGCTCCTTTCAAGCTATTTTTCCAAACGCCCATTCTAAATCAGTTGTTACATGAATGCTGTTTTGGCACTGGATGAGTTTTTGGCTTTACCCTGACATGAGCACTGAATGTTCAATTCAGTAAGTGCTACTTGTTGGGGCAGTTTTCATTGACATAAGTAACTGTACATATGAGGAGACATTTCTTGCGGAAATCACTCTCAGATCACCTCAAATACAGCCACTGATGATTCTTGCATTCATAAGTGCTAGTTTTTGGGGTTGTCTTGGTTGGGACAGATTCCTTCATACATATATCTCTACAAAGCGGATGGAAGAAGAAGAAACCACTTTTTTAATTCAGAGACAAATTTCGGTGAGAGATACACTTCAACTTAAGCAACTCTCTGACTTCAACATTAAGAAAGTGCTATATAGTTGGGGTGTATTTCTCATGACATTGATGGCAATTCAAGTTTTTGTCATGTCTGTCTAGACTGTCATCATTATTACCCTAACACAAACACTAACTTTGGTTCTCAATGCAGTAAGTGCTTGTTGTTGGGGTAGTTGTATTGACCACTGCATCTTCAGATGTGTGATCTGTGCGTGAATTGAAAACCTCAGTAAGAGATACACCTCAACTTTAGCCACATTCTTTGAACAAAACAAAGGAAAGTGCTTTGAAGTTGGGGTGTGATTCTATACTGTGTCACTACCTAGACTTGATCCAGATTCACAATTTGTATACACATGCCCCCCATGTCAGAATGAGTTTTTGGATCTTTTTTCCCCTTTGTTGAAGTAGCCATTCAGTGCTAACTCTACTTCTCTGTATTGATTGCAGTTCTTTTGATGTAGTGTCAACTAGGTCCTCCAGGTGGCAATGTGTTGCATCAATGCAAACTCACTGCAATCTAATTGACCACTCAACATCTGCTAACGGCTTGCATGAATTTGAGATGACGGTTGTCTATTCACGTACAAAGAATGTGATTGTTTACTGACCGTTGTCACGGCCATTGAAACTTGATGAAAATGAAGGCGGGGTTGGGTTGAACGGTAGCACTGTGTATTTAAGATGGGCAAATCTGTGCATCACTCACACTGCTAACAGTACGCAACGCAGAAGAGGCCAGAAAGAAACATCTCTAGACTCCGAGGGAACCTCATGAGTAAAGAAGATTTTTCACTAAGAGTTTGAGTTATTGGCCCAACTTGAGCATTGCCTTGTATTTTGACTACAGTAAGTGCTACTTGTTGGGGCGGTTGCACATGACAAATGCTACAGATTGCAAATGAAGAGAGGTACTATCGGAATCACGTTCAGATCACCTCAAACAGAGACACTGATGATTCTGGTTTTCATAAGTGCTTCTCTTTGGGGTTGTCTTGGTTGTGAGTTCTTCAACAGACATATCATCAGATAAATGCAGAGAGTCATTTCACATCAGTTTTACATGACATGGGAAATGTATGAATCGGTCGCTAACATTACCTGAACAGAAGCACTGACTTGGGTCCTGAATGCAGTAAGGGCTACTTGTTGGGGTAGTTTTTCTGACCTCTGATTTCCCAGGCTCCTTTCAAGCTATTTTTCCAAACGCCCATTCTAAATCAGTTGTTACATGAATGCTGTTTTGGCACTGGATGAGTTTTTGGCTTTACCCTGACATGAGCACTGAATGTTCAATTCAGTAAGTGCTACTTGTTGGGGCAGTTTTCATTGACATAAGTAACTGTACATATGAGGAGACATTTCTTGCGGAAATCACTCTCAGATCACCTCAAATACAGCCACTGATGATTCTTGCATTCATAAGTGCTAGTTTTTGGGGTTGTCTTGGTTGGGACAGATTCCTTCATACATATATCTCTACAAAGCGGATGGAAGAAGAAGAAACCACTTTTTTAATTCAGAGACAAATTTCGGTGAGAGATACACTTCAACTTAAGCAACTCTCTGACTTCAACATTAAGAAAGTGCTATATAGTTGGGGTGTATTTCTCATGACATTGATGGCAATTCAAGTTTTTGTCATGTCTGTCTAGACTGTCATCATTATTACCCTAACACAAACACTAACTTTGGTTCTCAATGCAGTAAGTGCTTGTTGTTGGGGTAGTTGTATTGACCACTGCATCTTCAGATGTGTGATCTGTGCGTGAATTGAAAACCTCAGTAAGAGATACACCTCAACTTTAGCCACATTCTTTGAACAAAACAAAGGAAAGTGCTTT
Organism: Thunnus albacares; assembly: GCF_914725855.1. NCBI lineage: Eukaryota > Metazoa > Chordata > Actinopteri > Scombriformes > Scombridae > Thunnus > Thunnus albacares. Next base: position 3,262,352 of record NC_058119.1, read on the forward strand.
GAAGTTGGGGTGTGATTCTATACTGTGTCACTACCTAGACTTGATCCAGATTCACAATTTGTATACACATGCCCCCCATGTCAGAATGAGTTTTTGGATCTTTTTTCCCCTTTGTTGAAGTAGCCATTCAGTGCTAACTCTACTTCTCTGTATTGATTGCAGTTCTTTTGATATAGTGTCAACTAGGTCCTCCAGGTGGCAATGTGTTGCATCAATGCAAACTCATTGCAATCTAATTGACCACTCAACATCTGCTAACGGCCTGCATGAATTTGAGATGACGGTTGTCTATTCACATACAAAGAATGTGATTGTTTACTGACCGTTGTCACGGCCATTGAAACTTGATGAAAATGAAGGCGGGGTTGGGTTGAACGGTAGCACTGTGTATTTAAGATGGGCAAATCTGTGCATCACTCACACTGCTAACAGGACGCAACGCAGAAGAGGCCAGAAAGAAACATCTCTAGACTCCGAGGGAACCTCATGAGTAAAGAAGATTTTTCACTGAGAGTTTGAGTTATTGGCCCAACTTGAGCATTGCCTTGTATTTTGACTACAGTAAGTGCTACTTGTTGGGGCGGTTGCACATGACAAATGCTACAGATTGCAAATGAAGAGAGGTACTATCGGAATCACGTTCAGATCACCTCAAACAGAGACACTGATGATTCTGGTTTTCATAAGTGCTTCTCTTTGGGGTTGTCTTGGTTGTGAGTTCTTCAACAGACATATCATCAGATAAATGCAGAGAGTCATTTCACATCAGTTTTACATGACATGGGAAATGTATGAATCGGTCGCTAACATTACCTGAACAGAAGCACTGACTTGGGTCCTGAATGCAGTAAGTGCTACTTGTTGGGGTAGTTTTTCTGACCTCTGATTTCCCAGGCTCCTTTCAAGCTATTTTTCCAAACGCCCATTCTAAATCAGTTGTTACATGAATGCTGTTTTGGCACTGGATGAGTTTTTGGCTTTACCCTGACATGAGCACTGAATGTTCAATTCAGTAAGTGCTACTTGTTGGGGCAGTTTTCATTGACATACGTAACTGTACATATGAGGAGACATTTCTTGCGGAAATCACTCTCAGGTCACCTCAAATACAGCCACTGATGATTCTTGCATTCATAAGTGCTAGTTTTTGGGGTTGTCTTGGTTGGGACAGATTCCTTCATACATATATCTCTACAAAGCGGATGGAAGAAGAAGAAACCACTTTTTTAATTCAGAGACAAATTTCGGTGAGAGATACACTTCAACTTAAGCAACTCTCTGACTTCAACATTAAGAAAGTGCTATATAGTTGGGGTGTATTTCTCATGACATTGATGGCAATTCAAGTTTTTGTCATGTCTGTCTAGACTGTCATCATTATTACCCTAACACAAACACTAACTTTGGTTCTCAATGCAGTAAGTGCTTGTTGTTGGGGTAGTTGTATTGACCACTGCATCTTCAGATGTGTGATCTGTGTGTGAATTGAAAACCTCAGTAAGAGATACACCTCAACTTTAGCCACATTCTTTGAACAAAACAAAGGAAAGTGCTTTGAAGTTGGGGTGTGATTCTATACTGTGTCACTACCTAGACTTGATCCAGATTCACAATTTGTATACACATGCCCCCCATGTCAGAATGAGTTTTTGGATCTTTTTTCCCCTTTGTTGAAGTAGCCATTCAGTGCTAACTCTACTTCTCTGTATTGATTGCAGTTCTTTTGATATAGTGTCAACTAGGTCCTCCAGGTGGCAATGTGTTGCATCAATGCAAACTCATTGCAATCTAATTGACCACTCAACATCTGCTAATGGCCTGCATGAATTTGAGATGACGGTTGTCTATTCACGTACAAAGAATGTGATTGTTTACTGACCGTTGTCACGGCCATTGAAACTTGATGAAAATGAAGGCGGGGTTGGGTTGAACGGTAGCACTGTGTATTTAAGATGGGCAAATCTGTGCATCACTCACACTGCTAACAGGACGCAACGCAGAAGAGGCCAGAAAGAAACACCTCTAGACTCCGAGGGAACCTCATGAGTAAAGAAGATTTTTCACTGAGAGTTTGAGTTATTGGCCCAACTTGAGCATTGCCTTGTATTTTGACTACAGTAAGTGCTACTTGTTGGGGCGGTTGCACATGACAAAAGCTACAGATTGCAAATGAAGAGAGGTACTATCGGAATCACGTTCAGATCACCTCAAACAGAGACACTGATGATTCTGGTTTTCATAAGTGCTTCTCTTTGGGGTTGTCTTGGTTGTGAGTTCTTCAACAGACATATCATCAGATAAATGCAGAGAGTCATTTCACATCAGTTTTACATGACACGGGAAATGTATGAATCGGTCACTAACATTACCTGAACAGAAGCACTGACTTGGGTCCTGAATGCAGTAAGTGCTACTTGTTGGGGTAGTTTTTCTGACCTCTGATTTCCCAGGCTCCTTTCAAGCTATTTTTCCAAACGCCCATTCTAAATCAGTTGTTACATGAATGCTGTTTTGGCACTGGATGAGTTTTTGGCTTTACCCTGACATGAGCATTGAATGTTCAATTCAGTAAGTGCTACTTGTTGGGGCAGTTTTCATTGACATAAGTAACTGTACATATGAGGAGACATTTCTTGCGGAAATCACTCTCAGATCACCTCAAATACAGCCACTGATGATTCTTGCATTCATAAGTGCTAGTTTTTGGGGTTGTCTTGGTTGGGACAGATTCCTTCATACATATATCTCTACAAAGCGGATGGAAGAAGAAGAAACCACTTTTTTAATTCAGAGACAAATTTCGGTGAGAGATACACTTCAACTTAAGCAACTCTCTGACTTCAACATTAAGAAAGTGCTATATAGTTGGGGTGTATTTCTCATGACATTGATGGCAATTCAAGTTTTTGTCATGTCTGTCTAGACTGTCATCATTATTACCCTAACACAAACACTAACTTTGGTTCTCAATGCAGTAAGTGCTTGTTGTTGGGGTAGTTGTATTGACCACTGCATCTTCAGATGTGTGATCTGTGCGTGAATTGAAAACCTCAGTAAGAGATACACCTCAACTTTAGCCACATTCTTTGAACAAAACAAAGGAAAGTGCTTTGAAGTTGGGGTGTGATTCTATACTGTGTCACTACCTAGACTTGATCCAGATTCACAATTTGTATACACATGCCCCCCATGTCAGAATGAGTTTTTGGATCTTTTTTCCCCTTTGTTGAAGTAGCCATTCAGTGCTAACTCTACTTCTCTGTATTGATTGCAGTTCTTTTGATGTAGTGTCAACTAGGTCCTCCAGGTGGCAATGTGTTGCATCAATGCAAACTCACTGCAATCTAATTGACCACTCAACATCTGCTAACGGCCTGCATGAATTTGAGATGACGGTTGTCTATTCACGTACAAAGAATGTGATTGTTTACTGACCGTTGTCACGGCCATTGAAACTTAATGAAAATGAAGGCAGGGTTGGGTTGAACGGTAGCACTGTGTATTTAAGATGGGCAAATCTGTGCATCACTCACACTGCTAACAGGACGCAACGCAGAAGAGGCCAGAAAGAAACATCTCTAGACTCCGAGGGAACCTCATGAGTAAAGAAGATTTTTCACTGAGAGTTTGAGTTATTGGCCCAACTTGAGCATTGCCTTGTATTTTGACTACAGTAAGTGCTACTTGTTGGGGCGGTTGCACATGACAAAAGCTACAGATTGCAAATGAAGAGAGGTACTATCGGAATCACGTTCAGATCACCTCAAACAGAGACACTGATGATTCTGGTTTTCATAAGTGCTTCTCTTTGGGGTTGTCTTGGTTGTGAGTTCTTCAACAGACATATCATCAGATAAGTGCAGAGAGTCATTTCACATCAGTTTTACATGACACGGGAAATGTATGAATCGGTCACTAACATTACCTGAACAGAAGCACTGACTTGGGTCCTGAATGCAGTAAGTGCTACTTGTTGGGGTAGTTTTTCTGACCTCTGATTTCCCAGGCTCCTTTCAAGCTATTTTTCCAAACGTCCATTCTAAATCAGTTGTTACATGAATGCTGTTTTGGCACTGGATGAGTTTTTGGCTTTACCCTGAAATGAGCACTGAATGTTCAATTCAGTAAGTGCTACTTGTTGGGGCAGTTTTCATTGACATAAGTAACTGTACATATGAGGAGACATTTCTTGCGGAAATCACTCTCAGATCACCTCAAATACAGCCACTGATGATTCTTGCATTCATAAGTGCTAGTTTTTGGGGTTGTCTTGGTTGGGACAGATTCCTTCATATATATATCTCTACAAAGCGGATGGAAGAAGAAGAAACCACTTTTTTAATTCAGAGACAAATTTCGGTGAGAGATACACTTCAACTTAAGCAACTCTCTGACTTCAACATTAAGAAAGTGCTATATAGTTGGGGTGTATTTCTCATGACATTGATGGCAATTCAAGTTTTTGTCATGTCTGTCTAGACTGTCATCATTATTACCCTAACACAAACACTAACTTTGGTTCTCAATGCAGTAAGTGCTTGTTGTTGGGGTAGTTGTATTGACCACTGCATCTTCAGATATGTGATCTGTGCGTGAATTGAAAACCTCAGTAAGAGATACACCTCAACTTTAGCCACATTCTTTGAACAAAACAAAGGAAAGTGCTTTGAAGTTGGGGTGTGATTCTATACTGTGTCACTACCTAGACTTGATCCAGATTCACAATTTGTATACACATGCCCCCCATGTCAGAATGAGTTTTTGGATCTTTTTTCCCCTTTGTTGAAGTAGCCATTCAGTGCTAACTCTACTTCTCTGTATTGATTGCAGTTCTTTTGATGTAGTGTCAACTAGGTCCTCCAGGTGGCAATGTGTTGCATCAATGCAAACTCACTGCAATCTAATTGACCACTCAACATCTGCTAACGGCCTGCATGAATTTGAGATGACGGTTGTCTATTCACGTACAAAGAATGTGATTGTTTACTGACCGTTGTCACGGCCATTGAAACTTAATGAAAATGAAGGCGGGGTTGGGCTGAACGGTAGCACTGTGTATTTAAGATGGGCAAATCTGTGCATCACTCACACTGCTAACAGGACGCAACGCAGAAGAGGCCAGAAAGAAACATCTCTAGACTCCGAGGGAACCTCATGAGTAAAGAAGATTTTTCACTGAGAGTTTGAGTTATTGGCCCAACTTGAGCATTGCCTTGTATTTTGACTACAGTAAGTGCTACTTGTTGGGGCGGTTGCACATGACAAATGCTACAGATTGCAAATGAAGAGAGGTACTATCGGAATCACGTTCAGATCACCTCAAACAGAGACACTGATGATTCTGGTTTTCATAAGTGCTTCTCTTTGGGGTTGTCTTGGTTGTGAGTTCTTCAACAGACATATCATCAGATAAGTGCAGAGAGTCATTTCACATCAGTTTTACATGACACGGGAAATGTATGAATCGGTCACTAACATTACCTGAACAGAAGCACTGACTTGGGTCCTGAATGCAGTAAGTGCTACTTGTTGGGGTAGTTTTTCTGACCTCTGATTTCCCAGGCTCCTTTCAAGCTATTTTTCCAAACGCCCATTCTAAATCAGTTGTTACATGAATGCTGTTTTGGCACTGGATGAGTTTTTGGCTTTACCCTGACATGAGCACTGAATGTTCAATTCAGTAAGTGCTACTTGTTGGGGCAGTTTTCATTGACATAAGTAACTGTACATATGAGGAGACATTTCTTGCGGAAATCACTCTCAGATCACCTCAAATACAGCCACTGATGATTCTTGCATTCATAAGTGCTAGTTTTTGGGGTTGTCTTGGTTGGGACAGATTCCTTCATACATATATCTCTACAAAGCGGATGGAAGAAGAAGAAACCACTTTTTTAATTCAGAGACAAATTTCGGTGAGAGATACACTTCAACTTAAGCAACTCTCTGACTTCAACATTAAGAAAGTGCTATATAGTTGGGGTGTATTTCTCATGACATTGATGGCAATTCAAGTTTTTGTCATGTCTGTCTAGACTGTCATCATTATTACCCTAACACAAACACTAACTTTGGTTCTCAATGCAGTAAGTGCTTGTTGTTGGGGTAGTTGTATTGACCACTGCATCTTCAGATGTGTGATCTGTGCGTGAATTGAAAACCTCAGTAAGAGATACACCTCAACTTTAGCCACATTCTTTGAACAAAACAAAGGAAAGTGCTTTGAAGTTGGGGTGTGATTCTATACTGTGTCACTACCTAGACTTGATCCAGATTCACAATTTGTATACACATGCCCCCCATGTCAGAATGAGTTTTTGGATCTTTTTTCCCCTTTGTTGAAGTAGCCATTCAGTGCTAACTCTACTTCTCTGTATTGATTGCAGTTCTTTTGATGTAGTGTCAACTAGGTCCTCCAGGTGGCAATGTGTTGCATCAATGCAAACTCACTGCAATCGAATTGACCACTCAACATCTGCTAACGGCCTGCATGAATTTGAGATGACGGTTGTCTATTCACGTACAAAGAATGTGATTGTTTACTGACCGTTGTCACGGCCATTGAAACTTAATGAAAATGAAGGCGGGGTTGGGTTGAACGGTAGCACTGTGTATTTAAGATGGGCAAATCTGTGCATCACTCACACTGCTAACAGGACGCAACGCAGAAGAGGCCAGAAAGAAACATCTCTAGACTCCGAGGGAACCTCATGAGTAAAGAAGATTTTTCACTGAGAGTTTGAGTTATTGGCCCAACTTGAGCATTGCCTTGTATTTTGACTACAGTAAGTGCTACTTGTTGGGGCGGTTGCACATGACAAAAGCTACAGATTGCAAATGAAGAGAGGTACTATCGGAATCACGTTCAGATCACCTCAAACAGAGACACTGATGATTCTGGTTTTCATAAGTGCTTCTCTTTGGGGTTGTCTTGGTTGTGAGTTCTTCAACAGACATATCATCAGATAAGTGCAGAGAGTCATTTCACATCAGTTTTACATGACACGGGAAATGTATGAATCGGTCACTAACATTACCTGAACAGAAGCACTGACTTGGGTCCTGAATGCAGTAAGTGCTACTTGTTGGGGTAGTTTTTCTGACCTCTGATTTCCCAGGCTCCTTTCAAGCTATTTTTCCAAACGCCCATTCTAAATCAGTTGTTACATGAATGCTGTTTTGGCACTGGATGAGTTTTTGGCTTTACCCTGACATGAGCACTGAATGTTCAATTCAGTAAGTGCTACTTGTTGGGGCAGTTTTCATTGACATAAGTAACTGTACATATGAGGAGACATTTCTTGCGGAAATCACTCTCAGATCACCTCAAATACAGCCACTGATGATTCTTGCATTCATAAGTGCTAGTTTTTGGGGTTGTCTTGGTTGGGACAGATTCCTTCATATATATATCTCTACAAAGCGGATGGAAGAAGAAGAAACCACTTTTTTAATTCAGAGACAAATTTCGGTGAGAGATACACTTCAACTTAAGCAACTCTCTGACTTCAACATTAAGAAAGTGCTATATAGTTGGGGTGTATTTCTCATGACATTGATGGCAATTCAAGTTTTTGTCATGTCTGTCTAGACTGTCATCATTATTACCCTAACACAAACACTAACTTTGGTTCTCAATGCAGTAAGTGCTTGTTGTTGGGGTAGTTGTATTGACCACTGCATCTTCAGATGTGTGATCTGTGCGTGAATTGAAAACCTCAGTAAGAGATACACCTCAACTTTAGCCACATTCTTTGAACAAAACAAAGGAAAGTGCTTTGAAGTTGGGGTGTGATTCTATACTGTGTCACTACCTAGACTTGATCCAGATTCACAATTTGTATACACATGCCCCCCATGTCAGAATGAGTTTTTGGATCTTTTTTCCCCTTTGTTGAAGTAGCCATTCAGTGCTAACTCTACTTCTCTGTATTGATTGCAGTTCTTTTGATGTAGTGTCAACTAGGTCCTCCAGGTGGCAATGTGTTGCATCAATGCAAACTCACTGCAATCGAATTGACCACTCAACATCTGCTAACGGCCTGCATGAATTTGAGATGACGGTTGTCTATTCACGTACAAAGAATGTGATTGTTTACTGACCGTTGTCACGGCCATTGAAACTTGATGAAAATGAAGGCGGGGTTGGGTTGAACGGTAGCACTGTGTATTTAAGATGGGCAAATCTGTGCATCACTCACACTGCTAACAGGACGCAACGCAGAAGAGGCCAGAAAGAAACATCTCTAGACTCCAAGGGAACCTCATGAGTAAAGAAGATTTTTCACTGAGAGTTTGAGTTATTGGCCCAACTTGAGCATTGCCTTGTATTTTGACTACAGTAAGTGCTACTTGTTGGGGCGGTTGCACATGACAAATGCTACAGATTGCAAATGAAGAGAGGTACTATCGGAATCACGTTCAGATCACCTCAAACAGAGACACTGATGATTCTGGTATTCATAAGTGCTTCTCTTTGGGGTTGTCTTGGTTGTGAGTTCTTCAACAGACATATCATCAGATAAATGCAGAGAGTCATTTCACATCAGTTTTACATGACACGGGAAATGTATGAATCGGTCACTAACATTACCTGAACAGAAGCACTGACTTGGGTCCTGAATGCAGTAAGTGCTACTTGTTGGGGTAGTTTTTCTGACCTCTGATTTCCCAGGCTCCTTTCAAGCTATTTTTCCAAACGTCCATTCTAAATCAGTTGTTACATGAATGCTGTTTTGGCACTGGATGAGTTTTTGGCTTTACCCTGACATGAGCACTGAATGTTCAATTCAGTAAGTGCTACTTGTTGGGGCAGTTTTCATTGACATAAGTAACTGTACATATGAGGAGACATTTCTTGCGGAAATCACTCTCAGATCACCTCAAATACAGCCACTGATGATTCTTGCATTCATAAGTGCTAGTTTTTGGGGTTGTCTTGGTTGGGACAGATTCCTTCATACATATATCTCTACAAAGCGGATGGAAGAAGAAGAAACCACTTTTTTAATTCAGAGACAAATTTCGGTGAGAGATACACTTCAACTTAAGCAACTCTCTGACTTCAACATTAAGAAAGTGCTATATAGTTGGGGTGTATTTCTCATGACATTGATGGCAATTCAAGTTTTTGTCATGTCTGTCTAGACTGTCATCATTATTACCCTAACACAAACACTAACTTTGGTTCTCAATGCAGTAAGTGCTTGTTGTTGGGGTAGTTGTATTGACCACTGCATCTTCAGATGTGTGATCTGTGCGTGAATTGAAAACCTCAGTAAGAGATACACCTCAACTTTAGCCACATTCTTTGAACAAAACAAAGGAAAGTGCTTTGAAGTTGGGGTGTGATTCTATACTGTGTCACTACCTAGACTTGATCCAGATTCACAATTTGTATACACATGCCCCCCATGTCAGAATGAGTTTTTGGATCTTTTTTCCCCTTTGTTGAAGTAGCCATTCAGTGCTAACTCTACTTCTCTGTATTGATTGCAGTTCTTTTGATGTAGTGTCAACTAGGTCCTCCAGGTGGCAATGTGTTGCATCAATGCAAACTCACTGCAATCTAATTGACCACTCAACATCTGCTAACGGCCTGCATGAATTTGAGATGACGGTTGTCTATTCACGTACAAAGAATGTGATTGTTTACTGACCGTTGTCACGGCCATTGAAACTTAATGAAAATGAAGGCGGGGTTGGGTTGAACGGTAGCACTGTGTATTTAAGATGGGCAAATCTGTGCATCACTCACACTGCTAACAGGACGCAACGCAGAAGAGGCCAGAAAGAAACATCTCTAGACTCCGAGGGAACCTCATGAGTAAAGAAGATTTTTCACTGAGAGTTTGAGTTATTGGCCCAACTTGAGCATTGCCTTGTATTTTGACTACAGTAAGTGCTACTTGTTGGGGCGGTTGCACATGACAAATGCTACAGATTGCAAATGAAGAGAGGTACTATCGGAATCACGTTCAGATCACCTCAAACAGAGACACTGATGATTCTGGTTTTCATAAGTGCTTCTCTTTGGGGTTGTCTTGGTTGTGAGTTCTTCAACAGACATATCATCAGATAAATGCAGAGAGTCATTTCACATCAGTTTTACATGACACGGGAAATGTATGAATCGGTCACTAACATTACCTGAACAGAAGCACTGACTTGGGTCCTGAATGCAGTAAGTGCTACTTGTTGGGGTAGTTTTTCTGACCTCTGATTTCCCAGGCTCCTTTCAAGCTATTTTTCCAAACGCCCATTCTAAATCAGTTGTTACATGAATGCTGTTTTGGCACTGGATGAGTTTTTGGCTTTACCCTGACATGAGCACTGAATGTTCAATTCAGTAAGTGCTACTTGTTGGGGCAGTTTTCATTGACATAAGTAACTGTACATACGAGGAGACATTTCTTGCGGAAATCACTCTCAGATCACCTCAAATACAGCCACTGATGATTCTTGCATTCATAAGTGCTAGTTTTTGGGGTTGTCTTGGTTGGGACAGATTCCTTCATACATATATCTCTACAAAGCGGATGGAAGAAGAAGAAACCACTTTTTTAATTCAGAGACAAATTTCGGTGAGAGACATACTTCAACTTAAGCAACTCTCTGACTTCAACATTAAGAAAGTGCTATATAGTTGGGGTGTATTTCTCATGACATTGATGGCAATTCAAGTTTTTGTCATGTCTGTCTAGACTGTCATCATTATTACCCTAACACAAACACTAACTTTGGTTCTCAATGCAGTAAGTGCTTGTTGTTGGGGTAGTCGTATTGACCACTGCATCTTCAGATGTGTGATCTGTGTGTGAATTGAAAACCTCAGTAAGAGATACACCTCAACTTTAGCCACATTCTTTGAACAAAACAAAGGAAAGTGCTTTGAAGTTGGGGTGTGATTCTATACTGTGTCACTACCTAGACTTGATCCAGATTCACAATTTGTATACACATGCCCCCCATGTCAGAATGAGTTTTTGGATCTTTTTTCCCCTTTGTTGAAGTAGCCATTCAGTGCTAACTCTACTTCTCTGTATTGATTGCAGTTCTTTTGATGTAGTGTCAACTAGGTCCTCCAGGTGGCAATGTGTTGCATCAATGCAAACTCACTGCAATCGAATTGACCACTCAACATCTGCTAACGGCCTGCATGAATTTGAGATGACGGTTGTCTATTCACGTACAAAGAATGTGATTGTTTACTGACCGTTGTCACGGCCATTGAAACTTGATGAAAATGAAGGCGGGGTTGGGTTGAACGGTAGCACTGTGTATTTAAGATGGGCAAATCTGTGCATCACTCACACTGCTAACAGGACGCAACGCAGAAGAGGCCAGAAAGAAACATCTCTAGACTCCAAGGGAACCTCATGAGTAAAGAAGATTTTTCACTGAGAGTTTGAGTTATTGGCCCAACTTGAGCATTGCCTTGTATTTTGACTACAGTAAGTGCTACTTGTTGGGGCGGTTGCACATGACAAATGCTACAGATTGCAAATGAAGAGAGGTACTATCGGAATCACGTTCAGATCACCTCAAACAGAGACACTGATGATTCTGGTATTCATAAGTGCTTCTCTTTGGGGTTGTCTTGGTTGTGAGTTCTTCAACAGACATATCATCAGATAAATGCAGAGAGTCATTTCACATCAGTTTTACATGACACGGGAAATGTATGAATCGGTCACTAACATTACCTGAACAGAAGCACTGACTTGGGTCCTGAATGCAGTAAGTGCTACTTGTTGGGGTAGTTTTTCTGACCTCTGATTTCCCAGGCTCCTTTCAAGCTATTTTTCCAAACGTCCATTCTAAATCAGTTGTTACATGAATGCTGTTTTGGCACTGGATGAGTTTTTGGCTTTACCCTGACATGAGCACTGAATGTTCAATTCAGTAAGTGCTACTTGTTGGGGCAGTTTTCATTGACATAAGTAACTGTACATATGAGGAGACATTTCTTGCGGAAATCACTCTCAGATCACCTCAAATACAGCCACTGATGATTCTTGCATTCATAAGTGCTAGTTTTTGGGGTTGTCTTGGTTGGGACAGATTCCTTCATACATATATCTCTACAAAGCGGATGGAAGAAGAAGAAACCACTTTTTTAATTCAGAGACAAATTTCGGTGAGAGATACACTTCAACTTAAGCAACTCTCTGACTTCAACATTAAGAAAGTGCTATATAGTTGGGGTGTATTTCTCATGACATTGATGGCAATTCAAGTTTTTGTCATGTCTGTCTAGACTGTCATCATTATTACCCTAACACAAACACTAACTTTGGTTCTCAATGCAGTAAGTGCTTGTTGTTGGGGTAGTTGTATTGACCACTGCATCTTCAGATGTGTGATCTGTGCGTGAATTGAAAACCTCAGTAAGAGATACACCTCAACTTTAGCCACATTCTTTGAACAAAACAAAGGAAAGTGCTTTGAAGTTGGGGTGTGATTCTATACTGTGTCACTACCTAGACTTGATCCAGATTCACAATTTGTATACACATGCCCCCCATGTCAGAATGAGTTTTTGGATCTTTTTTCCCCTTTGTTGAAGTAGCCATTCAGTGCTAACTCTACTTCTCTGTATTGATTGCAGTTCTTTTGATGTAGTGTCAACTAGGTCCTCCAGGTGGCAATGTGTTGCATCAATGCAAACTCACTGCAATCTAATTGACCACTCAACATCTGCTAACGGCCTGCATGAATTTGAGATGACGGTTGTCTATTCACGTACAAAGAATGTGATTGTTTACTGACCGTTGTCACGGCCATTGAAACTTAATGAAAATGAAGGCGGGGTTGGGTTGAACGGTAGCACTGTGTATTTAAGATGGGCAAATCTGTGCATCACTCACACTGCTAACAGGACGCAACGCAGAAGAGGCCAGAAAGAAACATCTCTAGACTCCGAGGGAACCTCATGAGTAAAGAAGATTTTTCACTGAGAGTTTGAGTTATTGGCCCAACTTGAGCATTGCCTTGTATTTTGACTACAGTAAGTGCTACTTGTTGGGGCGGTTGCACATGACAAATGCTACAGATTGCAAATGAAGAGAGGTACTATCGGAATCACGTTCAGATCACCTCAAACAGAGACACTGATGATTCTGGTTTTCATAAGTGCTTCTCTTTGGGGTTGTCTTGGTTGTGAGTTCTTCAACAGACATATCATCAGATAAATGCAGAGAGTCATTTCACATCAGTTTTACATGACACGGGAAATGTATGAATCGGTCACTAACATTACCTGAACAGAAGCACTGACTTGGGTCCTGAATGCAGTAAGTGCTACTTGTTGGGGTAGTTTTTCTGACCTCTGATTTCCCAGGCTCCTTTCAAGCTATTTTTCCAAACGCCCATTCTAAATCAGTTGTTACATGAATGCTGTTTTGGCACTGGATGAGTTTTTGGCTTTACCCTGACATGAGCACTGAATGTTCAATTCAGTAAGTGCTACTTGTTGGGGCAGTTTTCATTGACATAAGTAACTGTACATACGAGGAGACATTTCTTGCGGAAATCACTCTCAGATCACCTCAAATACAGCCACTGATGATTCTTGCATTCATAAGTGCTAGTTTTTGGGGTTGTCTTGGTTGGGACAGATTCCTTCATACATATATCTCTACAAAGCGGATGGAAGAAGAAGAAACCACTTTTTTAATTCAGAGACAAATTTCGGTGAGAGACATACTTCAACTTAAGCAACTCTCTGACTTCAACATTAAGAAAGTGCTATATAGTTGGGGTGTATTTCTCATGACATTGATGGCAATTCAAGTTTTTGTCATGTCTGTCTAGACTGTCATCATTATTACCCTAACACAAACACTAACTTTGGTTCTCAATGCAGTAAGTGCTTGTTGTTGGGGTAGTCGTATTGACCACTGCATCTTCAGATGTGTGATCTGTGTGTGAATTGAAAACCTCAGTAAGAGATACACCTCAACTTTAGCCACATTCTTTGAACAAAGCAAAGGAAAGTGCTTTGAAGTTGGGGTGTGATTCTATACTGTGTCACTACCTAGACTTGATCCAGATTCACAATTTGTATACACATGCCCCCCATGTCAGAATGAGTTTTTGGATCTTTTTTCCCCTTTGTTGAAGTAGCCATTCAGTGCTAACTCTACTTCTCTGTATTGATTGCAGTTCTTTTGATGTAGTGTCAACTAGGTCCTCCAGGTGGCAATGTGTTGCATCAATGCAAACTCACTGCAATCTAATTGACCACTCAACATCTGCTAACGGCCTGCATGAATTTGAGATGACGGTTGTCTATTCACGTACAAAGAATGTGATTGTTTACTGACCGTTGTCACGGCCATTGAAACTTGATGAAAATGAAGGCGGGGTTGGGTTGAACGGTAGCACTGTGTATTTAAGATGGGCAAATCTGTGCATCACTCACACCGCTAACAGGACGCAACGCAGAAGAGGTCAGAAAGAAACATCTCTAGACTCTGAGGGAACCTCATGAGTAAAGAAGATTTTTCACTGAGAGTTTGAGTTGTTGGCCCAACTTGAGCATTGCCTTGTATTTTGACTACAGTAAGTGCTACTTGTTGGGGCGGTTGCACATGACAAATGCTACAGATTGCAAATGAAGAGAGGTACTATCGGAATCACTTTCAGATCACCTCAAACAGAGACACTGATGATTCTGGTTTTCATAAGTGCTTCTCTTTGGGGTTGTCTTGGTTGTGAGTTCTTCAACAGACATATCATCAGATAAATGCAGAGAGTCATTTCACATCAGTTTTACATGACACGGGAAATGTATGAATCGGTCACTAACATTACCTGAACAGAAGCACTGACTTGGGTCCTGAATGCAGTAAGTGCTACTTGTTGGGGTAGTTTTTCTGACCTCTGATTTCCCAGGCTCCTTTCAAGCTATTTTTCCAAACGCCCATTCTAAATCAGTTGTTACATGAATGCTGTTTTGGCACTGGATGAGTTTTTGGCTTTACCCTGACATGAGCACTGAATGTTCAATTCAGTAAGTGCTACTTGTTGGGGCAGTTTTCATTGACATAAGTAACTGTACATATGAGGAGACATTTCTTTCGGAAATCACTCTCAGATCACCTCAAATACAGCCACTGATGATTCTTGCATTCATAAGTGCTAGTTTTTGGGGTTGTCTTGGTTGGGACAGATTCCTTCATACATATATCTCTACAAAGCGGATGGAAGAAGTAGAAACCACTTTTTTAATTCAGAGACAAATTTCGGTGAGAGATACACTTCAACTTAAGCAACTCTCTGACTTCAACATTAAGAAAGTGCTATATAGTTGGGGTGTATTTCTCATGACATTGATGGCAATTCAAGTTTTTGTCATGTCTGTCTAGACTGTCATCATTATTACCCTAACACAAACACTAACTTTGGTTCTCAATGCAGTAAGTGCTTGTTGTTGGGGTAGTTGTATTGACCACTGCATCTTCAGATGTGTGATCTGTGCGTGAATTGAAAACCTCAGTAAGAGATACACCTCAACTTTAGCCACATTCTTTGAACAAAGCAAAGGAAAGTGCTTTGAAGTTGGGGTGTGATTCTATACTGTGTCACTACCTAGACTTGATCCAGATTCACAATTTGTATACACATGCCCCCCATGTCAGAATGAGTTTTTGGATCTTTTTTCCCCTTTGTTGAAGTAGCCATTCAGTGCTAACTCTACTTCTCTGTATTGATTGCAGTTCTTTTGATGTAGTGTCAACTAGGTCCTCCAGGTGGCAATGTGTTGCATCAATGCAAACTCACTGCAATCTAATTGACCACTCAACATCTGCTAACGGCCTGCATGAATTTGAGATGACGGTTGTCTATTCACGTACAAAGAATGTGATTGTTTACTGACCGTTGTCACGGCCATTGAAACTTGATGAAAATGAAGGCGGGGTTGGGTTGAACGGTAGCACTGTGTATTTAAGATGGGCAAATCTGTGCATCACTCACACTGCTAACAGGACGCAACGCAGAAGAGGCCAGAAAGAAACATCTCTAGACTCCGAGGGAACCTCATGAGTAAAGAAGATTTTTCACTGAGAGTTTGAGTTATTGGCCCAACTTGAGCATTGCCTTGTATTTTGACTACAGTAAGTGCTACTTGTTGGGGCGGTTGCACATGACAAATGCTACAGATTGCAAATGAAGAGAGGTACTATCGGAATCACGTTCAGATCACCTCAAACAGAGACACTGATGATTCTGGTTTTCATAAGTGCTTCTCTTTGGGGTTGTCTTGGTTGTGAGTTCTTCAACAGACATATCATCAGATAAATGCAGAGAGTCATTTCACATCAGTTTTACATGACACGGGAAATGTATGAATCAGTCACTAACATTACCTGAACAGAAGCACTGACTTGGGTCCTGAATGCAGTAAGTGCTACTTGTTGGGGTAGTTTTTCTGACCTCTGATTTCCCAGGCTCCTTTCAAGCTATTTTTCCAAACGCCCATTCTAAATCAGTTGTTACATGAATGCTGTTTTGGCACTGGATGAGTTTTTGGCTTTACCCTGACATGAGCACTGAATGTTCAATTCAGTAAGTGCTACTTGTTGGGGCAGTTTTCATTGACATAAGTAACTGTACATATGAGGAGACATTTCTTGCGGAAATCACTCTCAGATCACCTCAAATACAGCCACTGATGATTCTTGCATTCATAAGTGCTAGTTTTTGGGGTTGTCTTGGTTGGGACAGATTCCTTCATACATATATCTCTACAAAGCGGATGGAAGAAGTAGAAACCACTTTTTTAATTCAGAGACAAATTTCGGTGAGAGATACACTTCAACTTAAGCAACTCTCTGACTTCAACATTAAGAAAGTGCTATATAGTTGGGGTGTATTTCTCATGACATTGATGGCAATTCAAGTTTTTGTCATGTCTGTCTAGACTGTCATCATTATTACCCTAACACAAACACTAACTTTGGTTCTCAATGCAGTAAGTGCTTGTTGTTGGGGTAGTTGTATTGACCACTGCATCTTCAGATGTGTGATCTGTGCGTGAATTGAAAACCTCAGTAAGAGATACACCTCAACTTTAGCCACATTCTTTGAACAAAGCAAAGGAAAGTGCTTTGAAGTTGGGGTGTGATTCTATACTGTGTCACTACCTAGACTTGATCCAGATTCACAATTTGTATACACATGCCCCCCATGTCAGAATGAGTTTTTGGATCTTTTTTCCCCTTTGTTGAAGTAGCCATTCAGTGCTAACTCTACTTCTCTGTATTGATTGCAGTTCTTTTGATGTAGTGTCAACTAGGTCCTCCAGGTGGCAATGTGTTGCATCAATGCAAACTCACTGCAATCTAATTGACCACTCAACATCTGCTAACGGCCTGCATGAATTTGAGATGACGGTTGTCTATTCACGTACAAAGAATGTGATTGTTTACTGACCGTTGTCACGGCCATTGAAACTTGATGAAAATGAAGGCGGGGTTGGGTTGAACGGTAGCACTGTGTATTTAAGATGGGCAAATCTGTGCATCACTCACACTGCTAACAGGACGCAACGCAGAAGAGGCCAGAAAGAAACATCTCTAGACTCCGAGGGAACCTCATGAGTAAAGAAGATTTTTCACTGAGAGTTTGAGTTATTGGCCCAACTTGAGCATTGCCTTGTATTTTGACTACAGTAAGTGCTACTTGTTGGGGCGGTTGCACATGACAAATGCTACAGATTGCAAATGAAGAGAGGTACTATCGGAATCACGTTCAGATCACCTCAAACAGAGACACTGATGATTCTGGTTTTCATAAGTGCTTCTCTTTGGGGTTGTCTTGGTTGTGAGTTCTTCAACAGACATATCATCAGATAAATGCAGAGAGTCATTTCACATCAGTTTTACATGACACGGGAAATGTATGAATCGGTCACTAACATTACCTGAACAGAAGCACTGACTTGGGTCCTGAATGCAGTAAGTGCTACTTGTTGGGGTAGTTTTTCTGACCTCTGATTTCCCAGGCTCCTTTCAAGGTATTTTTCCAAACGCCCATTCTAAATCAGTTGTTACATGAATGCTGTTTTGGCACTGGATGAGTTTTTGGCTTTACCCTGACATGAGCACTGAATGTTCAATTCAGTAAGTGCTACTTGTTGGGGCAGTCTTCATTGACATACGTAACTGTACATATGAGGAGACATTTCTTGCGGAAATCACTCTCAGATCACCTCAAATACAGCCACTGATGATTCTTGCATTCATAAGTGCTAGTTTTTGGGGTTGTCTTGGTTGGGACAGATTCCTTCATACATATATCTCTACAAAGCGGATGGAAGAAGTAGAAACCACTTTTTTAATTCAGAGACAAATTTCGGTGAGAGATACACTTCAACTTAAGCAACTCTCTGACTTCAACATTAAGAAAGTGCTATATAGTTGGGGTGTATTTCTCATGACATTGATGGCAATTCAAGTTTTTGTCATGTCTGTCTAGACTGTCATCATTATTACCCTAACACAAACACTAACTTTGGTTCTCAATGCAGTAAGTGCTTGTTGTTGGGGTAGTTGTATTGACCACTGCATCTTCAGATGTGTGATCTGTGCGTGAATTGAAAACCTCAGTAAGAGATACACCTCAACTTTAGCCACATTCTTTGAACAAAGCAAAGGAAAGTGCTTTGAAGTTGGGGTGTGATTCTATACTGTGTCACTACCTAGACTTGATCCAGATTCACAATTTGTATACACATGCCCCCCATGTCAGAATGAGTTTTTGGATCTTTTTTCCCCTTTGTTGAAGTAGCCATTCAGTGCTAACTCTACTTCTCTGTATTGATTGCAGTTCTTTTGATGTAGTGTCAACTAGGTCCTCCAGGTGGCAATGTGTTGCATCAATGCAAACTCACTGCAATCTAATTGACCACTCAACATCTGCTAACGGCCTGCATGAATTTGAGATGACGGTTGTCTATTCACGTACAAAGAATGTGATTGTTTACTGACCGTTGTCACGGCCATTGAAACTTGATGAAAATGAAGGCGGGGTTGGGTTGAACGGTAGCACTGTGTATTTAAGATGGGCAAATCTGTGCATCACTCACACTGCTAACAGGACGCAACGCAGAAGAGGCCAGAAAGAAACATCTCTAGACTCCGAGGGAACCTCATGAGTAAAGAAGATTTTTCACTGAGAGTTTGAGTTATTGGCCCAACTTGAGCATTGCCTTGTATTTTGACTACAGTAAGTGCTACTTGTTGGGGCGGTTGCACATGACAAATGCTACAGATTGCAAATGAAGAGAGGTACTATCGGAATCACGTTCAGATCACCTCAAACAGAGACACTGATGATTCTGGTTTTCATAAGTGCTTCTCTTTGGGGTTGTCTTGGTTGTGAGTTCTTCAACAGACATATCATCAGATAAATGCAGAGAGTCATTTCACATCAGTTTTACATGACACAGGAAATGTATGAATCGGTCACTAACATTACCTGAACAGAAGCACTGACTTGGGTCCTGAATGCAGTAAGTGCTACTTGTTGGGGTAGTTTTTCTGACCTCTGATTTCCCAGGCTCCTTTCAAGCTATTTTTCCAAATGCCCATTCTAAATCAGTTGTTACATGAATGCTGTTTTGGCACTGGATGAGTTTTTGGCTTTACCCTGACATGAGCACTGAATGTTCAATTCAGTAAGTGGTACTTGTTGGGGCAGTCTTCATTGACATACGTAACTGTACATATGAGGAGACATTTCTTGCGGAAATCACTCTCAGATCACCTCAAATACAGCCACTGATGATTCTTGCATTCATAAGTGCTAGTTTTTGGGGTTGTCTTGGTTGGGACAGATTCCTTCATACATATATCTCTACAAAGCAGATGGAAGAAGAAGAAACCACTTTTTTAATTCAGAGACAAATTTCGGTGAGAGATACACTTCAACTTAAGCAACTCTCTGACTTCAACATTAAGAAAGTGCTATATAGTTGGGGTGTATTTCTCATGACATTGATGGCAATTCAAGTTTTTGTCATGTCTGTCTAGACTGTCATCATTATTACCCTAACACAAACACTAACTTTGGTTCTCAATGCAGTAAGTGCTTGTTGTTGGGGTAGTTGTATTGACCACTGCATCTTCAGATGTGTGATCTGTGTGTGAATTGAAAACCTCAGTAAGAGATACACCTCAACTTTAGCCACATTCTTTGAACAAAACAAAGGAAAGTGCTTTGAAGTTGGGGTGTGATTCTATACTGTGTCACTACCTAGACTTGATCCAGATTCACAATTTGTATACACATGCCCCCCATGTCAGAATGAGTTTTTGGATCTTTTTTCCCCTTTGTTGAAGTAGCCATTCAGTGCTAACTCTACTTCTCTGTATTGATTGCAGTTCTTTTGATGTAGTGTCAACTAGGTACTCCAGGTGGCAATGTGTTGCATCAATGCAAACTCACTGCAATCTAATTGACCACTCAACATCTGCTAACGACCTGCATGAATTTGAGATGACGGTTGTCTATTCACGTACAAAGAATGTGATTGTTTACTGACCGTTGTCACGGCCATTGAAACTTGATGAAAATGAAGGCGGGGTTGGGTTGAACGGTAGCACTGTGTATTTAAGATGGGCAAATCTGTGCATCACTCACACTGCTAACAGGACGCAACGCAGAAGAGGCCAGAAAGAAACATCTCTAGACTCCGAGGGAACCTCATGAGTAAAGAAGATTTTTCACTGAGAGTTTGAGTTATTGGCCCAACTTGAGCATTGCCTTGTATTTTGACTACAGTAAGTGCTACTTGTTGGGGCGGTTGCACATGACAAATGCTACAGATTGCAAATGAAGAGAGGTACTATCGGAATCACGTTCAGATCACCTCAAACAGAGACACTGATGATTCTGGTTTTCATAAGTGCTTCTCTTTGGGGTTGTCTTGGTTGTGAGTTCTTCAACAGACATATCATCAGATAAATGCAGAGAGTCATTTCACATCAGTTTTACATGACACGGGAAATGTATGAATCGGTCACTAACATTACCTGAACAGAAGCACTGACTTGGGTCCTGAATGCAGTAAGTGCTACTTGTTGGGGTAGTTTTTCTGACCTCTGATTTCCCAGGCTCCTTTCAAGGTATTTTTCCAAACGCCCATTCTAAATCAGTTGTTACATGAATGCTGTTTTGGCACTGGATGAGTTTTTGGCTTTACCCTGACATGAGCACTGAATGTTCAATTCAGTAAGTGCTACTTGTTGGGGCAGTTTTCATTGACATACGTAACTGTACATATGAGGAGACATTTCTTGCGGAAATCACTCTCAGATCACCTCAAATACAGCCACTGATGATTCTTGCATTCATAAGTGCTAGTTTTTGGGGTTGTCTTGGTTGGGACAGATTCCTTCATACATATATCTCTACAAAGCGGATGGAAGAAGTAGAAACCACTTTTTTAATTCAGAGACAAATTTCGGTGAGAGATACACTTCAACTTAAGCAACTCTCTGACTTCAACATTAAGAAAGTGCTATATAGTTGGGGTGTATTTCTCATGACATTGATGGCAATTCAAGTTTTTGTCATGTCTGTCTAGACTGTCATCATTATTACCCTAACACAAACACTAACTTTGGTTCTCAATGCAGTAAGTGCTTGTTGTTGGGGTAGTTGTATTGACCACTGCATCTTCAGATGTGTGATCTGTGCGTGAATTGAAAACCTCAGTAAGAGATACACCTCAACTTTAGCCACATTCTTTGAACAAAGCAAAGGAAAGTGCTTTGAAGTTGGGGTGTGATTCTATACTGTGTCACTACCTAGACTTGATCCAGATTCACAATTTGTATACACATGCCCCCCATGTCAGAATGAGTTTTTGGATCTTTTTTCCCCTTTGTTGAAGTAGCCATTCAGTGCTAACTCTACTTCTCTGTATTGATTGCAGTTCTTTTGATGTAGTGTCAACTAGGTCCTCCAGGTGGCAATGTGTTGCATCAATGCAAACTCACTGCAATCTAATTGACCACTCAACATCTGCTAACGGCCTGCATGAATTTGAGATGACGGTTGTCTATTCACGTACAAAGAATGTGATTGTTTACTGACCGTTGTCACGGCCATTGAAACTTGATGAAAATGAAGGCGGGGTTGGGTTGAACGGTAGCACTGTGTATTTAAGATGGGCAAATCTGTGCATCACTCACACTGCTAACAGGACGCAACGCAGAAGAGGCCAGAAAGAAACATCTCTAGACTCCGAGGGAACCTCATGAGTAAAGAAGATTTTTCACTGAGAGTTTGAGTTATTGGCCCAACTTGAGCATTGCCTTGTATTTTGACTACAGTAAGTGCTACTTGTTGGGGCGGTTGCACATGACAAATGCTACAGATTGCAAATGAAGAGAGGTACTATCGGAATCACGTTCAGATCACCTCAAACAGAGACACTGATGATTCTGGTTTTCATAAGTGCTTCTCTTTGGGGTTGTCTTGGTTGTGAGTTCTTCAACAGACATATCATGAGATAAATGCAGAGAGTCATTTCACATCAGTTTTACATGACACGGGAAATGTATGAATCGGTCACTAACATTACCTGAACAGAAGCACTGACTTGGGTCCTGAATGCAGTAAGTGCTACTTGTTGGGGTAGTTTTTCTGACCTCTGATTTCCCAGGCTCCTTTCAAGGTATTTTTCCAAACGCCCATTCTAAATCAGTTGTTACATGAATGCTGTTTTGGCACTGGATGAGTTTTTGGCTTTACCCTGACATGAGCACTGAATGTTCAATTCAGTAAGTGCTACTTGTTGGGGCAGTTTTCATTGACATACGTAACTGTACATATGAGGAGACATTTCTTGCGGAAATCACTCTCAGATCACCTCAAATACAGCCACTGATGATTCTTGCATTCATAAGTGCTAGTTTTTGGGGTTGTCTTGGTTGGGACAGATTCCTTCATACATATATCTCTACAAAGCGGATGGAAGAAGAAGAAACCACTTTTTTAATTCAGAGACAAATTTCGGTGAGAGATACACTTCAACTTAAGCAACTCTCTGACTTCAACATTAAGAAAGTGCTATATAGTTGGGGTGTATTTCTCATGACATTGATGGCAATTCAAGTTTTTGTCATGTCTGTCTAGACTGTCATCATTATTACCCTAACACAAACACTAACTTTGGTTCTCAATGCAGTAAGTGCTTGTTGTTGGGGTAGTTGTATTGACCACTGCATCTTCAGATGTGTGATCTGTGTGTGAATTGAAAACCTCAGTAAGAGATACACCTCAACTTTAGCCACATTCTTTGAACAAAGCAAAGGAAAGTGCTTTGAAGTTGGGGTGTGATTCTATACTGTGTCACTACCTAGACTTGATCCAGATTCACAATTTGTATACACATGCCCCCCATGTCAGAATGAGTTTTTGGATCTTTTTTCCCCTTTGTTGAAGTAGCCATTCAGTGCTAACTCTACTTCTCTGTATTGATTGCAGTTCTTTTGATGTAGTGTCAACTAGGTCCTCCAGGTGGCAATGTGTTGCATCAATGCAAACTCACTGCAATCTAATTGACCACTCAACATCTGCTAACGGCCTGCATGAATTTGAGATGACGGTTGTCTATTCACGTACAAAGAATGTGATTGTTTACTGACCGTTGTCACGGCCATTGAAACTTGATGAAAATGAAGGCGGGGTTGGGTTGAACGGTAGCACTGTGTATTTAAGATGGGCAAATCTGTGCATCACTCACACCGCTAACAGGACGCAACGCAGAAGAGGCCAGAAAGAAACATCTCTAGACTCCGAGGGAACCTCATGAGTAAAGAAGATTTTTCACTGAGAGTTTGAGTTATTGGCCCAACTTGAGCATTGCCTTGTATTTTGACTACAGTAAGTGCTACTTGTTGGGGCGGTTGCACATGACAAATGCTACAGATTGCAAATGAAGAGAGGTACTATCGGAATCACGTTCAGATCACCTCAAACAGAGACACTGATGATTCTGGTTTTCATAAGTGCTTCTCTTTGGGGTTGTCTTGGTTGTGAGTTCTTCAACAGACATATCATGAGATAAATGCAGAGAGTCATTTCACATCAGTTTTACATGACATGGGAAATGTATGAATCGGTCACTAACATTACCTGAACAGAAGCACTGACTTGGGTCCTGAATGCAGTAAGTGCTACTTGTTGGGGTAGTTTTTCTGACCTCTGATTTCCCAGGCTCCTTTCAAGGTATTTTTCCAAACGCCCATTCTAAATCAGTTGTTACATGAATGCTGTTTTGGCACTGGATGAGTTTTTGGCTTTACCCTGACATGAGCACTGAATGTTCAATTCAGTAAGTGCTACTTGTTGGGGCAGTTTTCATTGACATACGTAACTGTACATATGAGGAGACATTTCTTGCGGAAATCACTCTCAGATCACCTCAAATACAGCCACTGATGATTCTTGCATTCATAAGTGCTAGTTTTTGGGGTTGTCTTGGTTGGGACAGATTCCTTCATACATATATCTCTACAAAGCGGATGGAAGAAGAAGAAACCACTTTTTTAATTCAGAGACAAATTTCGGTGAGAGATACACTTCAACTTAAGCAACTCTCTGACTTCAACATTAAGAAAGTGCTATATAGTTGGGGTGTATTTCTCATGACATTGATGGCAATTCAAGTTTTTGTCATGTCTGTCTAGACTGTCATCATTATTACCCTAACACAAACACTAACTTTGGTTCTCAATGCAGTAAGTGCTTGTTGTTGGGGTAGTTGTATTGACCACTGCATCTTCAGATGTGTGATCTGTGTGTGAATTGAAAACCTCAGTAAGAGATACACCTCAACTTTAGCCACATTCTTTGAACAAAGCAAAGGAAAGTGCTTTGAAGTTGGGGTGTGATTCTATACTGTGTCACTACCTAGACTTGATCCAGATTCACAATTTGTATACACATGCCCCCCATGTCAGAATGAGTTTTTGGATCTTTTTTCCCCTTTGTTGAAGTAGCCATTCAGTGCTAACTCTACTTCTCTGTATTGATTGCAGTTCTTTTGATGTAGTGTCAACTAGGTCCTCCAGGTGGCAATGTGTTGCATCAATGCAAACTCACTGCAATCTAATTGACCACTCAACATCTGCTAACGGCCTGCATGAATTTGAGATGACGGTTGTCTATTCACGTACAAAGAATGTGATTGTTTACTGACCGTTGTCACGGCCATTGAAACTTGATGAAAATGAAGGCGGGGTTGGGTTGAACGGTAGCACTGTGTATTTAAGATGGGCAAATCTGTGCATCACTCACACCGCTAACAGGACGCAACGCAGAAGAGGCCAGAAAGAAACATCTCTAGACTCCGAGGGAACCTCATGAGTAAAGAAGATTTTTCACTGAGAGTTTGAGTTATTGGCCCAACTTGAGCATTGCCTTGTATTTTGACTACAGTAAGTGCTACTTGTTGGGGCGGTTGCACATGACAAATGCTACAGATTGCAAATGAAGAGAGGTACTATCGGAATCACGTTCAGATCACCTCAAACAGAGACACTGATGATTCTGGTTTTCATAAGTGCTTCTCTTTGGGGTTGTCTTGGTTGTGAGTTCTTCAACAGACATATCATGAGATAAATGCAGAGAGTCATTTCACATCAGTTTTACATGACATGGGAAATGTATGAATCGGTCACTAACATTACCTGAACAGAAGCACTGACTTGGGTCCTGAATGCAGTAAGTGCTACTTGTTGGGGTAGTTTTTCTGACCTCTGATTTCCCAGGCTCCTTTCAAGCTATTTTTCCAAACGCCCATTCTAAATCAGTTGTTACATGAATGCTGTTTTGGCACTGGATGAGTTTTTGGCTTTACCCTGACATGAGCACTGAATGTTCAATTCAGTAAGTGCTACTTGTTGGGGCAGTTTTCATTGACATACGTAACTGTACATATGAGGAGACATTTCTTGCGGAAATCACTCTCAGATCACCTCAAATACAGCCACTGATGATTCTTGCATTCATAAGTGCTAGTTTTTGGGGTTGTCTTGGTTGGGACAGATTCCTTCATACATATATCTCTACAAAGCGGATGGAAGAAGAAGAAACCACTTTTTTAATTCAGAGACAAATTTCGGTGAGAGATACACTTCAACTTAAGCAACTCTCTGACTTCAACATTAAGAAAGTGCTATATAGTTGGGGTGTATTTCTCATGACATTGATGGCAATTCAAGTTTTTGTCATGTCTGTCTAGACTGTCATCATTATTACCCTAACACAAACACTAACTTTGGTTCTCAATGCAGTAAGTGCTTGTTGTTGGGGTAGTTGTATTGACCACTGCATCTTCAGATGTGTGATCTGTGTGTGAATTGAAAACCTCAGTAAGAGATACACCTCAACTTTAGCCACATTCTTTGAACAAAGCAAAGGAAAGTGCTTTGAAGTTGGGGTGTGATTCTATACTGTGTCACTACCTAGACTTGATCCAGATTCACAATTTGTATACACATGCCCCCCATGTCAGAATGAGTTTTTGGATCTTTTTTCCCCTTTGTTGAAGTAGCCATTCAGTGCTAACTCTACTTCTCTGTATTGATTGCAGTTCTTTTGATGTAGTGTCAACTAGGTCCTCCAGGTGGCAATGTGTTGCATCAATGCAAACTCACTGCAATCTAATTGACCACTCAACATCTGCTAACGGCCTGCATGAATTTGAGATGACGGTTGTCTATTCACGTACAAAGAATGTGATTGTTTACTGACCGTTGTCACGGCCATTGAAACTTGATGAAAATGAAGGCGGGGTTGGGTTGAACGGTAGCACTGTGTATTTAAGATGGGCAAATCTGTGCATCACTCACACCGCTAACAGGACGCAACGCAGAAGAGGCCAGAAAGAAACATCTCTAGACTCCGAGGGAACCTCATGAGTAAAGAAGATTTTTCACTGAGAGTTTGAGTTATTGGCCCAACTTGAGCATTGCCTTGTATTTTGACTACAGTAAGTGCTACTTGTTGGGGCGGTTGCACATGACAAATGCTACAGATTGCAAATGAAGAGAGGTACTATCGGAATCACGTTCAGATCACCTCAAACAGAGACACTGATGATTCTGGTTTTCATAAGTGCTTCTCTTTGGGGTTGTCTTGGTTGTGAGTTCTTCAACAGACATATCATGAGATAAATGCAGAGAGTCATTTCACATCAGTTTTACATGACATGGGAAATGTATGAATCGGTCACTAACATTACCTGAACAGAAGCACTGACTTGGGTCCTGAATGCAGTAAGTGCTACTTGTTGGGGTAGTTTTACTGACCTCTGATTTCCCAGGCTCCTTTCAAGCTATTTTTCCAAACGCCCATTCTAAATCAGTTGTTACATGAATGCTGTTTTGGCACTGGATGAGTTTTTGGCTTTACCCTGACATGAGCACTGAATGTTCAATTCAGTAAGTGCTACTTGTTGGGGCAGTTTTCATTGACATACGTAACTGTACATATGAGGAGACATTTCTTGCGGAAATCACTCTCAGATCACCTCAAATACAGCCACTGATGATTCTTGCATTCATAAGTGCTAGTTTTTGGGGTTGTCTTGGTTGGGACAGATTCCTTCATACATATATCTCTACAAAGCGGATGGAAGAAGAAGAAACCACTTTTTTAATTCAGAGACAAATTTCGGTGAGAGATACACTTCAACTTAAGCAACTCTCTGACTTCAACATTAAGAAAGTGCTATATAGTTGGGGTGTATTTCTCATGACATTGATGGCAATTCAAGTTTTTGTCATGTCTGTCTAGACTGTCATCATTATTACCCTAACACAAACACTAACTTTGGTTCTCAATGCAGTAAGTGCTTGTTGTTGGGGTAGTTGTATTGACCACTGCATCTTCAGATGTGTGATCTGTGTGTGAATTGAAAACCTCAGTAAGAGATACACCTCAACTTTAGCCACATTCTTTGAACAAAACAAAGGAAAGTGCTTTGAAGTTGGGGTGTGATTCTATACTGTGTCACTACCTAGACTTGATCCAGATTCACAATTTGTATACACATGCCCCCCATGTCAGAATGAGTTTTTGGATCTTTTTTCCCCTTTGTTGAAGTAGCCATTCAGTGCTAACTCTACTTCTCTGTATTGATTGCAGTTCTTTTGATGTAGTGTCAACTAGGTCCTCCAGGTGGCAATGTGTTGCATCAATGCAAACTCACTGCAATCTAATTGACCACTCAACATCTGCTAACGGCCTGCATGAATTTGAGATGACGGTTGTCTATTCACGTACAAAGAATGTGATTGTTTACTGACCGTTGTCACGGCCATTGAAACTTGATGAAAATGAAGGCGGGGTTGGGTTGAACGGTAGCACTGTGTATTTAAGATGGGCAAATCTGTGCATCACTCACACTGCTAACAGGACGCAACGCAGAAGAGGCCAGAAAGAAACATCTCTAGACTCCGAGGGAACCTCATGAGTAAAGAAGATTTTTCACTGAGAGTTTGAGTTATTGGCCCAACTTGAGCATTGCCTTGTATTTTGACTACAGTAAGTGCTACTTGTTGGGGCGGTTGCACATGACAAATGCTACAGATTGCAAATGAAGAGAGGTACTATCGGAATCACGTTCAGATCACCTCAAACAGAGACACTGATGATTCTGGTTTTCATAAGTGCTTCTCTTTGGGGTTGTCTTGGTTGTGAGTTCTTCAACAGACATATCATCAGATAAATGCAGAGAGTCATTTCACATCAGTTTTACATGACACGGGAAATGTATGAATCGGTCACTAACATTACCTGAACAGAAGCACTGACTTGGGTCCTGAATGCAGTAAGTGCTACTTGTTGGGGTAGTTTTTCTGACCTCTGTTTTCCCAGGCTCCTTTCAAGCTATTTTTCCAAACGCCCATTCTAAATCAGTTGTTACATGAATGCTGTTTTGGCACTGGATGAGTTTTTGGCTTTACCCTGACATGAGCACTGAATGTTCAATTCAGTAAGTGCTACTTGTTGGGGCAGTTTTCATTGACATAAGTAACTGTACATATGAGGAGACATTTCTTGCGGAAATCACTCTCAGATCACCTCAAATACAGCCACTGATGATTCTTGCATTCATAAGTGCTAGTTTTTGGGGTTGTCTTGGTTGGGACAGATTCCTTCATACATATATCTCTACAAAGC
The DNA here is from genome assembly GCF_914725855.1 of Thunnus albacares. NCBI lineage: Eukaryota > Metazoa > Chordata > Actinopteri > Scombriformes > Scombridae > Thunnus > Thunnus albacares. The sequence goes on from NC_058119.1 coordinate 3,291,560, forward strand.
GGATGGAAGAAGAAGAAACCACTTTTTTAATTCAGAGACAAATTTCGGTGAGAGATACACTTCAACTTAAGCAACTCTCTGACTTCAACATTAAGAAAGTGCTATATAGTTGGGGTGTATTTCTCATGACATTGATGGCAATTCAAGTTTTTGTCATGTCTGTCTAGACTGTCATCATTATTACCCTAACACAAACACTAACTTTGGTTCTCAATGCAGTAAGTGCTTGTTGTTGGGGTAGTTGTATTGACCACTGCATCTTCAGATGTGTGATCTGTGCGTGAATTGAAAACCTCAGTAAGAGATACACCTCAACTTTAGCCACATTCTTTGAACAAAACAAAGGAAAGTGCTTTGAAGTTGGGGTGTGATTCTATACTGTGTCACTACCTAGACTTGATCCAGATTCACAATTTGTATACACATGCCCCCCATGTCAGAATGAGTTTTTGGATCTTTTTTCCCCTTTGTTGAAGTAGCCATTCAGTGCTAACTCTACTTCTCTGTATTGATTGCAGTTCTTTTGATGTAGTGTCAACTAGGTCCTCCAGGTGGCAATGTGTTGCATCAATGCAAACTCACTGCAATCTAATTGACCACTCAACATCTGCTAACGGCTTGCATGAATTTGAGATGACGGTTGTCTATTCACGTACAAAGAATGTGATTGTTTACTGACCGTTGTCACGGCCATTGAAACTTGATGAAAATGAAGGCGGGGTTGGGTTTAACGGTAGCACTGTGTATTTAAGATGGGCAAATCTGTGCATCACTCACACTGCTAACAGTACGCAACGCAGAAGAGGCCAGAAAGAAACATCTCTAGACTCCGAGGGAACCTCATGAGTAAAGAAGATTTTTCACTAAGAGTTTGAGTTATTGGCCCAACTTGAGCATTGCCTTGTATTTTGACTACAGTAAGTGCTACTTGTTGGGGCGGTTGCACATGACAAATGCTACAGATTGCAAATGAAGAGAGGTACTATCGGAATCACGTTCAGATCACCTCAAACAGAGACACTGATGATTCTGGTTTTCATAAGTGCTTCTCTTTGGGGTTGTCTTGGTTGTGAGTTCTTCAACAGACATATCATCAGATAAATGCAGAGAGTCATTTCACATCAGTTTTACATGACATGGGAAATGTATGAATCGGTCGCTAACATTACCTGAACAGAAGCACTGACTTGGGTCCTGAATGCAGTAAGGGCTACTTGTTGGGGTAGTTTTTCTGACCTCTGATTTCCCAGGCTCCTTTCAAGCTATTTTTCCAAACGCCCATTCTAAATCAGTTGTTACATGAATGCTGTTTTGGCACTGGATGAGTTTTTGGCTTTACCCTGACATGAGCACTGAATGTTCAATTCAGTAAGTGCTACTTGTTGGGGCAGTTTTCATTGACATAAGTAACTGTACATATGAGGAGACATTTCTTGCGGAAATCACTCTCAGATCACCTCAAATACAGCCACTGATGATTCTTGCATTCATAAGTGCTAGTTTTTGGGGTTGTCTTGGTTGGGACAGATTCCTTCATACATATATCTCTACAAAGCGGATGGAAGAAGAAGAAACCACTTTTTTAATTCAGAGACAAATTTCGGTGAGAGATACACTTCAACTTAAGCAACTCTCTGACTTCAACATTAAGAAAGTGCTATATAGTTGGGGTGTATTTCTCATGACATTGATGGCAATTCAAGTTTTTGTCATGTCTGTCTAGACTGTCATCATTATTACCCTAACACAAACACTAACTTTGGTTCTCAATGCAGTAAGTGCTTGTTGTTGGGGTAGTTGTATTGACCACTGCATCTTCAGATGTGTGATCTGTGCGTGAATTGAAAACCTCAGTAAGAGATACACCTCAACTTTAGCCACATTCTTTGAACAAAACAAAGGAAAGTGCTTTGAAGTTGGGGTGTGATTCTATACTGTGTCACTACCTAGACTTGATCCAGATTCACAATTTGTATACACATGCCCCCCATGTCAGAATGAGTTTTTGGATCTTTTTTCCCCTTTGTTGAAGTAGCCATTCAGTGCTAACTCTACTTCTCTGTATTGATTGCAGTTCTTTTGATATAGTGTCAACTAGGTCCTCCAGGTGGCAATGTGTTGCATCAATGCAAACTCATTGCAATCTAATTGACCACTCAACATCTGCTAACGGCCTGCATGAATTTGAGATGACGGTTGTCTATTCACGTACAAAGAATGTGATTGTTTACTGACCGTTGTCACGGCCATTGAAACTTGATGAAAATGAAGGCGGGGTTGGGTTGAACGGTAGCACTGTGTATTTAAGATGGGCAAATCTGTGCATCACTCACACTGCTAACAGGACGCAACGCAGAAGAGGCCAGAAAGAAACATCTCTAGACTCCGAGGGAACCTCATGAGTAAAGAAGATTTTTCACTGAGAGTTTGAGTTATTGGCCCAACTTGAGCATTGCCTTGTATTTTGACTACAGTAAGTGCTACTTGTTGGGGCGGTTGCACATGACAAATGCTACAGATTGCAAATGAAGAGAGGTACTATCGGAATCACGTTCAGATCACCTCAAACAGAGACACTGATGATTCTGGTTTTCATAAGTGCTTCTCTTTGGGGTTGTCTTGGTTGTGAGTTCTTCAACAGACATATCATCAGATAAATGCAGAGAGTCATTTCACATCAGTTTTACATGACATGGGAAATGTATGAATCGGTCGCTAACATTACCTGAACAGAAGCACTGACTTGGGTCCTGAATGCAGTAAGTGCTACTTGTTGGGGTAGTTTTTCTGACCTCTGATTTCCCAGGCTCCTTTCAAGGTATTTTTCCAAACGCCCATTCTAAATCAGTTGTTACATGAATGCTGTTTTGGCACTGGATGAGTTTTTGGCTTTACCCTGACATGAGCACTGAATGTTCAATTCAGTAAGTGCTACTTGTTGGGGCAGTTTTCATTGACATACGTAACTGTACATATGAGGAGACATTTCTTGCGGAAATCACTCTCAGGTCACCTCAAATACAGCCACTGATGATTCTTGCATTCATAAGTGCTAGTTTTTGGGGTTGTCTTGGTTGGGACAGATTCCTTCATACATATATCTCTACAAAGCGGATGGAAGAAGAAGAAACCACTTTTTTAATTCAGAGACAAATTTCGGTGAGAGATACACTTCAACTTAAGCAACTCTCTGACTTCAACATTAAGAAAGTGCTATATAGTTGGGGTGTATTTCTCATGACATTGATGGCAATTCAAGTTTTTGTCATGTCTGTCTAGACTGTCATCATTATTACCCTAACACAAACACTAACTTTGGTTCTCAATGCAGTAAGTGCTTGTTGTTGGGGTAGTTGTATTGACCACTGCATCTTCAGATGTGTGATCTGTGTGTGAATTGAAAACCTCAGTAAGAGATACACCTCAACTTTAGCCACATTCTTTGAACAAAACAAAGGAAAGTGCTTTGAAGTTGGGGTGTGATTCTATACTGTGTCACTACCTAGACTTGATCCAGATTCACAATTTGTATACACATGCCCCCCATGTCAGAATGAGTTTTTGGATCTTTTTTCCCCTTTGTTGAAGTTGCCATTCAGTGCTAACTCTACTTCTCTGTATTGATTGCAGTTCTTTTGATATAGTGTCAACTAGGTCCTCCAGGTGGCAATGTGTTGCATCAATGCAAACTCATTGCAATCTAATTGACCACTCAACATCTGCTAATGGCCTGCATGAATTTGAGATGACGGTTGTCTATTCACGTACAAAGAATGTGATTGTTTACTGACCGTTGTCACGGCCATTGAAACTTGATGAAAATGAAGGCGGGGTTGGGTTGAACGGTAGCACTGTGTATTTAAGATGGGCAAATCTGTGCATCACTCACACTGCTAACAGGACGCAACGCAGAAGAGGCCAGAAAGAAACACCTCTAGACTCCGAGGGAACCTCATGAGTAAAGAAGATTTTTCACTGAGAGTTTGAGTTATTGGCCCAACTTGAGCATTGCCTTGTATTTTGACTACAGTAAGTGCTACTTGTTGGGGCGGTTGCACATGACAAAAGCTACAGATTGCAAATGAAGAGAGGTACTATCGGAATCACGTTCAGATCACCTCAAACAGAGACACTGATGATTCTGGTTTTCATAAGTGCTTCTCTTTGGGGTTGTCTTGGTTGTGAGTTCTTCAACAGACATATCATCAGATAAATGCAGAGAGTCATTTCACATCAGTTTTACATGACACGGGAAATGTATGAATCGGTCACTAACATTACCTGAACAGAAGCACTGACTTGGGTCCTGAATGCAGTAAGTGCTACTTGTTGGGGTAGTTTTTCTGACCTCTGATTTCCCAGGCTCCTTTCAAGCTATTTTTCCAAACGCCCATTCTAAATCAGTTGTTACATGAATGCTGTTTTGGCACTGGATGAGTTTTTGGCTTTACCCTGACATGAGCATTGAATGTTCAATTCAGTAAGTGCTACTTGTTGGGGCAGTTTTCATTGACATAAGTAACTGTACATATGAGGAGACATTTCTTGCGGAAATCACTCTCAGATCACCTCAAATACAGCCACTGATGATTCTTGCATTCATAAGTGCTAGTTTTTGGGGTTGTCTTGGTTGGGACAGATTCCTTCATACATATATCTCTACAAAGCGGATGGAAGAAGAAGAAACCACTTTTTTAATTCAGAGACAAATTTCGGTGAGAGATACACTTCAACTTAAGCAACTCTCTGACTTCAACATTAAGAAAGTGCTATATAGTTGGGGTGTATTTCTCATGACATTGATGGCAATTCAAGTTTTTGTCATGTCTGTCTAGACTGTCATCATTATTACCCTAACACAAACACTAACTTTGGTTCTCAATGCAGTAAGTGCTTGTTGTTGGGGTAGTTGTATTGACCACTGCATCTTCAGATGTGTGATCTGTGCGTGAATTGAAAACCTCAGTAAGAGATACACCTCAACTTTAGCCACATTCTTTGAACAAAACAAAGGAAAGTGCTTTGAAGCTGGGGTGTGATTCTATACTGTGTCACTACCTAGACTTGATCCAGATTCACAATTTGTATACACATGCCCCCCATGTCAGAATGAGTTTTTGGATCTTTTTTCCCCTTTGTTGAAGTAGCCATTCAGTGCTAACTCTACTTCTCTGTATTGATTGCAGTTCTTTTGATGTAGTGTCAACTAGGTCCTCCAGGTGGCAATGTGTTGCATCAATGCAAACTCACTGCAATCTAATTGACCACTCATCATCTGCTAACGGCCTGCATGAATTTGAGATGACGGTTGTCTATTCACGTACAAAGAATGTGATTGTTTACTGACCGTTGTCACGGCCATTGAAACTTAATGAAAATGAAGGCAGGGTTGGGTTGAACGGTAGCACTGTGTATTTAAGATGGGCAAATCTGTGCATCACTCACACTGCTAACAGGACGCAACGCAGAAGAGGCCAGAAAGAAACATCTCTAGACTCCGAGGGAACCTCATGAGTAAAGAAGATTTTTCACTGAGAGTTTGAGTTATTGGCCCAACTTGAGCATTGCCTTGTATTTTGACTACAGTAAGTGCTACTTGTTGGGGCGGTTGCACATGACAAAAGCTACAGATTGCAAATGAAGAGAGGTACTATCGGAATCACGTTCAGATCACCTCAAACAGAGACACTGATGATTCTGGTTTTCATAAGTGCTTCTCTTTGGGGTTGTCTTGGTTGTGAGTTCTTCAACAGACATATCATCAGATAAGTGCAGAGAGTCATTTCACATCAGTTTTACATGACACGGGAAATGTATGAATCGGTCACTAACATTACCTGAACAGAAGCACTGACTTGGGTCCTGAATGCAGTAAGTGCTACTTGTTGGGGTAGTTTTTCTGACCTCTGATTTCCCAGGCTCCTTTCAAGCTATTTTTCCAAACGTCCATTCTAAATCAGTTGTTACATGAATGCTGTTTTGGCACTGGATGAGTTTTTGGCTTTACCCTGAAATGAGCACTGAATGTTCAATTCAGTAAGTGCTACTTGTTGGGGCAGTTTTCATTGACATAAGTAACTGTACATATGAGGAGACATTTCTTGCGGAAATCACTCTCAGATCACCTCAAATACAGCCACTGATGATTCTTGCATTCATAAGTGCTAGTTTTTGGGGTTGTCTTGGTTGGGACAGATTCCTTCATATATATATCTCTACAAAGCGGATGGAAGAAGAAGAAACCACTTTTTTAATTCAGAGACAAATTTCGGTGAGAGATACACTTCAACTTAAGCAACTCTCTGACTTCAACATTAAGAAAGTGCTATATAGTTGGGGTGTATTTCTCATGACATTGATGGCAATTCAAGTTTTTGTCATGTCTGTCTAGACTGTCATCATTATTACCCTAACACAAACACTAACTTTGGTTCTCAATGCAGTAAGTGCTTGTTGTTGGGGTAGTTGTATTGACCACTGCATCTTCAGATATGTGATCTGTGCGTGAATTGAAAACCTCAGTAAGAGATACACCTCAACTTTAGCCACATTCTTTGAACAAAACAAAGGAAAGTGCTTTGAAGTTGGGGTGTGATTCTATACTGTGTCACTACCTAGACTTGATCCAGATTCACAATTTGTATACACATGCCCCCCATGTCAGAATGAGTTTTTGGATCTTTTTTCCCCTTTGTTGAAGTAGCCATTCAGTGCTAACTCTACTTCTCTGTATTGATTGCAGTTCTTTTGATGTAGTGTCAACTAGGTCCTCCAGGTGGCAATGTGTTGCATCAATGCAAACTCACTGCAATCTAATTGACCACTCAACATCTGCTAACGGCCTGCATGAATTTGAGATGACGGTTGTCTATTCACGTACAAAGAATGTGATTGTTTACTGACCGTTGTCACGGCCATTGAAACTTAATGAAAATGAAGGCGGGGTTGGGCTGAACGGTAGCACTGTGTATTTAAGATGGGCAAATCTGTGCATCACTCACACTGCTAACAGGACGCAACGCAGAAGAGGCCAGAAAGAAACATCTCTAGACTCCGAGGGAACCTCATGAGTAAAGAAGATTTTTCACTGAGAGTTTGAGTTATTGGCCCAACTTGAGCATTGCCTTGTATTTTGACTACAGTAAGTGCTACTTGTTGGGGCGGTTGCACATGACAAATGCTACAGATTGCAAATGAAGAGAGGTACTATCGGAATCACGTTCAGATCACCTCAAACAGAGACACTGATGATTCTGGTTTTCATAAGTGCTTCTCTTTGGGGTTGTCTTGGTTGTGAGTTCTTCAACAGACATATCATCAGATAAGTGCAGAGAGTCATTTCACATCAGTTTTACATGACACGGGAAATGTATGAATCGGTCACTAACATTACCTGAACAGAAGCACTGACTTGGGTCCTGAATGCAGTAAGTGCTACTTGTTGGGGTAGTTTTTCTGACCTCTGATTTCCCAGGCTCCTTTCAAGCTATTTTTCCAAACGCCCATTCTAAATCAGTTGTTACATGAATGCTGTTTTGGCACTGGATGAGTTTTTGGCTTTACCCTGACATGAGCACTGAATGTTCAATTCAGTAAGTGCTACTTGTTGGGGCAGTTTTCATTGACATAAGTAACTGTACATATGAGGAGACATTTCTTGCGGAAATCACTCTCAGATCACCTCAAATACAGCCACTGATGATTCTTGCATTCATAAGTGCTAGTTTTTGGGGTTGTCTTGGTTGGGACAGATTCCTTCATACATATATCTCTACAAAGCGGATGGAAGAAGAAGAAACCACTTTTTTAATTCAGAGACAAATTTCGGTGAGAGATACACTTCAACTTAAGCAACTCTCTGACTTCAACATTAAGAAAGTGCTATATAGTTGGGGTGTATTTCTCATGACATTGATGGCAATTCAAGTTTTTGTCATGTCTGTCTAGACTGTCATCATTATTACCCTAACACAAACACTAACTTTGGTTCTCAATGCAGTAAGTGCTTGTTGTTGGGGTAGTTGTATTGACCACTGCATCTTCAGATGTGTGATCTGTGCGTGAATTGAAAACCTCAGTAAGAGATACACCTCAACTTTAGCCACATTCTTTGAACAAAACAAAGGAAAGTGCTTTGAAGTTGGGGTGTGATTCTATACTGTGTCACTACCTAGACTTGATCCAGATTCACAATTTGTATACACATGCCCCCCATGTCAGAATGAGTTTTTGGATCTTTTTTCCCCTTTGTTGAAGTAGCCATTCAGTGCTAACTCTACTTCTCTGTATTGATTGCAGTTCTTTTGATGTAGTGTCAACTAGGTCCTCCAGGTGGCAATGTGTTGCATCAATGCAAACTCACTGCAATCGAATTGACCACTCAACATCTGCTAACGGCCTGCATGAATTTGAGATGACGGTTGTCTATTCACGTACAAAGAATGTGATTGTTTACTGACCGTTGTCACGGCCATTGAAACTTAATGAAAATGAAGGCAGGGTTGGGTTGAACGGTAGCACTGTGTATTTAAGATGGGCAAATCTGTGCATCACTCACACTGCTAACAGGACGCAACGCAGAAGAGGCCAGAAAGAAACATCTCTAGACTCCGAGGGAACCTCATGAGTAAAGAAGATTTTTCACTGAGAGTTTGAGTTATTGGCCCAACTTGAGCATTGCCTTGTATTTTGACTACAGTAAGTGCTACTTGTTGGGGCGGTTGCACATGACAAATGCTACAGATTGCAAATGAAGAGAGGTACTATCGGAATCACGTTCAGATCACCTCAAACAGAGACACTGATGATTCTGGTTTTCATAAGTGCTTCTCTTTGGGGTTGTCTTGGTTGTGAGTTCTTCAACAGACATATCATCAGATAAGTGCAGAGAGTCATTTCACATCAGTTTTACATGACACGGGAAATGTATGAATCGGTCACTAACATTACCTGAACAGAAGCACTGACTTGGGTCCTGAATGCAGTAAGTGCTACTTGTTGGGGTAGTTTTTCTGACCTCTGATTTCCCAGGCTCCTTTCAAGCTATTTTTCCAAACGCCCATTCTAAATCAGTTGTTACATGAATGCTGTTTTGGCACTGGATGAGTTTTTGGCTTTACCCTGACATGAGCACTGAATGTTCAATTCAGTAAGTGCTACTTGTTGGGGCAGTTTTCATTGACATAAGTAACTGTACATATGAGGAGACATTTCTTGCGGAAATCACTCTCAGATCACCTCAAATACAGCCACTGATGATTCTTGCATTCATAAGTGCTAGTTTTTGGGGTTGTCTTGGTTGGGACAGATTCCTTCATACATATATCTCTACAAAGCGGATGGAAGAAGAAGAAACCACTTTTTTAATTCAGAGACAAATTTCGGTGAGAGATACACTTCAACTTAAGCAACTCTCTGACTTCAACATTAAGAAAGTGCTATATAGTTGGGGTGTATTTCTCATGACATTGATGGCAATTCAAGTTTTTGTCATGTCTGTCTAGACTGTCATCATTATTACCCTAACACAAACACTAACTTTGGTTCTCAATGCAGTAAGTGCTTGTTGTTGGGGTAGTTGTATTGACCACTGCATCTTCAGATGTGTGATCTGTGCGTGAATTGAAAACCTCAGTAAGAGATACACCTCAACTTTAGCCACATTCTTTGAACAAAACAAAGGAAAGTGCTTTGAAGTTGGGGTGTGATTCTATACTGTGTCACTACCTAGACTTGATCCAGATTCACAATTTGTATACACATGCCCCCCATGTCAGAATGAGTTTTTGGATCTTTTTTCCCCTTTGTTGAAGTAGCCATTCAGTGCTAACTCTACTTCTCTGTATTGATTGCAGTTCTTTTGATGTAGTGTCAACTAGGTCCTCCAGGTGGCAATGTGTTGCATCAATGCAAACTCACTGCAATCGAATTGACCACTCAACATCTGCTAACGGCCTGCATGAATTTGAGATGACGGTTGTCTATTCACGTACAAAGAATGTGATTGTTTACTGACCGTTGTCACGGCCATTGAAACTTAATGAAAATGAAGGCAGGGTTGGGTTGAACGGTAGCACTGTGTATTTAAGATGGGCAAATCTGTGCATCACTCACACTGCTAACAGGACGCAACGCAGAAGAGGCCAGAAAGAAACATCTCTAGACTCCGAGGGAACCTCATGAGTAAAGAAGATTTTTCACTGAGAGTTTGAGTTATTGGCCCAACTTGAGCATTGCCTTGTATTTTGACTACAGTAAGTGCTACTTGTTGGGGCGGTTGCACATGACAAAAGCTACAGATTGCAAATGAAGAGAGGTACTATCGGAATCACGTTCAGATCACCTCAAACAGAGACACTGATGATTCTGGTTTTCATAAGTGCTTCTCTTTGGGGTTGTCTTGGTTGTGAGTTCTTCAACAGACATATCATCAGATAAGTGCAGAGAGTCATTTCACATCAGTTTTACATGACACGGGAAATGTATGAATCGGTCACTAACATTACCTGAACAGAAGCACTGACTTGGGTCCTGAATGCAGTAAGTGCTACTTGTTGGGGTAGTTTTTCTGACCTCTGATTTCCCAGGCTCCTTTCAAGCTATTTTTCCAAACGTCCATTCTAAATCAGTTGTTACATGAATGCTGTTTTGGCACTGGATGAGTTTTTGGCTTTACCCTGACATGAGCACTGAATGTTCAATTCAGTAAGTGCTACTTGTTGGGGCAGTTTTCATTGACATAAGTAACTGTACATATGAGGAGACATTTCTTGCGGAAATCACTCTCAGATCACCTCAAATACAGCCACTGATGATTCTTGCATTCATAAGTGCTAGTTTTTGGGGTTGTCTTGGTTGGGACAGATTCCTTCATATATATATCTCTACAAAGCGGATGGAAGAAGAAGAAACCACTTTTTTAATTCAGAGACAAATTTCGGTGAGAGATACACTTCAACTTAAGCAACTCTCTGACTTCAACATTAAGAAAGTGCTATATAGTTGGGGTGTATTTCTCATGACATTGATGGCAATTCAAGTTTTTGTCATGTCTGTCTAGACTGTCATCATTATTACCCTAACACAAACACTAACTTTGGTTCTCAATGCAGTAAGTGCTTGTTGTTGGGGTAGTTGTATTGACCACTGCATCTTCAGATGTGTGATCTGTGCGTGAATTGAAAACCTCAGTAAGAGATACACCTCAACTTTAGCCACATTCTTTGAACAAAACAAAGGAAAGTGCTTTGAAGTTGGGGTGTGATTCTATACTGTGTCACTACCTAGACTTGATCCAGATTCACAATTTGTATACACATGCCCCCCATGTCAGAATGAGTTTTTGGATCTTTTTTCCCCTTTGTTGAAGTAGCCATTCAGTGCTAACTCTACTTCTCTGTATTGATTGCAGTTCTTTTGATGTAGTGTCAACTAGGTCCTCCAGGTGGCAATGTGTTGCATCAATGCAAACTCACTGCAATCGAATTGACCACTCAACATCTGCTAACGGCCTGCATGAATTTGAGATGACGGTTGTCTATTCACGTACAAAGAATGTGATTGTTTACTGACCGTTGTCACGGCCATTGAAACTTGATGAAAATGAAGGCGGGGTTGGGTTGAACGGTAGCACTGTGTATTTAAGATGGGCAAATCTGTGCATCACTCACACTGCTAACAGGACGCAACGCAGAAGAGGCCAGAAAGAAACATCTCTAGACTCCAAGGGAACCTCATGAGTAAAGAAGATTTTTCACTGAGAGTTTGAGTTATTGGCCCAACTTGAGCATTGCCTTGTATTTTGACTACAGTAAGTGCTACTTGTTGGGGCGGTTGCACATGACAAATGCTACAGATTGCAAATGAAGAGAGGTACTATCGGAATCACGTTCAGATCACCTCAAACAGAGACACTGATGATTCTGGTATTCATAAGTGCTTCTCTTTGGGGTTGTCTTGGTTGTGAGTTCTTCAACAGACATATCATCAGATAAATGCAGAGAGTCATTTCACATCAGTTTTACATGACACGGGAAATGTATGAATCGGTCACTAACATTACCTGAACAGAAGCACTGACTTGGGTCCTGAATGCAGTAAGTGCTACTTGTTGGGGTAGTTTTTCTGACCTCTGATTTCCCAGGCTCCTTTCAAGCTATTTTTCCAAACGCCCATTCTAAATCAGTTGTTACATGAATGCTGTTTTGGCACTGGATGAGTTTTTGGCTTTACCCTGACATGAGCACTGAATGTTCAATTCAGTAAGTGCTACTTGTTGGGGCAGTTTTCATTGACATAAGTAACTGTACATATGAGGAGACATTTCTTGCGGAAATCACTCTCAGATCACCTCAAATACAGCCACTGATGATTCTTGCATTCATAAGTGCTAGTTTTTGGGGTTGTCTTGGTTGGGACAGATTCCTTCATACATATATCTCTACAAAGCGGATGGAAGAAGTAGAAACCACTTTTTTAATTCAGAGACAAATTTCGGTGAGAGATACACTTCAACTTAAGCAACTCTCTGACTTCAACATTAAGAAAGTGCTATATAGTTGGGGTGTATTTCTCATGACATTGATGGCAATTCAAGTTTTTGTCATGTCTGTCTAGACTGTCATCATTATTACCCTAACACAAACACTAACTTTGGTTCTCAATGCAGTAAGTGCTTGTTGTTGGGGTAGTTGTATTGACCACTGCATCTTCAGATGTGTGATCTGTGCGTGAATTGAAAACCTCAGTAAGAGATACACCTCAACTTTAGCCACATTCTTTGAACAAAGCAAAGGAAAGTGCTTTGAAGTTGGGGTGTGATTCTATACTGTGTCACTACCTAGACTTGATCCAGATTCACAATTTGTATACACATGCCCCCCATGTCAGAATGAGTTTTTGGATCTTTTTTCCCCTTTGTTGAAGTAGCCATTCAGTGCTAACTCTACTTCTCTGTATTGATTGCAGTTCTTTTGATGTAGTGTCAACTAGGTCCTCCAGGTGGCAATGTGTTGCATCAATGCAAACTCACTGCAATCTAATTGACCACTCAACATCTGCTAACGGCCTGCATGAATTTGAGATGACGGTTGTCTATTCACGTACAAAGAATGTGATTGTTTACTGACCGTTGTCACGGCCATTGAAACTTGATGAAAATGAAGGCGGGGTTGGGTTGAACGGTAGCACTGTGTATTTAAGATGGGCAAATCTGTGCATCACTCACACTGCTAACAGGACGCAACGCAGAAGAGGCCAGAAAGAAACATCTCTAGACTCCGAGGGAACCTCATGAGTAAAGAAGATTTTTCACTGAGAGTTTGAGTTATTGGCCCAACTTGAGCATTGCCTTGTATTTTGACTACAGTAAGTGCTACTTGTTGGGGCGGTTGCACATGACAAATGCTACAGATTGCAAATGAAGAGAGGTACTATCGGAATCACGTTCAGATCACCTCAAACAGAGACACTGATGATTCTGGTTTTCATAAGTGCTTCTCTTTGGGGTTGTCTTGGTTGTGAGTTCTTCAACAGACATATCATCAGATAAATGCAGAGAGTCATTTCACATCAGTTTTACATGACACGGGAAATGTATGAATCAGTCACTAACATTACCTGAACAGAAGCACTGACTTGGGTCCTGAATGCAGTAAGTGCTACTTGTTGGGGTAGTTTTTCTGACCTCTGATTTCCCAGGCTCCTTTCAAGCTATTTTTCCAAACGCCCATTCTAAATCAGTTGTTACATGAATGCTGTTTTGGCACTGGATGAGTTTTTGGCTTTACCCTGACATGAGCACTGAATGTTCAATTCAGTAAGTGCTACTTGTTGGGGCAGTTTTCATTGACATAAGTAACTGTACATATGAGGAGACATTTCTTGCGGAAATCACTCTCAGATCACCTCAAATACAGCCACTGATGATTCTTGCATTCATAAGTGCTAGTTTTTGGGGTTGTCTTGGTTGGGACAGATTCCTTCATACATATATCTCTACAAAGCGGATGGAAGAAGTAGAAACCACTTTTTTAATTCAGAGACAAATTTCGGTGAGAGATACACTTCAACTTAAGCAACTCTCTGACTTCAACATTAAGAAAGTGCTATATAGTTGGGGTGTATTTCTCATGACATTGATGGCAATTCAAGTTTTTGTCATGTCTGTCTAGACTGTCATCATTATTACCCTAACACAAACACTAACTTTGGTTCTCAATGCAGTAAGTGCTTGTTGTTGGGGTAGTTGTATTGACCACTGCATCTTCAGATGTGTGATCTGTGCGTGAATTGAAAACCTCAGTAAGAGATACACCTCAACTTTAGCCACATTCTTTGAACAAAGCAAAGGAAAGTGCTTTGAAGTTGGGGTGTGATTCTATACTGTGTCACTACCTAGACTTGATCCAGATTCACAATTTGTATACACATGCCCCCCATGTCAGAATGAGTTTTTGGATCTTTTTTCCCCTTTGTTGAAGTAGCCATTCAGTGCTAACTCTACTTCTCTGTATTGATTGCAGTTCTTTTGATGTAGTGTCAACTAGGTCCTCCAGGTGGCAATGTGTTGCATCAATGCAAACTCACTGCAATCTAATTGACCACTCAACATCTGCTAACGGCCTGCATGAATTTGAGATGACGGTTGTCTATTCACGTACAAAGAATGTGATTGTTTACTGACCGTTGTCACGGCCATTGAAACTTGATGAAAATGAAGGCGGGGTTGGGTTGAACGGTAGCACTGTGTATTTAAGATGGGCAAATCTGTGCATCACTCACACTGCTAACAGGACGCAACGCAGAAGAGGCCAGAAAGAAACATCTCTAGACTCCGAGGGAACCTCATGAGTAAAGAAGATTTTTCACTGAGAGTTTGAGTTATTGGCCCAACTTGAGCATTGCCTTGTATTTTGACTACAGTAAGTGCTACTTGTTGGGGCGGTTGCACATGACAAATGCTACAGATTGCAAATGAAGAGAGGTACTATCGGAATCACGTTCAGATCACCTCAAACAGAGACACTGATGATTCTGGTTTTCATAAGTGCTTCTCTTTGGGGTTGTCTTGGTTGTGAGTTCTTCAACAGACATATCATCAGATAAATGCAGAGAGTCATTTCACATCAGTTTTACATGACACGGGAAATGTATGAATCGGTCACTAACATTACCTGAACAGAAGCACTGACTTGGGTCCTGAATGCAGTAAGTGCTACTTGTTGGGGTAGTTTTTCTGACCTCTGATTTCCCAGGCTCCTTTCAAGGTATTTTTCCAAACGCCCATTCTAAATCAGTTGTTACATGAATGCTGTTTTGGCACTGGATGAGTTTTTGGCTTTACCCTGACATGAGCACTGAATGTTCAATTCAGTAAGTGCTACTTGTTGGGGCAGTTTTCATTGACATACGTAACTGTACATATGAGGAGACATTTCTTGCGGAAATCACTCTCAGATCACCTCAAATACAGCCACTGATGATTCTTGCATTCATAAGTGCTAGTTTTTGGGGTTGTCTTGGTTGGGACAGATTCCTTCATACATATATCTCTACAAAGCGGATGGAAGAAGTAGAAACCACTTTTTTAATTCAGAGACAAATTTCGGTGAGAGATACACTTCAACTTAAGCAACTCTCTGACTTCAACATTAAGAAAGTGCTATATAGTTGGGGTGTATTTCTCATGACATTGATGGCAATTCAAGTTTTTGTCATGTCTGTCTAGACTGTCATCATTATTACCCTAACACAAACACTAACTTTGGTTCTCAATGCAGTAAGTGCTTGTTGTTGGGGTAGTTGTATTGACCACTGCATCTTCAGATGTGTGATCTGTGCGTGAATTGAAAACCTCAGTAAGAGATACACCTCAACTTTAGCCACATTCTTTGAACAAAGCAAAGGAAAGTGCTTTGAAGTTGGGGTGTGATTCTATACTGTGTCACTACCTAGACTTGATCCAGATTCACAATTTGTATACACATGCCCCCCATGTCAGAATGAGTTTTTGGATCTTTTTTCCCCTTTGTTGAAGTAGCCATTCAGTGCTAACTCTACTTCTCTGTATTGATTGCAGTTCTTTTGATGTAGTGTCAACTAGGTCCTCCAGGTGGCAATGTGTTGCATCAATGCAAACTCACTGCAATCTAATTGACCACTCAACATCTGCTAACGGCCTGCATGAATTTGAGATGACGGTTGTCTATTCACGTACAAAGAATGTGATTGTTTACTGACCGTTGTCACGGCCATTGAAACTTGATGAAAATGAAGGCGGGGTTGGGTTGAACGGTAGCACTGTGTATTTAAGATGGGCAAATCTGTGCATCACTCACACTGCTAACAGGACGCAACGCAGAAGAGGCCAGAAAGAAACATCTCTAGACTCCGAGGGAACCTCATGAGTAAAGAAGATTTTTCACTGAGAGTTTGAGTTATTGGCCCAACTTGAGCATTGCCTTGTATTTTGACTACAGTAAGTGCTACTTGTTGGGGCGGTTGCACATGACAAATGCTACAGATTGCAAATGAAGAGAGGTACTATCGGAATCACGTTCAGATCACCTCAAACAGAGACACTGATGATTCTGGTTTTCATAAGTGCTTCTCTTTGGGGTTGTCTTGGTTGTGAGTTCTTCAACAGACATATCATCAGATAAATGCAGAGAGTCATTTCACATCAGTTTTACATGACACGGGAAATGTATGAATCGGTCACTAACATTACCTGAACAGAAGCACTGACTTGGGTCCTGAATGCAGTAAGTGCTACTTGTTGGGGTAGTTTTTCTGACCTCTGATTTCCCAGGCTCCTTTCAAGGTATTTTTCCAAACGCCCATTCTAAATCAGTTGTTACATGAATGCTGTTTTGGCACTGGATGAGTTTTTGGCTTTACCCTGACATGAGCACTGAATGTTCAATTCAGTAAGTGCTACTTGTTGGGGCAGTTTTCATTGACATACGTAACTGTACATATGAGGAGACATTTCTTGCGGAAATCACTCTCAGATCACCTCAAATACAGCCACTGATGATTCTTGCATTCATAAGTGCTAGTTTTTGGGGTTGTCTTGGTTGGGACAGATTCCTTCATACATATATCTCTACAAAGCGGATGGAAGAAGAAGAAACCACTTTTTTAATTCAGAGACAAATTTCGGTGAGAGATACACTTCAACTTAAGCAACTCTCTGACTTCAACATTAAGAAAGTGCTATATAGTTGGGGTGTATTTCTCATGACATTGATGGCAATTCAAGTTTTTGTCATGTCTGTCTAGACTGTCATCATTATTACCCTAACACAAACACTAACTTTGGTTCTCAATGCAGTAAGTGCTTGTTGTTGGGGTAGTTGTATTGACCACTGCATCTTCAGATGTGTGATCTGTGTGTGAATTGAAAACCTCAGTAAGAGATACACCTCAACTTTAGCCACATTCTTTGAACAAAGCAAAGGAAAGTGCTTTGAAGTTGGGGTGTGATTCTATACTGTGTCACTACCTAGACTTGATCCAGATTCACAATTTGTATACACATGCCCCCCATGTCAGAATGAGTTTTTGGATCTTTTTTCCCCTTTGTTGAAGTAGCCATTCAGTGCTAACTCTACTTCTCTGTATTGATTGCAGTTCTTTTGATGTAGTGTCAACTAGGTCCTCCAGGTGGCAATGTGTTGCATCAATGCAAACTCACTGCAATCTAATTGACCACTCAACATCTGCTAACGGCCTGCATGAATTTGAGATGACGGTTGTCTATTCACGTACAAAGAATGTGATTGTTTACTGACCGTTGTCACGGCCATTGAAACTTGATGAAAATGAAGGCGGGGTTGGGTTGAACGGTAGCACTGTGTATTTAAGATGGGCAAATCTGTGCATCACTCACACCGCTAACAGGACGCAACGCAGAAGAGGCCAGAAAGAAACATCTCTAGACTCCGAGGGAACCTCATGAGTAAAGAAGATTTTTCACTGAGAGTTTGAGTTATTGGCCCAACTTGAGCATTGCCTTGTATTTTGACTACAGTAAGTGCTACTTGTTGGGGCGGTTGCACATGACAAATGCTACAGATTGCAAATGAAGAGAGGTACTATCGGAATCACGTTCAGATCACCTCAAACAGAGACACTGATGATTCTGGTTTTCATAAGTGCTTCTCTTTGGGGTTGTCTTGGTTGTGAGTTCTTCAACAGACATATCATGAGATAAATGCAGAGAGTCATTTCACATCAGTTTTACATGACACGGGAAATGTATGAATCGGTCACTAACATTACCTGAACAGAAGCACTGACTTGGGTCCTGAATGCAGTAAGTGCTACTTGTTGGGGTAGTTTTTCTGACCTCTGATTTCCCAGGCTCCTTTCAAGCTATTTTTCCAAACGCCCATTCTAAATCAGTTGTTACATGAATGCTGTTTTGGCACTGGATGAGTTTTTGGCTTTACCCTGACATGAGCACTGAATGTTCAATTCAGTAAGTGCTACTTGTTGGGGCAGTTTTCATTGACATAAGTAACTGTACATATGAGGAGACATTTCTTGCGGAAATCACTCTCAGATCACCTCAAATACAGCCACTGATGATTCTTGCATTCATAAGTGCTAGTTTTTGGGGTTGTCTTGGTTGGGACAGATTCCTTCATACATATATCTCTACAAAGCGGATGGAAGAAGAAGAAACCACTCTTTTAATTCAGAGACAAATTTCGGTGAGATATACACTTCAACTTAAGCAACTCTCTGACTTCAACATTAAGAAAGTGCTATATAGTTGGGGTGTATTTCTCATGACATTGATGGCAATTCAAGTTTTTGTCATGTCTGTCTAGACTGTCATCATTATTACCCTAACACAAACACTAACTTTGGTTCTCAATGCAGTAAGTGCTTGTTGTTGGGGTAGTTGTATTGACCACTGCATCTTCAGATGTGTGATCTGTGTGTGAATTGAAAACCTCAGTAAGAGATACACCTCAACTTTAGCCACATTCTTTGAACAAAGCAAAGGAAAGTGCTTTGAAGTTGGGGTGTGATTCTATACTGTGTCACTACCTAGACTTGATCCAGATTCACAATTTGTATACACATGCCCCCCATGTCAGAATGAGTTTTTGGATCTTTTTTCCCCTTTGTTGAAGTAGCCATTCAGTGCTAACTCTACTTCTCTGTATTGATTGCAGTTCTTTTGATGTAGTGTCAACTAGGTCCTCCAGGTGGCAATGTGTTGCATCAATGCAAACTCACTGCAATCTAATTGACCACTCAACATCTGCTAACGGCCTGCATGAATTTGAGATGACGGTTGTCTATTCACGTACAAAGAATGTGATTGTTTACTGACCGTTGTCACGGCCATTGAAACTTGATGAAAATGAAGGCGGGGTTGGGTTGAACGGTAGCACTGTGTATTTAAGATGGGCAAATCTGTGCATCACTCACACTGCTAACAGGACGCAACGCAGAAGAGGCCAGAAAGAAACATCTCTAGACTCTGAGGGAACCTCATGAGTAAAGAAGATTTTTCACTGAGAGTTTGAGTTGTTTGCCCAACTTGAGCATTGCCTTGTATTTTGACTACAGTAAGTGCTACTTGTTGGGGCGGTTGCACATGACAAATGCTACAGATTGCAAATGAAGAGAGGTACTATCGGAATCACGTTCAGATCACCTCAAACAGAGACACTGATGATTCTGGTTTTCATAAGTGCTTCTCTTTGGGGTTGTCTTGGTTGTGAGTTCTTCAACAGACATATCATCAGATAAATGCAGAGAGTCATTTCACATCAGTTTTACATGACACGGGAAATGTATGAATTGGTCACTAACATTACCTGAACAGAAGCACTGACTTGGGTCCTGAATGCAGTAAGTGCTACTTGTTGGGGTAGTTTTTCTGACCTCTGATTTCCCAGGCTCCTTTCAAGCTATTTTTCCAAACGCCCATTCTAAATCAGTTGTTACATGAATGCTGTTTTGGCACTGGATGAGTTTTTGGCTTTACCCTGACATGAGCACTGAATGTTCAATTCAGTAAGTGCTACTTGTTGGGGCAGTTTTCATTGACATAAGTAACTGTACATATGAGGAGACATTTCTTGCGGAAATCACTCTCAGATCACCTCAAATACAGCCACTGATGATTCTTGCATTCATAAGTGCTAGTTTTTGGGGTTGTCTTGGTTGGGACAGATTCCTTCATACATATATCTCTACAAAGCGGATGGAAGAAGAAGAAACCACTTTTTTAATTCAGAGACAAATTTCGGTGAGAGATACACTTCAACTTAAGCAACTCTCTGACTTCAACATTAAGAAAGTGCTATATAGTTGGGGTGTATTTCTCATGACATTGATGGCAATTCAAGTTTTTGTCATGTCTGTCTAGACTGTCATCATTATTACCCTAACACAAACACTAACTTTGGTTCTCAATGCAGTAAGTGCTTGTTGTTGGGGTAGTTGTATTGACCACTGCATCTTCAGATGTGTGATCTGTGCGTGAATTGAAAACCTCAGTAAGAGATACACCTCAACTTTAGCCACATTCTTTGAACAAAGCAAAGGAAAGTGCTTTGAAGTTGGGGTGTGATTCTATACTGTGTCACTACCTAGACTTGATCCAGATTCACAATTTGTATACACATGCCCCCCATGTCAGAATGAGTTTTTGGATCTTTTTTCCCCTTTGTTGAAGTAGCCATTCAGTGCTAACTCTACTTCTCTGTATTGATTGCAGTTCTTTTGATGTAGTGTCAACTAGGTCCTCCAGGTGGCAATGTGTTGCATCAATGCAAACTCACTGCAATCTAATTGACCACTCAACATCTGCTAACGGCCTGCATGAATTTGAGATGACGGTTGTCTATTCACGTACAAAGAATGTGATTGTTTACTGACCGTTGTCACAGCCATTGAAACTTGATGAAAATGAAGGCGGGGTTGGGTTGAACGGTAGCACTGTGTATTTAAGATGGGCAAATCTGTGCATCACTCACACTGCTAACAGGACGCAACGCAGAAGAGGCCAGAAAGAAACATCTCTAGACTCCGAGGGAACCTCATGAGTAAAGAAGATTTTTCACTGAGAGTTTGAGTTATTGGCCCAACTTGAGCATTGCCTTGTATTTTGACTACAGTAAGTGCTACTTGTTGGGGCGGTTGCACATGACAAATGCTACAGATTGCAAATGAAGAGAGGTACTATCGGAATCACGTTCAGATCACCTCAAACAGAGACACTGATGATTCTGGTTTTCATAAGTGCTTCTCTTTGGGGTTGTCTTGGTTGTGAGTTCTTCAACAGACACATCATCAGATAAATGCAGAGAGTCATTTCACATCAGTTTTACATGACACGGGAAATGTATGAATCGGTCACTAACATTACCTGAACAGAAGCACTGACTTGGGTCCTGAATGCAGTAAGTGCTACTTGTTGGGGTAGTTTTTCTGACCTCTGATTTCCCAGGCTCCTTTCAAGCTATTTTTCCAAACGCCCATTCTAAATCAGTTGTTACATGAATGCTGTTTTGGCACTGGATGAGTTTTTGGCTTTACCCTGACATGAGCACTGAATGTTCAATTCAGTAAGTGCTACTTGTTGGGGCAGTTTTCATTGACATAAGTAACTGTACATATGAGGAGACATTTCTTGCGGAAATCACTCTCAGATCACCTCAAATACAGCCACTGATGATTCTTGCATTCATAAGTGCTAGTTTTTGGGGTTGTCTTGGTTGGGACAGATTCCTTCATACATATATCTCTACAAAGCGGATGGAAGAAGAAGAAACCACTTTTTTAATTCAGAGACAAATTTCGGTGAGATATACACTTCAACTTAAGCAACTCTCTGACTTCAACATTAAGAAAGTGCTATATAGTTGGGGTGTATTTCTCATGACATTGATGGCAATTCAAGTTTTTGTCATGTCTGTCTAGACTGTCATCATTATTACCCTAACACAAACACTAACTTTGGTTCTCAATGCAGTAAGTGCTTGTTGTTGGGGTAGTTGTATTGACCACTGCATCTTCAGATGTGTGATCTGTGCGTGAATTGAAAACCTCAGTAAGAGATACACCTCAACTTTAGCCACATTCTTTGAACAAAGCAAAGGAAAGTGCTTTGAAGTTGGGGTGTGATTCTATACTGTGTCACTACCTAGACTTGATCCAGATTCACAATTTGTATACACATGCCCCCCATGTCAGAATGAGTTTTTGGATCTTTTTTCCCCTTTGTTGAAGTAGCCATTCAGTGCTAACTCTACTTCTCTGTATTGATTGCAGTTCTTTTGATGTAGTGTCAACTAGGTCCTCCAGGTGGCAATGTGTTGCATCAATGCAAACTCACTGCAATCTAATTGACCACTCAACATCTGCTAACGGCCTGCATGAATTTGAGATGACGGTTGTCTATTCACGTACAAAGAATGTGATTGTTTACTGACCGTTGTCACGGCCATTGAAACTTGATGAAAATGAAGGCGGGGTTGGGTTGAACGGTAGCACTGTGTATTTAAGATGGGCAAATCTGTGCATCACTCACACTGCTAACAGGACGCAACGCAGAAGAGGCCAGAAAGAAACATCTCTAGACTCCGAGGGAACCTCATGAGTAAAGAAGATTTTTCACTGAGAGTTTGAGTTATTGGCCCAACTTGAGCATTGCCTTGTATTTTGACTACAGTAAGTGCTACTTGTTGGGGCGGTTGCACATGACAAATGCTACAGATTGCAAATGAAGAGAGGTACTATCGGAATCACGTTCAGATCACCTCAAACAGAGACACTGATGATTCTGGTTTTCATAAGTGCTTCTCTTTGGGGTTGTCTTGGTTGTGAGTTCTTCA
This sequence comes from Thunnus albacares, assembly GCF_914725855.1. NCBI lineage: Eukaryota > Metazoa > Chordata > Actinopteri > Scombriformes > Scombridae > Thunnus > Thunnus albacares. Next base: position 3,314,425 of record NC_058119.1, read on the forward strand.
ACAGACATATCATCAGATAAATGCAGAGAGTCATTTCACATCAGTTTTACATGACATGGGAAATGTATGAATCGGTCACTAACATTACCTGAACAGAAGCACTGACTTGGGTCCTGAATGCAGTAAGTGCTACTTGTTGGGGTAGTTTTTCTGACCTCTGATTTCCCAGGCTCCTTTCAAGCTATTTTTCCAAACGCCCATTCTAAATCAGTTGTTACATGAATGCTGTTTTGGCACTGGATGAGTTTTTGGCTTTACCCTGACATGAGCACTGAATGTTCAATTCAGTAAGTGCTACTTGTTGGGGCAGTTTTCATTGACATACGTAACTGTACATATGAGGAGACATTTCTTGCGGAAATCACTCTCAGATCACCTCAAATACAGCCACTGATGATTCTTGCATTCATAAGTGCTAGTTTTTGGGGTTGTCTTGGTTGGGACAGATTCCTTCATACATATATCTCTACAAAGCGGATGGAAGAAGAAGAAACCACTTTTTTAATTCAGAGACAAATTTCGGTGAGAGATACACTTCAACTTAAGCAACTCTCTGACTTCAACATTAAGAAAGTGCTATATAGTTGGGGTGTATTTCTCATGACATTGATGGCAATTCAAGTTTTTGTCATGTCTGTCTAGACTGTCATCATTATTACCCTAACACAAACACTAACTTTGGTTCTCAATGCAGTAAGTGCTTGTTGTTGGGGTAGTTGTATTGACCACTGCATCTTCAGATGTGTGATCTGTGTGTGAATTGAAAACCTCAGTAAGAGATACACCTCAACTTTAGCCACATTCTTTGAACAAAACAAAGGAAAGTGCTTTGAAGTTGGGGTGTGATTCTATACTGTGTCACTACCTAGACTTGATCCAGATTCACAATTTGTATACACATGCCCCCCATGTCAGAATGAGTTTTTGGATCTTTTTTCCCCTTTGTTGAAGTAGCCATTCAGTGCTAACTCTACTTCTCTGTATTGATTGCAGTTCTTTTGATGTAGTGTCAACTAGGTCCTCCAGGTGGCAATGTGTTGCATCAATGCAAACTCACTGCAATCTAATTGACCACTCAACATCTGCTAACGGCCTGCATGAATTTGAGATGACGGTTGTCTATTCACGTACAAAGAATGTGATTGTTTACTGACCGTTGTCACAGCCATTGAAACTTGATGAAAATGAAGGCGGGGTTGGGTTGAACGGTAGCACTGTGTATTTAAGATGGGCAAATCTGTGCATCACTCACACTGCTAACAGGACGCAACGCAGAAGAGGCCAGAAAGAAACATCTCTAGACTCCGAGGGAACCTCATGAGTAAAGAAGATTTTTCACTGAGAGTTTGAGTTATTGGCCCAACTTGAGCATTGCCTTGTATTTTGACTACAGTAAGTGCTACTTGTTGGGGCGGTTGCACATGACAAATGCTACAGATTGCAAATGAAGAGAGGTACTATCGGAATCACGTTCAGATCACCTCAAACAGAGACACTGATGATTCTGGTTTTCATAAGTGCTTCTCTTTGGGGTTGTCTTGGTTGTGAGTTCTTCAACAGACATATCATCAGATAAATGCAGAGAGTCATTTCACATCAGTTTTACATGACATGGGAAATGTATGAATCGGTCACTAACATTACCTGAACAGAAGCACTGACTTGGGTCCTGAATGCAGTAAGTGCTACTTGTTGGGGTAGTTTTTCTGACCTCTGATTTCCCAGGCTCCTTTCAAGCTATTTTTCCAAACGCCCATTCTAAATCAGTTGTTACATGAATGCTGTTTTGGCACTGGATGAGTTTTTGGCTTTACCCTGACATGAGCACTGAATGTTCAATTCAGTAAGTGCTACTTGTTGGGGCAGTTTTCATTGACATACGTAACTGTACATATGAGGAGACATTTCTTGCGGAAATCACTCTCAGATCACCTCAAATACAGCCACTGATGATTCTTGCATTCATAAGTGCTAGTTTTTGGGGTTGTCTTGGTTGGGACAGATTCCTTCATACATATATCTCTACAAAGCGGATGGAAGAAGAAGAAACCACTTTTTTAATTCAGAGACAAATTTCGGTGAGAGATACACTTCAACTTAAGCAACTCTCTGACTTCAACATTAAGAAAGTGCTATATAGTTGGGGTGTATTTCTCATGACATTGATGGCAATTCAAGTTTTTGTCATGTCTGTCTAGACTGTCATCATTATTACCCTAACACAAACACTAACTTTGGTTCTCAATGCAGTAAGTGCTTGTTGTTGGGGTAGTTGTATTGACCACTGCATCTTCAGATGTGTGATCTGTGTGTGAATTGAAAACCTCAGTAAGAGATACACCTCAACTTTAGCCACATTCTTTGAACAAAACAAAGGAAAGTGCTTTGAAGTTGGGGTGTGATTCTATACTGTGTCACTACCTAGACTTGATCCAGATTCACAATTTGTATACACATGCCCCCCATGTCAGAATGAGTTTTTGGATCTTTTTTCCCCTTTGTTGAAGTAGCCATTCAGTGCTAACTCTACTTCTCTGTATTGATTGCAGTTCTTTTGATGTAGTGTCAACTAGGTCCTCCAGGTGGCAATGTGTTGCATCAATGCAAACTCACTGCAATCTAATTGACCACTCAACATCTGCTAACGGCCTGCATGAATTTGAGATGACGGTTGTCTATTCACGTACAAAGAATGTGATTGTTTACTGACCGTTGTCACAGCCATTGAAACTTGATGAAAATGAAGGCGGGGTTGGGTTGAACGGTAGCACTGTGTATTTAAGATGGGCAAATCTGTGCATCACTCACACTGCTAACAGGACGCAACGCAGAAGAGGCCAGAAAGAAACATCTCTAGACTCCGAGGGAACCTCATGAGTAAAGAAGATTTTTCACTGAGAGTTTGAGTTATTGGCCCAACTTGAGCATTGCCTTGTATTTTGACTACAGTAAGTGCTACTTGTTGGGGCGGTTGCACATGACAAATGCTACAGATTGCAAATGAAGAGAGGTACTATCGGAATCACGTTCAGATCACCTCAAACAGAGACACTGATGATTCTGGTTTTCATAAGTGCTTCTCTTTGGGGTTGTCTTGGTTGTGAGTTCTTCAACAGACATATCATCAGATAAATGCAGAGAGTCATTTCACATCAGTTTTACATGACATGGGAAATGTATGAATCGGTCACTAACATTACCTGAACAGAAGCACTGACTTGGGTCCTGAATGCAGTAAGTGCTACTTGTTGGGGTAGTTTTTCTGACCTCTGATTTCCCAGGCTCCTTTCAAGCTATTTTTCCAAACGCCCATTCTAAATCAGTTGCTACATGAATGCTGTTTTGGCACTGGATGAGTTTTTGGCTTTACCCTGACATGAGCACTGAATGTTCAATTCAGTAAGTGCTACTTGTTGGGGCAGTTTTCATTGACATACGTAACTGTACATATGAGGAGACATTTCTTGCGGAAATCACTCTCAGATCACCTCAAATACAGCCACTGATGATTCTTGCATTCATAAGTGCTAGTTTTTGGGGTTGTCTTGGTTGGGACAGATTCCTTCATACATATATCTCTACAAAGCGGATGGAAGAAGAAGAAACCACTTTTTTAATTCAGAGACAAATTTCGGTGAGAGATACACTTCAACTTAAGCAACTCTCTGACTTCAACATTAAGAAAGTGCTATATAGTTGGGGTGTATTTCTCATGACATTGATGGCAATTCAAGTTTTTGTCATGTCTGTCTAGACTGTCATCATTATTACCCTAACACAAACACTAACTTTGGTTCTCAATGCAGTAAGTGCTTGTTGTTGGGGTAGTTGTATTGACCACTGCATCTTCAGATGTGTGATCTGTGCGTGAATTGAAAACCTCAGTAAGAGATACACCTCAACTTTAGCCACATTCTTTGAACAAAGCAAAGGAAAGTGCTTTGAAGTTGGGGTGTGATTCTATACTGTGTCACTACCTAGACTTGATCCAGATTCACAATTTGTATACACATGCCCCCCATGTCAGAATGAGTTTTTGGATCTTTTTTCCCCTTTGTTGAAGTAGCCATTCAGTGCTAACTCTACTTCTCTGTATTGATTGCAGTTCTTTTGATGTAGTGTCAACTAGGTCCTCCAGGTGGCAATGTGTTGCATCAATGCAAACTCACTGCAATCTAATTGACCACTCAACATCTGCTAACGGCCTGCATGAATTTGAGATGACGGTTGTCTATTCACGTACAAAGAATGTGATTGTTTACTGACCGTTGTCACAGCCATTGAAACTTGATGAAAATGAAGGCGGGGTTGGGTTGAACGGTAGCACTGTGTATTTAAGATGGGCAAATCTGTGCATCACTCACACTGCTAACAGGACGCAACGCAGAAGAGGCCAGAAAGAAACATCTCTAGACTCCGAGGGAACCTCATGAGTAAAGAAGATTTTTCACTGAGAGTTTGAGTTATTGGCCCAACTTGAGCATTGCCTTGTATTTTGACTACAGTAAGTGCTACTTGTTGGGGCGGTTGCACATGACAAATGCTACAGATTGCAAATGAAGAGAGGTACTATCGGAATCACGTTCAGATCACCTCAAACAGAGACACTGATGATTCTGGTTTTCATAAGTGCTTCTCTTTGGGGTTGTCTTGGTTGTGAGTTCTTCAACAGACATATCATCAGATAAATGCAGAGAGTCATTTCACATCAGTTTTACATGACATGGGAAATGTATGAATCGGTCACTAACATTACCTGAACAGAAGCACTGACTTGGGTCCTGAATGCAGTAAGTGCTACTTGTTGGGGTAGTTTTTCTGACCTCTGATTTCCCAGGCTCCTTTCAAGCTATTTTTCCAAACGCCCATTCTAAATCAGTTGTTACATGAATGCTGTTTTGGCACTGGATGAGTTTTTGGCTTTACCCTGACATGAGCACTGAATGTTCAATTCAGTAAGTGCTACTTGTTGGGGCAGTTTTCATTGACATACGTAACTGTACATATGAGGAGACATTTCTTGCGGAAATCACTCTCAGATCACCTCAAATACAGCCACTGATGATTCTTGCATTCATAAGTGCTAGTTTTTGGGGTTGTCTTGGTTGGGACAGATTCCTTCATACATATATCTCTACAAAGCGGATGGAAGAAGAAGAAACCACTTTTTTAATTCAGAGACAAATTTCGGTGAGAGATACACTTCAACTTAAGCAACTCTCTGACTTCAACATTAAGAAAGTGCTATATAGTTGGGGTGTATTTCTCATGACATTGATGGCAATTCAAGTTTTTGTCATGTCTGTCTAGACTGTCATCATTATTACCCTAACACAAACACTAACTTTGGTTCTCAATGCAGTAAGTGCTTGTTGTTGGGGTAGTTGTATTGACCACTGCATCTTCAGATGTGTGATCTGTGTGTGAATTGAAAACCTCAGTAAGAGATACACCTCAACTTTAGCCACATTCTTTGAACAAAACAAAGGAAAGTGCTTTGAAGTTGGGGTGTGATTCTATACTGTGTCACTACCTAGACTTGATCCAGATTCACAATTTGTATACACATGCCCCCCATGTCAGAATGAGTTTTTGGATCTTTTTTCCCCTTTGTTGAAGTAGCCATTCAGTGCTAACTCTACTTCTCTGTATTGATTGCAGTTCTTTTGATGTAGTGTCAACTAGGTCCTCCAGGTGGCAATGTGTTGCATCAATGCAAACTCACTGCAATCTAATTGACCACTCAACATCTGCTAACGGCCTGCATGAATTTGAGATGACGGTTGTCTATTCACGTACAAAGAATGTGATTGTTTACTGACCGTTGTCACGGCCATTGAAACTTGATGAAAATGAAGGCGGGGTTGGGTTGAACGGTAGCACTGTGTATTTAAGATGGGCAAATCTGTGCATCACTCACACTGCTAACAGGACGCAACGCAGAAGAGGCCAGAAAGAAACATCTCTAGACTCCGAGGGAACCTCATGAGTAAAGAAGATTTTTCACTGAGAGTTTGAGTTATTGGCCCAACTTGAGCATTGCCTTGTATTTTGACTACAGTAAGTGCTACTTGTTGGGGCGGTTGCACATGACAAATGCTACAGATTGCAAATGAAGAGAGGTACTATCGGAATCACGTTCAGATCACCTCAAACAGAGACACTGATGATTCTGGTTTTCATAAGTGCTTCTCTTTGGGGTTGTCTTGGTTGTGAGTTCTTCAACAGACATATCATCAGATAAATGCAGAGAGTCATTTCACATCAGTTTTACATGACATGGGAAATGTATGAATCGGTCACTAACATTACCTGAACAGAAGCACTGACTTGGGTCCTGAATGCAGTAAGTGCTACTTGTTGGGGTAGTTTTTCTGACCTCTGATTTCCCAGGCTCCTTTCAAGCTATTTTTCCAAACGCCCATTCTAAATCAGTTGCTACATGAATGCTGTTTTGGCACTGGATGAGTTTTTGGCTTTACCCTGACATGAGCACTGAATGTTCAATTCAGTAAGTGCTACTTGTTGGGGCAGTTTTCATTGACATACGTAACTGTACATATGAGGAGACATTTCTTGCGGAAATCACTCTCAGATCACCTCAAATACAGCCACTGATGATTCTTGCATTCATAAGTGCTAGTTTTTGGGGTTGTCTTGGTTGGGACAGATTCCTTCATACATATATCTCTACAAAGCGGATGGAAGAAGAAGAAACCACTTTTTTAATTCAGAGACAAATTTCGGTGAGAGATACACTTCAACTTAAGCAACTCTCTGACTTCAACATTAAGAAAGTGCTATATAGTTGGGGTGTATTTCTCATGACATTGATGGCAATTCAAGTTTTTGTCATGTCTGTCTAGACTGTCATCATTATTACCCTAACACAAACACTAACTTTGGTTCTCAATGCAGTAAGTGCTTGTTGTTGGGGTAGTTGTATTGACCACTGCATCTTCAGATGTGTGATCTGTGTGTGAATTGAAAACCTCAGTAAGAGATACACCTCAACTTTAGCCACATTCTTTGAACAAAACAAAGGAAAGTGCTTTGAAGTTGGGGTGTGATTCTATACTGTGTCACTACCTAGACTTGATCCAGATTCACAATTTGTATACACATGCCCCCCATGTCAGAATGAGTTTTTGGATCTTTTTTCCCCTTTGTTGAAGTAGCCATTCAGTGCTAACTCTACTTCTCTGTATTGATTGCAGTTCTTTTGATGTAGTGTCAACTAGGTCCTCCAGGTGGCAATGTGTTGCATCAATGCAAACTCACTGCAATCTAATTGACCACTCAACATCTGCTAACGGCCTGCATGAATTTGAGATGACGGTTGTCTATTCACGTACAAAGAATGTGATTGTTTACTGACCGTTGTCACGGCCATTGAAACTTAATGAAAATGAAGGCGGGGTTGGGTTGAACGGTAGCACTGTGTATTTAAGATGGGCAAATCTGTGCATCACTCACACTGCTAACAGGACGCAACGCAGAAGAGGCCAGAAAGAAACATCTCTAGACTCCGAGGGAACCTCATGAGTAAAGAAGATTTTTCACTGAGAGTTTGAGTTATTGGCCCAACTTGAGCATTGCCTTGTATTTTGACTACAGTAAGTGCTACTTGTTGGGGCGGTTGCACATGACAAATGCTACAGATTGCAAATGAAGAGAGGTACTATCGGAATCACGTTCAGATCACCTCAAACAGAGACACTGATGATTCTGGTTTTCATAAGTGCTTCTCTTTGGGGTTGTCTTGGTTGTGAGTTCTTCAACAGACACATCATCAGATAAATGCAGAGAGTCATTTCACATCAGTTTTACATGACACGGGAAATGTATGAATCGGTCACTAACATTACCTGAACAGAAGCACTGACTTGGGTCCTGAATGCAGTAAGTGCTACTTGTTGGGGTAGTTTTTCTGACCTCTGATTTCCCAGGCTCCTTTCAAGCTATTTTTCCAAACGCCCATTCTAAATCAGTTGTTACATGAATGCTGTTTTGGCACTGGATGAGTTTTTGGCTTTACCCTGACATGAGCACTGAATGTTCAATTCAGTAAGTGCTACTTGTTGGGGCAGTTTTCATTGACATAAGTAACTGTACATATGAGGAGACATTTCTTGCGGAAATCACTCTCAGATCACCTCAAATACAGCCACTGATGATTCTTGCATTCATAAGTGCTAGTTTTTGGGGTTGTCTTGGTTGGGACAGATTCCTTCATACATATATCTCTACAAAGCGGATGGAAGAAGAAGAAACCACTTTTTTAATTCAGAGACAAATTTCGGTGAGAGATACACTTCAACTTAAGCAACTCTCTGACTTCAACATTAAGAAAGTGCTATATAGTTGGGGTGTATTTCTCATGACATTGATGGCAATTCAAGTTTTTGTCATGTCTGTCTAGACTATCATCATTATTACCCTAACACAAACACTAACTTTGGTTCTCAATGCAGTAAGTGCTTGTTGTTGGGGTAGTTGTATTGACCACTGCATCTTCAGATGTGTGATCTGTGCGTGAATTGAAAACCTCAGTAAGAGATACACCTCAACTTTAGCCACATTCTTTGAACAAAGCAAAGGAAAGTGCTTTGAAGTTGGGGTGTGATTCTATACTGTGTCACTACCTAGACTTGATCCAGATTCACAATTTGTATACACATGCCCCCCATGTCAGAATGAGTTTTTGGATCTTTTTTCCCCTTTGTTGAAGTAGCCATTCAGTGCTAACTCTACTTCTCTGTATTGATTGCAGTTCTTTTGATGTAGTGTCAACTAGGTCCTCCAGGTGGCAATGTGTTGCATCAATGCAAACTCACTGCAATCTAATTGACCACTCAACATCTGCTAACGGCCTGCATGAATTTGAGATGACGGTTGTCTATTCACGTACAAAGAATGTGATTGTTTACTGACCGTTGTCACGGCCATTGAAACTTGATGAAAATGAAGGCGGGGTTGGGTTGAACGGTAGCACTGTGTATTTAAGATGGGCAAATCTGTGCATCACTCACACTGCTAACAGGACGCAACGCAGAAGAGGCCAGAAAGAAACATCTCTAGACTCCGAGGGAACCTCATGAGTAAAGAAGATTTTTCACTGAGAGTTTGAGTTATTGGCCCAACTTGAGCATTGCCTTGTATTTTGACTACAGTAAGTGCTACTTGTTGGGGCGGTTGCACATGACAAATGCTACAGATTGCAAATGAAGAGAGGTACTATCGGAATCACGTTCAGATCACCTCAAACAGAGACACTGATGATTCTGGTTTTCATAAGTGCTTCTCTTTGGGGTTGTCTTGGTTGTGAGTTCTTCAACAGACATATCATCAGATAAATGCAGAGAGTCATTTCACATCAGTTTTACATGACATGGGAAATGTATGAATCGGTCACTAACATTACCTGAACAGAAGCACTGACTTGGGTCCTGAATGCAGTAAGTGCTACTTGTTGGGGTAGTTTTTCTGACCTCTGATTTCCCAGGCTCCTTTCAAGCTATTTTTCCAAACGCCCATTCTAAATCAGTTGTTACATGAATGCTGTTTTGGCACTGGATGAGTTTTTGGCTTTACCCTGACATGAGCACTGAATGTTCAATTCAGTAAGTGCTACTTGTTGGGGCAGTTTTCATTGACATACGTAACTGTACATATGAGGAGACATTTCTTGCGGAAATCACTCTCAGATCACCTCAAATACAGCCACTGATGATTCTTGCATTCATAAGTGCTAGTTTTTGGGGTTGTCTTGGTTGGGACAGATTCCTTCATACATATATCTCTACAAAGCGGATGGAAGAAGAAGAAACCACTTTTTTAATTCAGAGACAAATTTCGGTGAGAGATACACTTCAACTTAAGCAACTCTCTGACTTCAACATTAAGAAAGTGCTATATAGTTGGGGTGTATTTCTCATGACATTGATGGCAATTCAAGTTTTTGTCATGTCTGTCTAGACTGTCATCATTATTACCCTAACACAAACACTAACTTTGGTTCTCAATGCAGTAAGTGCTTGTTGTTGGGGTAGTTGTATTGACCACTGCATCTTCAGATGTGTGATCTGTGTGTGAATTGAAAACCTCAGTAAGAGATACACCTCAACTTTAGCCACATTCTTTGAACAAAACAAAGGAAAGTGCTTTGAAGTTGGGGTGTGATTCTATACTGTGTCACTACCTAGACTTGATCCAGATTCACAATTTGTATACACATGCCCCCCATGTCAGAATGAGTTTTTGGATCTTTTTTCCCCTTTGTTGAAGTAGCCATTCAGTGCTAACTCTACTTCTCTGTATTGATTGCAGTTCTTTTGATGTAGTGTCAACTAGGTCCTCCAGGTGGCAATGTGTTGCATCAATGCAAACTCACTGCAATCTAATTGACCACTCAACATCTGCTAACGGCCTGCATGAATTTGAGATGACGGTTGTCTATTCACGTACAAAGAATGTGATTGTTTACTGACCGTTGTCACGGCCATTGAAACTTGATGAAAATGAAGGCGGGGTTGGGTTGAACGGTAGCACTGTGTATTTAAGATGGGCAAATCTGTGCATCACTCACACTGCTAACAGGACGCAACGCAGAAGAGGCCAGAAAGAAACATCTCTAGACTCCGAGGGAACCTCATGAGTAAAGAAGATTTTTCACTGAGAGTTTGAGTTATTGGCCCAACTTGAGCATTGCCTTGTATTTTGACTACAGTAAGTGCTACTTGTTGGGGCGGTTGCACATGACAAATGCTACAGATTGCAAATGAAGAGAGGTACTATCGGAATCACGTTCAGATCACCTCAAACAGAGACACTGATGATTCTGGTTTTCATAAGTGCTTCTCTTTGGGGTTGTCTTGGTTGTGAGTTCTTCAACAGACATATCATCAGATAAATGCAGAGAGTCATTTCACATCAGTTTTACATGACATGGGAAATGTATGAATCGGTCACTAACATTACCTGAACAGAAGCACTGACTTGGGTCCTGAATGCAGTAAGTGCTACTTGTTGGGGTAGTTTTTCTGACCTCTGATTTCCCAGGCTCCTTTCAAGCTATTTTTCCAAACGCCCATTCTAAATCAGTTGCTACATGAATGCTGTTTTGGCACTGGATGAGTTTTTGGCTTTACCCTGACATGAGCACTGAATGTTCAATTCAGTAAGTGCTACTTGTTGGGGCAGTTTTCATTGACATACGTAACTGTACATATGAGGAGACATTTCTTGCGGAAATCACTCTCAGATCACCTCAAATACAGCCACTGATGATTCTTGCATTCATAAGTGCTAGTTTTTGGGGTTGTCTTGGTTGGGACAGATTCCTTCATACATATATCTCTACAAAGCGGATGGAAGAAGAAGAAACCACTTTTTTAATTCAGAGACAAATTTCGGTGAGAGATACACTTCAACTTAAGCAACTCTCTGACTTCAACATTAAGAAAGTGCTATATAGTTGGGGTGTATTTCTCATGACATTGATGGCAATTCAAGTTTTTGTCATGTCTGTCTAGACTGTCATCATTATTACCCTAACACAAACACTAACTTTGGTTCTCAATGCAGTAAGTGCTTGTTGTTGGGGTAGTTGTATTGACCACTGCATCTTCAGATGTGTGATCTGTGTGTGAATTGAAAACCTCAGTAAGAGATACACCTCAACTTTAGCCACATTCTTTGAACAAAACAAAGGAAAGTGCTTTGAAGTTGGGGTGTGATTCTATACTGTGTCACTACCTAGACTTGATCCAGATTCACAATTTGTATACACATGCCCCCCATGTCAGAATGAGTTTTTGGATCTTTTTTCCCCTTTGTTGAAGTAGCCATTCAGTGCTAACTCTACTTCTCTGTATTGATTGCAGTTCTTTTGATGTAGTGTCAACTAGGTCCTCCAGGTGGCAATGTGTTGCATCAATGCAAACTCACTGCAATCTAATTGACCACTCAACATCTGCTAACGGCCTGCATGAATTTGAGATGACGGTTGTCTATTCACGTACAAAGAATGTGATTGTTTACTGACCGTTGTCACGGCCATTGAAACTTGATGAAAATGAAGGCGGGGTTGGGTTGAACGGTAGCACTGTGTATTTAAGATGGGCAAATCTGTGCATCACTCACACTGCTAACAGGACGCAACGCAGAAGAGGCCAGAAAGAAACATCTCTAGACTCCGAGGGAACCTCATGAGTAAAGAAGATTTTTCACTGAGAGTTTGAGTTATTGGCCCAACTTGAGCATTGCCTTGTATTTTGACTACAGTAAGTGCTACTTGTTGGGGCGGTTGCACATGACAAATGCTACAGATTGCAAATGAAGAGAGGTACTATCGGAATCACGTTCAGATCACCTCAAACAGAGACACTGATGATTCTGGTTTTCATAAGTGCTTCTCTTTGGGGTTGTCTTGGTTGTGAGTTCTTCAACAGACATATCATCAGATAAATGCAGAGAGTCATTTCACATCAGTTTTACATGACATGGGAAATGTATGAATCGGTCACTAACATTACCTGAACAGAAGCACTGACTTGGGTCCTGAATGCAGTAAGTGCTACTTGTTGGGGTAGTTTTTCTGACCTCTGATTTCCCAGGCTCCTTTCAAGCTATTTTTCCCAAACGCCCATTCTAAAACAGTTGTTACATGAATGCTGTTTTGGCACTGGATGAGTTTTTGGCTTTACCCTGACATGAGCACTGAATGTTCAATTCAGTAAGTGCTACTTGTTGGGGCAGTTTTCATTGACATACGTAACTGTACATATGAGGAGACATTTCTTGCGGAAATCACTCTCAGATCACCTCAAATACAGCCACTGATGATTCTTGCATTCATAAGTGCTAGTTTTTGGGGTTGTCTTGGTTGGGACAGATTCCTTCATACATATATCTCTACAAAGCGGATGGAAGAAGAAGAAACCACTTTTTTAATTCAGAGACAAATTTCGGTGAGAGATACACTTCAACTTAAGCAACTCTCTGACTTCAACATTAAGAAAGTGCTATATAGTTGGGGTGTATTTCTCATGACATTGATGGCAATTCAAGTTTTTGTCATGTCTGTCTAGACTGTCATCATTATTACCCTAACACAAACACTAACTTTGGTTCTCAATGCAGTAAGTGCTTGTTGTTGGGGTAGTTGTATTGACCACTGCATCTTCAGATGTGTGATCTGTGTGTGAATTGAAAACCTCAGTAAGAGATACACCTCAACTTTAGCCACATTCTTTGAACAAAACAAAGGAAAGTGCTTTGAAGTTGGGGTGTGATTCTATACTGTGTCACTACCTAGACTTGATCCAGATTCACAATTTGTATACACATGCCCCCCATGTCAGAATGAGTTTTTGGATCTTTTTTCCCCTTTGTTGAAGTAGCCATTCAGTGCTAACTCTACTTCTCTGTATTGATTGCAGTTCTTTTGATGTAGTGTCAACTAGGTCCTCCAGGTGGCAATGTGTTGCATCAATGCAAACTCACTGCAATCTAATTGACCACTCAACATCTGCTAACGGCCTGCATGAATTTGAGATGACGGTTGTCTATTCACGTACAAAGAATGTGATTGTTTACTGACCGTTGTCACGGCCATTGAAACTTGATGAAAATGAAGGCGGGGTTGGGTTGAACGGTAGCACTGTGTATTTAAGATGGGCAAATCTGTGCATCACTCACACTGCTAACAGGACGCAACGCAGAAGAGGCCAGAAAGAAACATCTCTAGACTCCGAGGGAACCTCATGAGTAAAGAAGATTTTTCACTGAGAGTTTGAGTTATTGGCCCAACTTGAGCATTGCCTTGTATTTTGACTACAGTAAGTGCTACTTGTTGGGGCGGTTGCACATGACAAATGCTACAGATTGCAAATGAAGAGAGGTACTATCGGAATCACGTTCAGATCACCTCAAACAGAGACACTGATGATTCTGGTTTTCATAAGTGCTTCTCTTTGGGGTTGTCTTGGTTGTGAGTTCTTCAACAGACATATCATCAGATAAATGCAGAGAGTCATTTCACATCAGTTTTACATGACATGGGAAATGTATGAATCGGTCACTAACATTACCTGAACAGAAGCACTGACTTGGGTCCTGAATGCAGTAAGTGCTACTTGTTGGGGTAGTTTTTCTGACCTCTGATTTCCCAGGCTCCTTTCAAGCTATTTTTCCAAACGCCCATTCTAAATCAGTTGTTACATGAATGCTGTTTTGGCACTGGATGAGTTTTTGGCTTTACCCTGACATGAGCACTGAATGTTCAATTCAGTAAGTGCTACTTGTTGGGGCAGTTTTCATTGACATACGTAACTGTACATATGAGGAGACATTTCTTGCGGAAATCACTCTCAGATCACCTCAAATACAGCCACTGATGATTCTTGCATTCATAAGTGCTAGTTTTTGGGGTTGTCTTGGTTGGGACAGATTCCTTCATACATATATCTCTACAAAGTGGATGGAAGAAGAAGAAACCACTTTTTTAATTCAGAGACAAATTTCGGTGAGAGATACACTTCAACTTAAGCAACTCTCTGACTTCAACATTAAGAAAGTGCTATATAGTTGGGGTGTATTTCTCATGACATTGATGGCAATTCAAGTTTTTGTCATGTCTGTCTAGACTATCATCATTATTACCCTAACACAAACACTAACTTTGGTTCTCAATGCAGTAAGTGCTTGTTGTTGGGGTAGTTGTATTGACCACTGCATCTTCAGATGTGTGATCTGTGTGTGAATTGAAAACCTCAGTAAGAGATACACCTCAACTTTAGCCACATTCTTTGAACAAAACAAAGGAAAGTGCTTTGAAGTTGGGGTGTGATTCTATACTGTGTCACTACCTAGACTTGATCCAGATTCACAATTTGTATACACATGCCCCCCATGTCAGAATGAGTTTTTGGATCTTTTTTCCCCTTTGTTGAAGTAGCCATTCAGTGCTAACTCTACTTCTCTGTATTGATTGCAGTTCTTTTGATGTAGTGTCAACTAGGTCCTCCAGGTGGCAATGTGTTGCATCAATGCAAACTCACTGCAATCTAATTGACCACTCAACATCTGCTAACGGCCTGCATGAATTTGAGATGACGGTTGTCTATTCACGTACAAAGAATGTGATTGTTTACTGACCGTTGTCACGGCCATTGAAACTTGATGAAAATGAAGGCGGGGTTGGGTTGAACGGTAGCACTGTGTATTTAAGATGGGCAAATCTGTGCATCACTCACACTGCTAACAGGACGCAACGCAGAAGAGGCCAGAAAGAAACATCTCTAGACTCCGAGGGAACCTCATGAGTAAAGAAGATTTTTCACTGAGAGTTTGAGTTATTGGCCCAACTTGAGCATTGCCTTGTATTTTGACTACAGTAAGTGCTACTTGTTGGGGCGGTTGCACATGACAAATGCTACAGATTGCAAATGAAGAGAGGTACTATCGGAATCACGTTCAGATCACCTCAAACAGAGACACTGATGATTCTGGTTTTCATAAGTGCTTCTCTTTGGGGTTGTCTTGGTTGTGAGTTCTTCAACAGACATATCATCAGATAAATGCAGAGAGTCATTTCACATCAGTTTTACATGACACGGGAAATGTATGAATCGGTCACTAACATTACCTGAACAGAAGCACTGACTTGGGTCCTGAATGCAGTAAGTGCTACTTGTTGGGGTAGTTTTTCTGACCTCTGATTTCCCAGGCTCCTTTCAAGCTATTTTTCCAAACGCCCATTCTAAATCAGTTGTTACATGAATGCTGTTTTGGCACTGGATGAGTTTTTGGCTTTACCCTGACATGAGCACTGAATGTTCAATTCAGTAAGTGCTACTTGTTGGGGCAGTTTTCATTGACATAAGTAACTGTACATACGAGGAGACATTTCTTCCGGAAATCACTCTCAGATCACCTCAAATACAGCCACTGATGATTCTTGCATTCATAAGTGCTAGTTTTTGGGGTTGTCTTGGTTGGGACAGATTCCTTCATACATATATCTCTACAAAGCGGATGGAAGAAGAAGAAACCACTTTTTTAATTCAGAGACAAATTTCGGTGAGAGATACACTTCAACTTAAGCAACTCTCTGACTTCAACATTAAGAAAGTGCTATATAGTTGGGGTGTATTTCTCATGACATTGATGGCAATTCAAGTTTTTGTCATGTCTGTCTAGACTGTCATCATTATTACCCTAACACAAACACTAACTTTGGTTCTCAATGCAGTAAGTGCTTGTTGTTGGGGTAGTTGTATTGACCACTGCATCTTCAGATGTGTGATCTGTGCGTGAATTGAAAACCTCAGTAAGAGATACACCTCAACTTTAGCCACATTCTTTGAACAAAACAAAGGAAAGTGCTTTGAAGTTGGGGTGTGATTCTATACTGTGTCACTACCTAGACTTGATCCAGATTCAAAATTTGTATACACATGCCCCCCATGTCAGAATGAGTTTTTGGATCTTTTTTCCCCTTTGTTGAAGTAGCCATTCAGTGCTAACTCTACTTCTCTGTATTGATTGCAGTTCTTTTGATGTAGTGTCAACTAGGTCCTCCAGGTGGCAATGTGTTGCATCAATGCAAACTCACTGCAATCTAATTGACCACTCAACATCTGCTAACGGCCTGCATGAATTTGAGATGACGGTTGTCTATTCACGTACAAAGAATGTGATTGTTTACTGACCGTTGTCACGGCCATTGAAACTTGATGAAAATGAAGGCGGGGTTGGGTTGAACGGTAGCACTGTGTATTTAAGATGGGCAAATCTGTGCATCACTCACACTGCTAACAGGACGCAACGCAGAAGAGGCCAGAAAGAAACATCTCTAGACTCCGAGGGAACCTCATGAGTAAAGAAGATTTTTCACTGAGAGTTTGAGTTATTGGCCCAACTTGAGCATTGCCTTGTATTTTGACTACAGTAAGTGCTACTTGTTGGGGCGGTTGCACATGACAAATGCTACAGATTGCAAATGAAGAGAGGTACTATCGGAATCACGTTCAGATCACCTCAAACAGAGACACTGATGATTCTGGTTTTCATAAGTGCTTCTCTTTGGGGTTGTCTTGGTTGTGAGTTCTTCAACAGACATATCATCAGATAAATGCAGAGAGTCATTTCACATCAGTTTTACATGACAAGGGAAATGTATGAATCGGTCACTAACATTACCTGAACAGAAGCACTGACTTGGGTCCTGAATGCAGTAAGTGCTACTTGTTGGGGTAGTTTTTCTGACCTCTGATTTCCCAGGCTCCTTTCAAGCTATTTTTCCAAACGCCCATTCTAAATCAGTTGTTACATGAATGCTGTTTTGGCACTGGATGAGTTTTTGGCTTTACCCTGACACGAGCACTGAATGTTCAATTCAGTAAGTGCTACTTGTTGGGGCAGTTTTCATTGACATAAGTAACTGTACATTCTTGCGGAAATCACTCTCAGATCACCTCAAATACAGCCACTGATGATTCTTGCATTCATAAGTGCTAGTTTTTGGGGTTGTCTTGGTTGGGACAGATTCCTTCATACATATATCTCTACAAAGCGGATGGAAGAAGAAGAAACCACTTTTTTTAATTCAGAGACAAATTTCGGTGAGAGATACACTTCAACTTAAGCAACTCTCTGACTTCAACATTAAGAAAGTGCTATATAGTTGGGGTGCATTTCTCATGACATTGATGGCAATTCAAGTTTTTGTCATGTCTGTCTAGACTGTCATCATTATTACCCTAACACAAACACTAACTTTGGTTCTCAATGCAGTAAGTGCTTGTTGTTGGGGTAGTTGTATTGACCACTGCATCTTCAGATGTGTGATCTGTGTGTGAATTGAAAACCTCAGTAAGAGATACACCTCAACTTTAGCCACATTCTTTGAACAAAACAAAGGAAAGTGCTTTGAAGTTGGGGTGTGATTCTATACTGTGTCACTACCTAGACTTGATCCAGATTCACAATTTGTATACACATGCCCCCCATGTCAGAATGAGTTTTTGGATCTTTTTTCCCCTTTGTTGAAGTAGCCATTCAGTGCTAACTCTACTTCTCTGTATTGATTGCAGTTCTTTTGATGTAGTGTCAACTAGGTCCTCCAGGTGGCAATGTGTTGCATCAATGCAAACTCACTGCAATCTAATTGACCACTCAACATCTGCTAACGGCTTGCATGAATTTGAGATGACGGTTGTCTATTCACGTACAAAGAATGTGATTGTTTACTGACCGTTGTCACGGCCATTGAAACTTGATGAAAATGAAGGCGGGGTTGGGTTGAACGGTAGCACTGTGTATTTAAGATGGGCAAATCTGTGCATCACTCACACTGCTAACAGGACGCAACGCAGAAGAGGCCAGAAAGAAACATCTCTAGACTCCGAGGGAACCTCATGAGTAAAGAAGATTTTTCACTGAGAGTTTGAGTTATTGGCCCAACTTGAGCATTGCCTTGTATTTTGACTACAGTAAGTGCTACTTGTTGGGGCGGTTGCACATGACAAATGCTACAGATTGCAAATGAAGAGAGGTACTATCGGAATCACGTTCAGATCACCTCAAACAGAGACACTGATGATTCTGGTTTTCATAAGTGCTTCTCTTTGGGGTTGTCTTGGTTGTGAGTTCTTCAACAGACACATCATCAGATAAATGCAGAGAGTCATTTCACATCAGTTTTACATGACACGGGAAATGTATGAATCGGTCACTAACATTACCTGAACAGAAGCACTGACTTGGGTCCTGAATGCAGTAAGTGCTACTTGTTGGGGTAGTTTTTCTGACCTCTGATTTCCCAGGCTCCTTTCAAGCTATTTTTCCCAAACGCCCATTCTAAAACAGTTGTTACATGAATGCTGTTTTGGCACTGGATGAGTTTTTGGCTTTACCCTGACATGAGCACTGAATGTTCAATTCAGTAAGTGCTACTTGTTGGGGCAGTTTTCATTGACATACGTAACTGTACATATGAGGAGACATTTCTTGCGGAAATCACTCTCAGATCACCTCAAATACAGCCACTGATGATTCTTGCATTCATAAGTGCTAGTTTTTGGGGTTGTCTTGGTTGGGACAGATTCCTTCATACATATATCTCTACAAAGCGGATGGAAGAAGAAGA
This sequence comes from Thunnus albacares, assembly GCF_914725855.1. Taxonomy (NCBI): domain Eukaryota; kingdom Metazoa; phylum Chordata; class Actinopteri; order Scombriformes; family Scombridae; genus Thunnus; species Thunnus albacares. The sequence continues at coordinate 3,333,578 of NC_058119.1, forward strand.
AACCACTTTTTTAATTCAGAGACAAATTTCGGTGAGAGATACACTTCAACTTAAGCAACTCTCTGACTTCAACATTAAGAAAGTGCTATATAGTTGGGGTGTATTTCTCATGACATTGATGGCAATTCAAGTTTTTGTCATGTCTGTCTAGACTGTCATCATTATTACCCTAACACAAACACTAACTTTGGTTCTCAATGCAGTAAGTGCTTGTTGTTGGGGTAGTTGTATTGACCACTGCATCTTCAGATGTGTGATCTGTGTGTGAATTGAAAACCTCAGTAAGAGATACACCTCAACTTTAGCCACATTCTTTGAACAAAACAAAGGAAAGTGCTTTGAAGTTGGGGTGTGATTCTATACTGTGTCACTACCTAGACTTGATCCAGATTCACAATTTGTATACACATGCCCCCCATGTCAGAATGAGTTTTTGGATCTTTTTTCCCCTTTGTTGAAGTAGCCATTCAGTGCTAACTCTACTTCTCTGTATTGATTGCAGTTCTTTTGATGTAGTGTCAACTAGGTCCTCCAGGTGGCAATGTGTTGCATCAATGCAAACTCACTGCAATCTAATTGACCACTCAACATCTGCTAACGGCCTGCATGAATTTGAGATGACGGTTGTCTATTCACGTACAAAGAATGTGATTGTTTACTGACCGTTGTCACGGCCATTGAAACTTGATGAAAATGAAGGCGGGGTTGGGTTGAACGGTAGCACTGTGTATTTAAGATGGGCAAATCTGTGCATCACTCACACTGCTAACAGGACGCAACGCAGAAGAGGCCAGAAAGAAACATCTCTAGACTCCGAGGGAACCTCATGAGTAAAGAAGATTTTTCACTGAGAGTTTGAGTTATTGGCCCAACTTGAGCATTGCCTTGTATTTTGACTACAGTAAGTGCTACTTGTTGGGGCGGTTGCACATGACAAATGCTACAGATTGCAAATGAAGAGAGGTACTATCGGAATCACGTTCAGATCACCTCAAACAGAGACACTGATGATTCTGGTTTTCATAAGTGCTTCTCTTTGGGGTTGTCTTGGTTGTGAGTTCTTCAACAGACATATCATCAGATAAATGCAGAGAGTCATTTCACATCAGTTTTACATGACATGGGAAATGTATGAATCGGTCACTAACATTACCTGAACAGAAGCACTGACTTGGGTCCTGAATGCAGTAAGTGCTACTTGTTGGGGTAGTTTTTCTGACCTCTGATTTCCCAGGCTCCTTTCAAGCTATTTTTCCAAACGCCCATTCTAAATCAGTTGCTACATGAATGCTGTTTTGGCACTGGATGAGTTTTTGGCTTTACCCTGACATGAGCACTGAATGTTCAATTCAGTAAGTGCTACTTGTTGGGGCAGTTTTCATTGACATACGTAACTGTACATATGAGGAGACATTTCTTGCGGAAATCACTCTCAGATCACCTCAAATACAGCCACTGATGATTCTTGCATTCATAAGTGCTAGTTTTTGGGGTTGTCTTGGTTGGGACAGATTCCTTCATACATATATCTCTACAAAGCGGATGGAAGAAGAAGAAACCACTTTTTTAATTCAGAGACAAATTTCGGTGAGAGATACACTTCAACTTAAGCAACTCTCTGACTTCAACATTAAGAAAGTGCTATATAGTTGGGGTGTATTTCTCATGACATTGATGGCAATTCAAGTTTTTGTCATGTCTGTCTAGACTGTCATCATTATTACCCTAACACAAACACTAACTTTGGTTCTCAATGCAGTAAGTGCTTGTTGTTGGGGTAGTTGTATTGACCACTGCATCTTCAGATGTGTGATCTGTGTGTGAATTGAAAACCTCAGTAAGAGATACACCTCAACTTTAGCCACATTCTTTGAACAAAACAAAGGAAAGTGCTTTGAAGTTGGGGTGTGATTCTATACTGTGTCACTACCTAGACTTGATCCAGATTCACAATTTGTATACACATGCCCCCCATGTCAGAATGAGTTTTTGGATCTTTTTTCCCCTTTGTTGAAGTAGCCATTCAGTGCTAACTCTACTTCTCTGTATTGATTGCAGTTCTTTTGATGTAGTGTCAACTAGGTCCTCCAGGTGGCAATGTGTTGCATCAATGCAAACTCACTGCAATCTAATTGACCACTCAACATCTGCTAACGGCCTGCATGAATTTGAGATGACGGTTGTCTATTCACGTACAAAGAATGTGATTGTTTACTGACCGTTGTCACGGCCATTGAAACTTGATGAAAATGAAGGCGGGGTTGGGTTGAACGGTAGCACTGTGTATTTAAGATGGGCAAATCTGTGCATCACTCACACTGCTAACAGGACGCAACGCAGAAGAGGCCAGAAAGAAACATCTCTAGACTCCGAGGGAACCTCATGAGTAAAGAAGATTTTTCACTGAGAGTTTGAGTTATTGGCCCAACTTGAGCATTGCCTTGTATTTTGACTACAGTAAGTGCTACTTGTTGGGGCGGTTGCACATGACAAATGCTACAGATTGCAAATGAAGAGAGGTACTATCGGAATCACGTTCAGATCACCTCAAACAGAGACACTGATGATTCTGGTTTTCATAAGTGCTTCTCTTTGGGGTTGTCTTGGTTGTGAGTTCTTCAACAGACATATCATCAGATAAATGCAGAGAGTCATTTCACATCAGTTTTACATGACATGGGAAATGTATGAATCGGTCACTAACATTACCTGAACAGAAGCACTGACTTGGGTCCTGAATGCAGTAAGTGCTACTTGTTGGGGTAGTTTTTCTGACCTCTGATTTCCCAGGCTCCTTTCAAGCTATTTTTCCCAAACGCCCATTCTAAAACAGTTGTTACATGAATGCTGTTTTGGCACTGGATGAGTTTTTGGCTTTACCCTGACATGAGCACTGAATGTTCAATTCAGTAAGTGCTACTTGTTGGGGCAGTTTTCATTGACATACGTAACTGTACATATGAGGAGACATTTCTTGCGGAAATCACTCTCAGATCACCTCAAATACAGCCACTGATGATTCTTGCATTCATAAGTGCTAGTTTTTGGGGTTGTCTTGGTTGGGACAGATTCCTTCATACATATATCTCTACAAAGCGGATGGAAGAAGAAGAAACCACTTTTTTAATTCAGAGACAAATTTCGGTGAGAGATACACTTCAACTTAAGCAACTCTCTGACTTCAACATTAAGAAAGTGCTATATAGTTGGGGTGTATTTCTCATGACATTGATGGCAATTCAAGTTTTTGTCATGTCTGTCTAGACTGTCATCATTATTACCCTAACACAAACACTAACTTTGGTTCTCAATGCAGTAAGTGCTTGTTGTTGGGGTAGTTGTATTGACCACTGCATCTTCAGATGTGTGATCTGTGTGTGAATTGAAAACCTCAGTAAGAGATACACCTCAACTTTAGCCACATTCTTTGAACAAAACAAAGGAAAGTGCTTTGAAGTTGGGGTGTGATTCTATACTGTGTCACTACCTAGACTTGATCCAGATTCACAATTTGTATACACATGCCCCCCATGTCAGAATGAGTTTTTGGATCTTTTTTCCCCTTTGTTGAAGTAGCCATTCAGTGCTAACTCTACTTCTCTGTATTGATTGCAGTTCTTTTGATGTAGTGTCAACTAGGTCCTCCAGGTGGCAATGTGTTGCATCAATGCAAACTCACTGCAATCTAATTGACCACTCAACATCTGCTAACGGCCTGCATGAATTTGAGATGACGGTTGTCTATTCACGTACAAAGAATGTGATTGTTTACTGACCGTTGTCACGGCCATTGAAACTTGATGAAAATGAAGGCGGGGTTGGGTTGAACGGTAGCACTGTGTATTTAAGATGGGCAAATCTGTGCATCACTCACACTGCTAACAGGACGCAACGCAGAAGAGGCCAGAAAGAAACATCTCTAGACTCCGAGGGAACCTCATGAGTAAAGAAGATTTTTCACTGAGAGTTTGAGTTATTGGCCCAACTTGAGCATTGCCTTGTATTTTGACTACAGTAAGTGCTACTTGTTGGGGCGGTTGCACATGACAAATGCTACAGATTGCAAATGAAGAGAGGTACTATCGGAATCACGTTCAGATCACCTCAAACAGAGACACTGATGATTCTGGTTTTCATAAGTGCTTCTCTTTGGGGTTGTCTTGGTTGTGAGTTCTTCAACAGACATATCATCAGATAAATGCAGAGAGTCATTTCACATCAGTTTTACATGACATGGGAAATGTATGAATCGGTCACTAACATTACCTGAACAGAAGCACTGACTTGGGTCCTGAATGCAGTAAGTGCTACTTGTTGGGGTAGTTTTTCTGACCTCTGATTTCCCAGGCTCCTTTCAAGCTATTTTTCCAAACGCCCATTCTAAATCAGTTGTTACATGAATGCTGTTTTGGCACTGGATGAGTTTTTGGCTTTACCCTGACATGAGCACTGAATGTTCAATTCAGTAAGTGCTACTTGTTGGGGCAGTTTTCATTGACATACGTAACTGTACATATGAGGAGACATTTCTTGCGGAAATCACTCTCAGATCACCTCAAATACAGCCACTGATGATTCTTGCATTCATAAGTGCTAGTTTTTGGGGTTGTCTTGGTTGGGACAGATTCCTTCATACATATATCTCTACAAAGTGGATGGAAGAAGAAGAAACCACTTTTTTAATTCAGAGACAAATTTCGGTGAGAGATACACTTCAACTTAAGCAACTCTCTGACTTCAACATTAAGAAAGTGCTATATAGTTGGGGTGTATTTCTCATGACATTGATGGCAATTCAAGTTTTTGTCATGTCTGTCTAGACTATCATCATTATTACCCTAACACAAACACTAACTTTGGTTCTCAATGCAGTAAGTGCTTGTTGTTGGGGTAGTTGTATTGACCACTGCATCTTCAGATGTGTGATCTGTGTGTGAATTGAAAACCTCAGTAAGAGATACACCTCAACTTTAGCCACATTCTTTGAACAAAACAAAGGAAAGTGCTTTGAAGTTGGGGTGTGATTCTATACTGTGTCACTACCTAGACTTGATCCAGATTCACAATTTGTATACACATGCCCCCCATGTCAGAATGAGTTTTTGGATCTTTTTTCCCCTTTGTTGAAGTAGCCATTCAGTGCTAACTCTACTTCTCTGTATTGATTGCAGTTCTTTTGATGTAGTGTCAACTAGGTCCTCCAGGTGGCAATGTGTTGCATCAATGCAAACTCACTGCAATCTAATTGACCACTCAACATCTGCTAACGGCCTGCATGAATTTGAGATGACGGTTGTCTATTCACGTACAAAGAATGTGATTGTTTACTGACCGTTGTCACGGCCATTGAAACTTGATGAAAATGAAGGCGGGGTTGGGTTGAACGGTAGCACTGTGTATTTAAGATGGGCAAATCTGTGCATCACTCACACTGCTAACAGGACGCAACGCAGAAGAGGCCAGAAAGAAACATCTCTAGACTCCGAGGGAACCTCATGAGTAAAGAAGATTTTTCACTGAGAGTTTGAGTTATTGGCCCAACTTGAGCATTGCCTTGTATTTTGACTACAGTAAGTGCTACTTGTTGGGGCGGTTGCACATGACAAATGCTACAGATTGCAAATGAAGAGAGGTACTATCGGAATCACGTTCAGATCACCTCAAACAGAGACACTGATGATTCTGGTTTTCATAAGTGCTTCTCTTTGGGGTTGTCTTGGTTGTGAGTTCTTCAACAGACATATCATCAGATAAATGCAGAGAGTCATTTCACATCAGTTTTACATGACACGGGAAATGTATGAATCGGTCACTAACATTACCTGAACAGAAGCACTGACTTGGGTCCTGAATGCAGTAAGTGCTACTTGTTGGGGTAGTTTTTCTGACCTCTGATTTCCCAGGCTCCTTTCAAGCTATTTTTCCAAACGCCCATTCTAAATCAGTTGTTACATGAATGCTGTTTTGGCACTGGATGAGTTTTTGGCTTTACCCTGACATGAGCACTGAATGTTCAATTCAGTAAGTGCTACTTGTTGGGGCAGTTTTCATTGACATAAGTAACTGTACATACGAGGAGACATTTCTTCCGGAAATCACTCTCAGATCACCTCAAATACAGCCACTGATGATTCTTGCATTCATAAGTGCTAGTTTTTGGGGTTGTCTTGGTTGGGACAGATTCCTTCATACATATATCTCTACAAAGCGGATGGAAGAAGAAGAAACCACTTTTTTAATTCAGAGACAAATTTCGGTGAGAGATACACTTCAACTTAAGCAACTCTCTGACTTCAACATTAAGAAAGTGCTATATAGTTGGGGTGTATTTCTCATGACATTGATGGCAATTCAAGTTTTTGTCATGTCTGTCTAGACTGTCATCATTATTACCCTAACACAAACACTAACTTTGGTTCTCAATGCAGTAAGTGCTTGTTGTTGGGGTAGTTGTATTGACCACTGCATCTTCAGATGTGTGATCTGTGCGTGAATTGAAAACCTCAGTAAGAGATACACCTCAACTTTAGCCACATTCTTTGAACAAAACAAAGGAAAGTGCTTTGAAGTTGGGGTGTGATTCTATACTGTGTCACTACCTAGACTTGATCCAGATTCACAATTTGTATACACATGCCCCCCATGTCAGAATGAGTTTTTGGATCTTTTTTCCCCTTTGTTGAAGTAGCCATTCAGTGCTAACTCTACTTCTCTGTATTGATTGCAGTTCTTTTGATGTAGTGTCAACTAGGTCCTCCAGGTGGCAATGTGTTGCATCAATGCAAACTCACTGCAATCTAATTGACCACTCAACATCTGCTAACGGCCTGCATGAATTTGAGATGACGGTTGTCTATTCACGTACAAAGAATGTGATTGTTTACTGACCGTTGTCACGGCCATTGAAACTTGATGAAAATGAAGGCGGGGTTGGGTTGAACGGTAGCACTGTGTATTTAAGATGGGCAAATCTGTGCATCACTCACACTGCTAACAGGACGCAACGCAGAAGAGGCCAGAAAGAAACATCTCTAGACTCCGAGGGAACCTCATGAGTAAAGAAGATTTTTCACTGAGAGTTTGAGTTATTGGCCCAACTTGAGCATTGCCTTGTATTTTGACTACAGTAAGTGCTACTTGTTGGGGCGGTTGCACATGACAAATGCTACAGATTGCAAATGAAGAGAGGTACTATCGGAATCACGTTCAGATCACCTCAAACAGAGACACTGATGATTCTGGTTTTCATAAGTGCTTCTCTTTGGGGTTGTCTTGGTTGTGAGTTCTTCAACAGACATATCATCAGATAAATGCAGAGAGTCATTTCACATCAGTTTTACATGACAAGGGAAATGTATGAATCGGTCACTAACATTACCTGAACAGAAGCACTGACTTGGGTCCTGAATGCAGTAAGTGCTACTTGTTGGGGTAGTTTTTCTGACCTCTGATTTCCCAGGCTCCTTTCAAGCTATTTTTCCAAACGCCCATTCTAAATCAGTTGTTACATGAATGCTGTTTTGGCACTGGATGAGTTTTTGGCTTTACCCTGACACGAGCACTGAATGTTCAATTCAGTAAGTGCTACTTGTTGGGGCAGTTTTCATTGACATAAGTAACTGTACATTCTTGCGGAAATCACTCTCAGATCACCTCAAATACAGCCACTGATGATTCTTGCATTCATAAGTGCTAGTTTTTGGGGTTGTCTTGGTTGGGACAGATTCCTTCATACATATATCTCTACAAAGCGGATGGAAGAAGAAGAAACCACTTTTTTTAATTCAGAGACAAATTTCGGTGAGAGATACACTTCAACTTAAGCAACTCTCTGACTTCAACATTAAGAAAGTGCTATATAGTTGGGGTGCATTTCTCATGACATTGATGGCAATTCAAGTTTTTGTCATGTCTGTCTAGACTGTCATCATTATTACCCTAACACAAACACTAACTTTGGTTCTCAATGCAGTAAGTGCTTGTTGTTGGGGTAGTTGTATTGACCACTGCATCTTCAGATGTGTGATCTGTGTGTGAATTGAAAACCTCAGTAAGAGATACACCTCAACTTTAGCCACATTCTTTGAACAAAACAAAGGAAAGTGCTTTGAAGTTGGGGTGTGATTCTATACTGTGTCACTACCTAGACTTGATCCAGATTCACAATTTGTATACACATGCCCCCCATGTCAGAATGAGTTTTTGGATCTTTTTTCCCCTTTGTTGAAGTAGCCATTCAGTGCTAACTCTACTTCTCTGTATTGATTGCAGTTCTTTTGATGTAGTGTCAACTAGGTCCTCCAGGTGGCAATGTGTTGCATCAATGCAAACTCACTGCAATCTAATTGACCACTCAACATCTGCTAACGGCTTGCATGAATTTGAGATGACGGTTGTCTATTCACGTACAAAGAATGTGATTGTTTACTGACCGTTGTCACGGCCATTGAAACTTGATGAAAATGAAGGCGGGGTTGGGTTGAACGGTAGCACTGTGTATTTAAGATGGGCAAATCTGTGCATCACTCACACTGCTAACAGGACGCAACGCAGAAGAGGCCAGAAAGAAACATCTCTAGACTCCGAGGGAACCTCATGAGTAAAGAAGATTTTTCACTGAGAGTTTGAGTTATTGGCCCAACTTGAGCATTGCCTTGTATTTTGACTACAGTAAGTGCTACTTGTTGGGGCGGTTGCACATGACAAATGCTACAGATTGCAAATGAAGAGAGGTACTATCGGAATCACGTTCAGATCACCTCAAACAGAGACACTGATGATTCTGGTTTTCATAAGTGCTTCTCTTTGGGGTTGTCTTGGTTGTGAGTTCTTCAACAGACATATCATCAGATAAATGCAGAGAGTCATTTCACATCAGTTTTACATGACACGGGAAATGTATGAATCGGTCACTAACATTACCTGAACAGAAGCACTGACTTGGGTCCTGAATGCAGTAAGTGCTACTTGTTGGGGTAGTTTTTCTGACCTCTGATTTCCCAGGCTCCTTTCAAGCTATTTTTCCAAACGCCCATTCTAAATCAGTTGTTACATGAATGCTGTTTTGGCACTGGATGAGTTTTTGGCTTTACCCTGACATGAGCACTGAATGTTCAATTCAGTAAGTGCTACTTGTTGGGGCAGTTTTCATTGACATAAGTAACTGTACATTCTTGCGGAAATCACTCTCAGATCACCTCAAATACAGCCACTGATGATTCTTGCATTCATAAGTGCTAGTTTTTGGGGTTGTCTTGGTTGGGACAGATTCCTTCATACATATATCTCTACAAAGCGGATGGAAGAAGAAGAAACCACTTTTTTAATTCAGAGACAAATTTCGGTGAGAGATACACTTCAACTTAAGCAACTCTCTGACTTCAACATTAAGAAAGTGCTATATAGTTGGGGTGCATTTCTCATGACATTGATGGCAATTCAAGTTTTTGTCATGTCTGTCTAGACTGTCATCATTATTACCCTAACACAAACACTAACTTTGGTTCTCAATGCAGTAAGTGCTTGTTGTTGGGGTAGTTGTATTGACCACTGCATCTTCAGATGTGTGATCTGTGCGTGAATTGAAAACCTCAGTAAGACATACACCTCAACTTTAGCCACATTCTTTGAACAAAACAAAGGAAAGTGCTTTGAAGTTGGGGTGTGATTCTATACTGTGTCACTACCTAGACTTGATCCAGATTCACAATTTGTATACACATGCCCCCCATGTCAGAATGAGTTTTTGGATCTTTTTTCCCCTTTGTTGAAGTAGCCATTCAGTGCTAACTCTACTTCTCTGTATTGATTGCAGTTCTTTTGATGTAGTGTCAACTAGGTCCTCCAGGTGGCAATGTGTTGCATCAATGCAAACTCACTGCAATCTAATTGACCACTCAACATCTGCTAACGGCTTGCATGAATTTGAGATGACGGTTGTCTATTCACGTACAAAGAATGTGATTGTTTACTGACCGTTGTCACGGCCATTGAAACTTGATGAAAATGAAGGCGGGGTTGGGTTGAACGGTAGCACTGTGTATTTAAGATGGGCAAATCTGTGCATCACTCACACTGCTAACAGGACGCAACGCAGAAGAGGCCAGAAAGAAACATCTCTAGACTCCGAGGGAACCTCATGAGTAAAGAAGATTTTTCACTGAGAGTTTGAGTTATTGGCCCAACTTGAGCATTGCCTTGTATTTTGACTACAGTAAGTGCTACTTGTTGGGGCGGTTGCACATGACAAATGCTACAGATTGCAAATGAAGAGAGGTACTATCGGAATCACGTTCAGATCACCTCAAACAGAGACACTGATGATTCTGGTTTTCATAAGTGCTTCTCTTTGGGGTTGTCTTGGTTGTGAGTTCTTCAACAGACATATCATCAGATAAATGCAGAGAGTCATTTCACATCAGTTTTACATGACACGGGAAATGTATGAATCGGTCACTAACATTACCTGAACAGAAGCACTGACTTGGGTCCTGAATGCAGTAAGTGCTACTTGTTGGGGTAGTTTTTCTGACCTCTGATTTCCCAGGCTCCTTTCAAGCTATTTTTCCAAACGCCCATTCTAAATCAGTTGTTACATGAATGCTGTTTTGGCACTGGATGAGTTTTTGGCTTTACCCTGACACGAGCACTGAATGTTCAATTCAGTAAGTGCTACTTGTTGGGGCAGTTTTCATTGACATAAGTAACTGTACATTCTTGCGGAAATCACTCTCAGATCACCTCAAATACAGCCACTGATGATTCTTGCATTCATAAGTGCTAGTTTTTGGGGTTGTCTTGGTTGGGACAGATTCCTTCATACATATATCTCTACAAAGCGGATGGAAGAAGAAGAAACCACTTTTTTAATTCAGAGACAAATTTCGGTGAGAGATACACTTCAACTTAAGCAACTCTCTGACTTCAACATTAAGAAAGTGCTATATAGTTGGGGTGTATTTCTCATGACATTGATGGCAATTCAAGTTTTTGTCATGTCTGTCTAGACTGTCATCATTATTACCCTAACACAAACACTAACTTTGGTTCTCAATGCAGTAAGTGCTTGTTGTTGGGGTAGTTGTATTGACCACTGCATCTTCAGATGTGTGATCTGTGTGTGAATTGAAAACCTCAGTAAGAGATACACCTCAACTTTAGCCACATTCTTTGAACAAAACAAAGGAAAGTGCTTTGAAGTTGGGGTGTGATTCTATACTGTGTCACTACCTAGACTTGATCCAGATTCACAATTTGTATACACATGCCCCCCATGTCAGAATGAGTTTTTGGATCTTTTTTCCCCTTTGTTGAAGTAGCCATTCAGTGCTAACTCTACTTCTCTGTATTGATTGCAGTTCTTTTGATGTAGTGTCAACTAGGTCCTCCAGGTGGCAATGTGTTGCATCAATGCAAACTCACTGCAATCTAATTGACCACTCAACATCTGCTAACGGCCTGCATGAATTTGAGATGACGGTTGTCTATTCACGTACAAAGAATGTGATTGTTTACTGACCGTTGTCACGGCCATTGAAACTTGATGAAAATGAAGGCGGGGTTGGGTTGAACGGTAGCACTGTGTATTTAAGATGGGCAAATCTGTGCATCACTCACACTGCTAACAGGACGCAACGCAGAAGAGGCCAGAAAGAAACATCTCTAGACTCTGAGGGAACCTCATGAGTAAAGAAGATTTTTCACTGAGAGTTTGAGTTATTGGCCCAACTTGAGCATTGCCTTGTATTTTGACTACAGTAAGTGCTACTTGTTGGGGCGGTTGCACATGACAAATGCTACAGATTGCAAATGAAGAGAGGTACTATCGGAATCACATTCAGATCACCTCAAACAGAGACACTGATGATTCTGGTTTTCATAAGTGCTTCTCTTTGGGGTTGTCTTGGTTGTGAGTTCTTCAACAGACATATCATCAGATAAATGCAGAGAGTCATTTCACATCAGTTTTACATGACATGGGAAATGTATGAATCGGTCGCTAACATTACCTGAACAGAAGCACTGACTTGGGTCCTGAATGCAGTAAGTGCTACTTGTTGGGGTAGTTTTTCTGACCTCTGATTTCCCAGGCTCCTTTCAAGCTATTTTTCCAAACACCCATTCTAAATCAGTTGTTACATGAATGCTGTTTTGGCACTGGATGAGTTTTTGGCTTTACCCTGACATGAGCACTGAATGTTCAATTCAGTAAGTGCTACTTGTTGGGGCAGTTTTCATTGACATAAGTAACTGTACATACGAGGAGACATTTCTTCCGGAAATCACTCTCAGATCACCTCAAATACAGCCACTGATGATTCTTGCATTCATAAGTGCTAGTTTTTGGGGTTGTCTTGGTTGGGACAGATTCCTTCATACATATATCTCTACAAAGCGGATGGAAGAAGAAGAAACTTAAGCAACTGTCTGACTTCAACATTAAGAAAGTGCTATATAGTTGGGGTGTATTTCTCATGACATTGATGGCAATTCAAGTTTTTGTCATGTCTGTCTAGACTGTCATCATTATTACCCTTACACAAACACTAACTTTGGTTCTCAATGCAGTAAGTGCTTGTTGTTGGGGTAGTTGTATTGACCACTGCATCTTCAGATGTGTGATCTGTGTGTGAATTGAAAACCTCAGTAAGAGATACACCTCAACTTTAGCCACATTCTTTGAACAAAACAAAGGAAAGTGCTTTGAAGTTGGGGTGTGATTCTATACTGTGTCACTACCTAGACTTGATCCAGATTCACAATTTGTATACACATGCCCCCCATGTCAGAATGAGTTTTTGGATCTTTTTTCCCCTTTGTTGAAGTAGCCATTCAGTGCTAACTCTACTTCTCTGTATTGATTGCAGTTCTTTTGATGTAGTGTCAACTAGGTCCTCCAGGTGGCAATGTGTTGCATCAATGCAAACTCACTGCAATCTAATTGACCACTCAACATCTGCTAACGGCCTGCATGAATTTGAGATGACGGTTGTCTATTCACGTACAAAGAATGTGATTGTTTCCCGACCATTGTCAATTGAAACTTGATGAAAATGAAGGCGGGGTTGGGTTGAACGGTAGCACTGTGTATTTAAGATGGGCAAATCTGTGCACGCAACACAGAAGAGGCCAGAAAGAAACATCTCTATACTTGAGCATTTCCTTGCATTTTGACTACAGTAAGTGGTACATGCACCTTTAATTTGTGGTCCAGTATGTACAAATGCTAACTGTAATTCTACATTGAGGTAGAAGACCTCTGTGTATCAGTTAAACTAAGATGAAGATGATAAATTAAGATATGTTATTTATCTTACAATGGTTTTTGATTTGAAATTTTACATTCAGTTTCTTTTATAAGACAGTGTTTTTACTTTCACTTGACCCTTATCCTCATTCAGAGGATATTTTCATGTACAGTGTTTGGTCCAACATGATTACACACTTCCTTGAGTAGATTGGGTACTTATTTATAAATTTATATTACATTTTAATTTAATTATCTTTTAATCCATATGATTACATGTATACATATTAAACAGTACGAGCTTGGGATGTATGAACACAGTAACTTCTTCAAAAAGCAGCCTTAAATGTTTTGTGATTCCTTACAGTAATGTGCACTACACCATTATTAAGTTAAAAACAACTATAAAACAACAATACTTTTTTTATTAATATATTTTCACAGTCATTATTATTACTAATGTGAAGCACATAGTTTTGAATTTAAATGTTATCATTATAAATAAGGGTTTAACCATCTGAGACCTACTTTTACTGTATTATTTTGAATAATGAAAATATGAAATGTAGGTGTGTTAAAAAAAACCCCACTACTTTTTACAGCAATATTTTTGATAATAAAAATATAGTAACACATGTGTGTTAATTTTGGTGATGTTTAACAAATCTGTCAGAATTTAAATGTATACACTCAAAAAATCTGGCCTCGGCAGTGTGGCGCTTGCATTTTGGGAAATGTAGTTCCCAATCATCCCCCAATGTTCTTTCAACATTTCAATGACGTTTGTGCAACGTGATAGCATGCGCTGGAAAATTCTGTTTTCAACAACTTCCGCTACTTCCTTTTAACTAAGAAGGCACAGGAACGTTATCAAAAGGTTTAGAAAGGTTTTCGGGAACGTTTAATCGGTCCACAGTTTTAGTGAAAAGTTAAATGGATCACGATAATGGGGAGAATCTCGACTGGTCAATGCAACGACGAGTGGATGGTTTGGTGAACAAACATATGGCAGACATTGCTCTGGAAACACTCCAGCATAGACTGTCTGCTGTGTCCGATGAGATGCACAGTCTGGTTGAACATGTCTCCAGGCGCTCAGGGGAGGAGTTTAAAGATGAGCCGAGGCGAGGAGACGTCAGTTTCGGTGTGGAGCCGCTTTCCGACTGTAGCACCGAAGCCGCTGACAAGTTTATCTCAGCTTCATCCACAGGTAAACAGTTATTAGCGAAACTTCAAATAGCTTGATAATTTGAATGGTCTGCCAGGAAATATGGCAAGAATGTCAACGCTACCTTAACTTTAGGTAACTTGAATTAACCTAATGTGATATCACAAAATGCTGTGAACGTTCGTGTTTTTAATAATTTCACGCAATGGTGTCATTATCATATCTATAAGTTACTTAATTCTTTGCACATTTTCTGTGTGTTTGCGTCTTGAACTCTGTCCTGAAGAATAGTAATTCACACTCTTTTCACTAGTCAGTGTAGCCTACCTATTTTATTTTTTATATTTATGTTTATTTGTAGCAGGCAATATGTACAAAAAAGCATGAAAATACATATTTACCAAAGCATTTAAAAGCACACACTAAAACAATTAAATTCATGTTAAAATCTGAGTTAAAATTTAATTTAATATATTATCATTGATTTAGACTAAAAATTGTGATATCTCCATAAAAATGTACCTAAATTGATGTGGCCCCATGTGTTTTTAATCACATTAGGTGATTGGAAGATGGCACTCTTAATTTAATACTATTGCCAAGATTACTATGTTTTTTATGATTATTGTGACTGGGGGTGTCAGTGTATTTATACATACATTCTTTAACATTTTAATTAAGTTAGTGTGTTTCTGATATAGTGTCAGCATCTGTGGGAGAAGAGTCATTTCTCAAAGCAATAAAATTATGTTAAGAATGATTTGATAGTATTTAGGACACCTGAAAATCAGGTGGAGGAATAAAGAAAGCCATCATTATATCATTTTAAAATGCTTATTTGCCAACATACTGTTCACTATTGTAACCTTAAAGCAACAAGCACAAACATTATTCTGTCATGATGCCCCAGCATCAAGATTTACACAAATATAAATTATTTTATCATAGCGGGCCTTTCAGACACGACAAGTTTTTTGTGTTGTTTTGGATTTATATATTAGACTTATGATCATGTTATGTATGTAGCACGTAAATAACACATGCCAGTCTCCTTTGGTTATCCATGGCACCATCTGCACTTTGTAAACTCAAACTTAACTTGAAACACAATCCTGTCACACTCCACCTCTTTCTACCTCTTCCTGTCCAGAGCCTGTTGCACAGCGGAAGATCATCTCCCTATTGGTGGAAATCAAAGAGGAGCAACAAAGGCAGTGGGAAGTGCTGAGGGATCTTCAGGCCCGACTACAGAGTCAGGCTGGCTATGAGGAGGAGGATGTGGAGGCTCTGGAAATGGATCTCCCCCTGAATACTCTCGAGCAGCTGGATGAGATGGAGAGACAGCTGGAGGACCCAGGAATACAAAAGAGAATGGTAACGTGAATGTTGCATTTTTTTCTGTGAAGGACCTCAGTACTAATCATGTGATTGCTCCAAGAATGTTATTAGAAGCAGAGCACTGAAATGCTATTCAGGGTCAAGGCCTGTTATTGACCCTACTCCGACATAAAAAGCATCCACAATGCATGATATTTTGGTGGCATGAACTATGTTTATTTTTTTTCACTAATTTGAAACTGGCACAAGTGTATTCCAGAAAATAATGCATAAATAGTGTTTGGGTTTGGGGTGCAGAGGTTTTCAAAGGGAAGCTGATTCTTATGGTTTTCATCATGGAAACTGTAGAAATTCCTGTAATACACTGGTTTTTCTAGTATTTTACCTACATTTTACATGTATTAATATAAGGAAAGTAATAATTGAGGCTGCTAATGAATACATTTATTAATAGAATAACATTTACTTTGTGAATGTAAGCACTGCAGATAGTTATAAACACATAGCTTGGCTTACTGTGAAACTGGTGTTGACACCTGGTCCAAATTCTAGGTGTCTTACCTGTCACGGATGGGAGGGGCTACAGTCGATGATGCAGTGAGACGGCTTATGCAAGCTGTGCTTTCATTCGCTGTTGGTTCTGAGCTCAATTGGGTGGGCCGCGGACAGAAGAGGAGCTTCAGGAACACTCGCCTCCAAGGGGTCCTCTTCCGTAAGTACAAAAAAACCCCCAAATATAAGATCAATTTTATTGATCTCACACAGGGGGAATGAAATGTCACAGCTTCAAAAGGAAGCTCAAGAATTGATGGATGATATAGATCTACAACCTTAAAGGATATATCTAGGGATATTATTTATGGTTCTTATTGTCAACAAATCTACTGAAAAGACTAAAACCAACAATGATCATTGAACATGAATTGATCCTGCTAAGTCTTCTGTGTGTATCCAAATCCTGATACTGATCTTATTCCTCTGTGCCATAGAGCTCCATTGTTGTTAGAAACTATTAAAAACACATCATTGAGCCACACTGGTGCACTAAGTGACATATGCCTTTATTACCATGAGCACACACTGTTGTTTATTTTCACTCAGACCCACACACACCGTCCTACTGCCAGAAATACTTACTAGAGTAAAAAATGTGGATTAATCCACTGCTGAAAATAGTCCCCAGCAAATGCTCCATTGCCTCCTGTTTAAGTAATGTTTGCTAAAAACCACATTGGCCAGCTGTTCTAGGAAATTGTTGAGCCATTTTATAAAAAGAAAGTTGATGTTAGGTGAGCTGTTCAAAAAGATATGTCTTCAGTAGGAACTAGTGGGCTTAGGGCTGAGAGCCACAGGCAGGGCAGGGAAGTCAGAAAGTATTGAGAGATGGATTAGAACATTGTTGGCTTTAGTCTTTTTCTGAAATTTGTTGACAGTAAGAAAATACAATATGCACATACTTATCCTTAAAAAACAGAATACTACATACAGTACTTTACATCTATTTACTGTATAGATGTACTATATACACCATGCATAAATAGTGTATATAGACACAAATGACAATTGCACTTGAAGGAATGGTGTCTGGTTGTGGCATTTCTTGTGTCTCCAGTTAGCAGTGTAAGCAGGATGTGGGGTTCAGACTCCACTACCAAAAGCATTTCATGTCATAGTTTATAAAATTGATATTTCTAAATTGTCATACTGCATAATTTTCCACCAATTTAAATCATATAAGTTTTGTGTTTAATGAAAGTTAGAATACTTTAATCACAGCTTGGTGCTGCAAGCTTTGCTGTGTGTCTCATAAATGCTGCAGTAGGTTTTGCTTTTCAAATGTTTCAAAATTGTTAGTACTCAATGGGGGTTAAAGTCTGGCATCTGATAACACTACATCTGACTGTGGCTGAGTTGATCCTGTGCAAGTTACCGACAGAGTGGGTAAAATCATCCCCACACCTGAATATACAATATGCACAACCAAGTTTGATTGTGGGTTTTATGCACTGTTGCATGAACTTTTTGTGTAGCTGTTTGATTCATGTGTAAATGGGACTGTCTCACAGTTGTTTTCAAAATCTGTATCTGATAGAAAAGATATAGAAAGAAATAAAAGGTTCTGGCTTGTTTGGAATGGTAAATAAATAACCCTGAGCTGTACAGAAGGATGATCTCCATCTTCTCTAATGCGCAACTCCTAGGTGCTCTGAAACGAACACCAGTGGGTAAAGAGGCCACACATCATCAGTATGCTGACGTGGTGAAGAAATGGCTGCGGTTTGCCCCGTTCAGACAAGGAGGGACTGGCCGTCGCTGCTGCAAACCTTCCACAGAGTTTCCAGATTCTGAAGATACTGACCAAAGTTTTAACCAAAGCTGCACACACTGATATTTATCTCACTTAATTGGTTATCCCAAGATAAATAAACTTAAGGGGTTCTGTGCTTGGACCAGATGTCCTCATGTAAAAACTTTTTTTTTTTTTATTTTTTTTTTTTACATATACCTGCACATTGCACATTTATTATTTTTCTTCCTCCAAAGTGCTAAGAGTGCAAATATGTCCCTTTTTTTTAAAGGAGCTGAATAAGGAGACATTTTCTCAGTTTCAGTGAGCTGTGTTAGGGAACGAAAACTTGGCAACAGTGTGCCTTTTATGAACTTCACTTGAAAAATGGACACATTTGACAAGAATACAATAATTCTTTTTAAAATATCGGTAAGTGCATATCATTCTCATTTGTTTAAAAATGGACATATAGTGAGCCAGAGTGAAACCATCCACTGTATGAATTTGTGTTAAAGCATTGTTTTACATTTTGTACACCAACAACGTTATTCCCTATTTCATTGCCTAATGCAGCTTTGTAACTACTGAGGGTTACGTATACAGCATGTGAGAATTTGTACAGTGGATGTTCACAGTTTATACTGTAGGGGGCAACAAATTCAACATTATTGGTTTATTGAGTCATGTTTCTCAAAGTGGTTTAAAGTTTCTGTCATCCCTGTCTTCTCATGTCTCAAAATGTTGTAACATCAAACTGTATTTGCAGTTTTTCAGTAAATTAAATACTATATTGCCTGGAAAAAAGCATCTCCATGACTTTTTCCACATGTTATTTTGTAGCTGGAACCACAAAAATTGCAAAACTACCAACTACCAGACCAAGTGAGACACAGGTGACATATGCTCCAAGTCATGCTTGTGTAATACTTTATTTAGCTTCACAAACATTCTGATTCTTTTACATTTTATTTTAAGTTTGATTAGAATGCTTTTTGCAAATAGTCAAGGAATATAATAAATTGTGTTTAATAGCCTTGCAACACAAGAAACTGTTGAAATGGACACATGCCAGGAATACATTCACTTCAGTTCTTAAAGGCTTCATGTCGTAAGAAATTAAATGTAAGTTGGTTTTACACCAGTATTTCTTTTTCTGGAGAAGTGCAATTCCTGCAAAATATGTTTTGTTCCTCTTTCCACTGCTGATGATTAGTTTTGCAAATACAATAAAATTGAAGTGCATCACAAAACATACATATAGTGTGTGAAAATATGAAGCGGCAACCTCTGAGACTGAAAAATGAAGCCAATGCAAAAGTGCCAAAAGCTGCAGTTCTTGAATGGCCGCTTGAGGCTGGCTCCAAAAGTGAGTCAATCCCCATATTAAAATGCCCAACTTCACAACAGAAATAAACATGTTCACAGCCTGGTACTAGCTTTAGGGTCAGCTCTGCCTTCTCGTCCAAATACAGTCACTTCCGGCTCAAAATCCAAGATGGCAATGGTCAAAATGCAAACTCGACTTCAAAATAGGAGTCCACGACGTGACAGTGGCTAACGTCCATTATTTTTTACAGTCTGTGGAGAATATACGTTGAGACAACCTGCACTGCATGAAAAAAATGAAAATATAGATAAAATAGTGCCATGTAGGCTACAGCATGATCAAATCCTTGCAATAAGCTAAATTCCTTCAGGATGCATTCATCATATATGACCTCTAAAGTGCAGTTAATTAATTGTAAAGGTTAAAATTTGAATATGGATGTCATTAATATTTAGCTGTCCCATCACCAATTAAGTTACCAGTTAAAAAACAGGATTTTCCCTTTTAATACTGAAAAATCACAGAAATTTACAAGTTTAGATTTGTTATTTTGTCATAATTAGAGTCTTAAAGGGCATTTTGTCCAAGTGTAACTACCCGTCTTGATGACTTAGAATTATTTTCCAAGCTACATGTCAGCATGTGGTTATTGCTTTGAACTGGATGTAAACCCACAGGCCTAAACCCACGAGAGGGACCTATAACATGTTCCCAGCCTGGACACGTGATATGAAAGTTAATGCAGAGTTTGTTTTTGTTCCTTTGCAGCACTTTGGGGGGAAGGAGGCAGCGACATCAAGCTACCCAGTTGGGCAGAAAAACTCCGGAAGTAGTGCGGTTTTTCCTTCAATATAAAAGCAATGATTTTTTTTTTTTTTTATCTTAAAAATATCAATATAAAAATATATATTTTTTACAGTCTATGATATAAATAGAAGGCTGTGTCACAGATCTGGGATCATCTTGTGCCATTCGGACACAAGGCCAGCATAAATTTGGCATTGCAGAGGTGACACATATTAGACCTACTATAAAATGTGGAAAACCTTTGGAAAATTTTATAAATGACAGAAAATAAATGCTGTACAGGTGACAAAGGCTATGATTTCCCCTTTCCTCAGACCACATTATTGCCTTATCTATTTAGAAAATGCCTTTACTGTGCTCACGTCACTGTCTATTCACAAAACACGTACTGCCTCAGACAACTCTTATTCTGTAGGCCATTATTTTTTGTGCTGTTAAATACAGTATAATGAAATAATAATAACTTTTCTGTGAAGTTGTCTCATTGTAGTTTGTGGTCACTTCAGTTCAAAGGCTATATGTTAACTGAGCTGACTAAGTTGAACTGGGTATTCAAACTTTTTCATGTCAAGGACCCCTAAACTGACACAAATTAGACCACGGACCCCCATTTGATAAGATTTTGTCCCAGGGTCCCCCACCTGATAAGATTTTTGCTTTTAGATGTCTTATTACAGAAAGTGTTGGAAACTCATGACCAAACTAGTCATACATTCTGTCATTGTGTTACATATAGACGAATTATAGTGCAAATAAATGATTTCCCTTTTTGCTGGGGACTCCCTGAAACCCCTCAAGGACCCCTGAGGTTCCCTGGACCCCACTTTGATAACCACTGCTTTGGAATACCATGAAAGAAGAAGAAATCTGATTTGCCAGAAGAAGTTATCATCTAAAACAAATCTAATCTGTATAAACCATTTAGCCCACAGGGTAGAATAGTATTATGGTATTCAGAGAACTTTTTGGAAACGGTACAATTCAGAATCTGAAATTATATTACGAAGTATTTACATGCAGTAGGCGCATACATATTTTATTTTGAAAAGCATGAATGGAAGTGTATTGCTCTTGTGATGAGTTTTACACAAAGGGAGCAGTGAAGCCAGCTATTTACTCCACAGAGAGTTTAGGACCATGGAGGGAACCGGCACAGGATTGACTATGTCCACTTGCTTTCCTCCCCTGAAACTATGAGAAACTTGTTAATTATTACAGTTCATAACAACAATTATCAAGCAGTCTCGACATGGAGCTATGATGG
Source organism: Thunnus albacares (assembly GCF_914725855.1). Lineage (NCBI taxonomy): Eukaryota > Metazoa > Chordata > Actinopteri > Scombriformes > Scombridae > Thunnus > Thunnus albacares. The sequence continues at coordinate 3,355,018 of NC_058119.1, forward strand.
TATTTACGTATTCAGCAAATCGTGCTGTGGAGTTTTCTTCTGCCAAACTGGAATAACACACACTCCGTAATAGGTAAGTACCGTTAAAGTTAGCAGTCCTTTGTGTTGACATACCGCTCCGACAATACCCTGTTTTTCTTTTCTGTTGTCAACTTCCAAACTCAAATGTAGCTCTGTCTATGGAGGAAAGCGAAACTCCCTGACATAGGATCATTATTTATTGTGGTTCCGTCAATAATAATGCAGCATTATGTATGAGGAATCCTGCGGGACGTGTTGTACAAGTTATCAACACCTGTTGCTCGACGTCAGTGTCTGAAGAGTCCAGATGAAAGCGAACGCACCAATTAGTCACATAAAGTTTCACATTTTAAAAAGTATTGTTGTTTTGCAAGCCCACATAGAGTATAAACTGCTATTAAAGTTTTTTTTTTGCCGGTCTCCAGGAACAAACCTTCAGTTCAGCATGTAAATAATCCAACACAAACCACATACGTTGAAAAATGCAAATGTTTTAATTCAATCAAGCAGCCTAAGACCATCGATGGGACGTTTACTGTGGTTTAAAGCATTTTAATACACTCTCTCGATATCTTTCAGCCCATTCCTGTACCATATATTCCCATTAATTAATTGAGTTTGGTGTATAGTTTAGATATGTTTTATAACGCTTTGCGTGGTTGACAGTTTCTATCTACACGTATCATTTCTAATTTGATAAAGTACACAACTTTTCAAACAGAGCTCATGTTGCGTTTTCACTGAGTGATGTGATTCAGGTAGACGTCCTGTTATAGATCCAGTACTATCAGGCTAATGACCCAGATTAATGAGAATGAACTAGAGTTAACACATTCCTTTGCATTCTTGTTGGAGATGCAGGAATTAGTTACAATAACCAACTAATAAGCTCTGAATCATCATGTTAAGAAAACAAATTGAGCTTGTCCCCAAAAGTCTCATAGCCTGAAGCATTTGTTGATATGTGAGCAGTGCCATATTTCAGCTCAGCATAGAAATCCACTTGTCTACACTGGTGTTGTGTTGCTGGTGACTCAAGACTCAGCTTTCTTTTGCCCCTGAATGTTTCCAGCTCACAGATTGGTGTGTCATCTATTGTTTGCAAGGTAATTAGACTGCTGTTTAAGTTGCTGCTAGGCATTTGCCAGAGTTCTCAGACTGTAACCCTACCTATCCACCAGCCTCTCTCATGGTATCGTCTCCCTTCAGCCCTTTTTTTCTCTGTGAAAAGCATGAAAAAGAGCAAAAGTATTTCCTGGTACTGGCCAAGACCCTGGTTTTTCAATCTCCTCAGAAATCTGCTAATGTGCTTAGTGCTCAGTGTCAGGACCAAAGCATTCTAGTGCTATTGGCTACCTCAAACCTGAGTCACAGGTCAGGAATTCAAGAAGGCTACATTGGCCTGGCAGCCTGGTTTGTTGTGTGGCCACCTCCTTTAGAATGCCAAGCTCACTCTATTTACTCAGGTGGAGTAAATAGCACACGACACAGATCATTGATGATAAATTCACTAGAGAAGTATCTTAATGCAGGGTGACCTGATAGCCAAGTGGTTAGGGTGCATACCACATGGGCACAAATGCCCTTAGCAGCAAGTCCCCAATTTGATTTCCAGCTGGCAGGACCATTCGCTGCATGTTGTTCTTCTACTCTCTTTCCCCACATATCTGTCTCTCCATAACAACAATGGAGATGACAGGTAGTGTCTGGCTTACATTAGTGGTATTGCTAGTGATTGCAGTTCATTCCAAAGAAATTGCTGTGATTAGTGGATTCGCTCAAAATGGTGAAGTAAATCTGTGCTGATAATTTGCGTCGTTAAATTTTGGTGAAGTTTGACCTGCAAATTTCCAGCGTTGACCAATAGCAAGCCGCTATTGACAGTGCTGACCAATTAGCCTAGTTGATGGAGAGTGGGAGAGTCCAAAATGGAGGAAATTATTAGCTGTGTGGCACCTTTCACTTTTATTTACCCAGGTAAAAACTGCCCCACAAAAGAGCAATGTTTTCAGACAGTTATGAGACAGGAGGCAATGGTACAAATGCATCTTTTGAACGAACTGTGAAAAGTTATTGTCTTATAAGCGACTGGGCTAAGCTAACAAGCTAACCAGTTTTCTAACTGACTAGCTACTGACTAAAGTTTAGTCAGTAACTTTAAATTGAATGAAATGGTGTGCAGTAATGAACAAAATGTCAAGGGGAGGTAAACAAAACAGTAGAGAGAAAATACAGAGAAGATGTGGGAGCTATTGTGACTGACTAATGCTAGCCCGGCTGGGCAGCTAGTGAGGTAGCGGTTCACCAACTAGCCCTGCGAGTAGTCACTATGTCAACAAGCTTCTGGCCTCACCTATTTCACATGGATGAGCAAATATGACTTTTTGGCATGATTGCCACTTAACCCCCCTGCACCTTTCAATCTGAAGCTAAGAGCTGGGTAATTACAGGTAATTTGACCCAGGTGAGCATGCAGCCCTGCTCACTGAAAGGGTTTCAGTGGGGAGTCTGACACTGATTGGTGACAGAATGACAGAATGAACACTGTTTACTGTAGTAACTGAATAGTAACTCTGATACCCCATTCAGACCGTCACAGTCAAACCAGCATTGACAGTCTACCTGTATGGGTCAATATGTGTCATCCCACCCTCTTTCACAACCCTCCTCCTCCCACTGCTGGACTCTGCTTGCTTTTGGTGACACAGTTTCTCTATAAGGATGGAAATTAATTGATGTCTAATTGTCATTTTTGACTGTCCAAAAAGAGAGAGAGACAGGGAGGAAGTGTGCCTTTGGGACGAGCAAGAGAGCAAGAAAGAGGAGCAAAACTGAAACTTGACTTTATATTGTAATCATGTAACACAACTCTGTTATTCAATGATAAGGAGCTACACTGTAGAGTCTCTGCTAATGGGTAATATTGCCAAATAGGTGTCTGGTCTAATTTGGATTTGTTGAGATGTCTTCATAGAAAATATTCAATCAATATTCAATTTTACAAAAATGTAAAAAAGCCAAATTAATAAATTAGATTAGATTAACTTTATCGTCCCAGAGGGAAATTGGTTTGTATTATGTGTGTACACAATTTAACATACACACTAGTCCAAGACAAAGTCCACACATGGCATACATCCTTAGTAAATGGTACACACAACTACACAGCACCGTCCTGCACTGCTCATTACTTGGTACTTGATGTGTTTGCATGTGTTTGTATGTTAAGCATTCTGGGGACTTCCCTGAAGTCACTAGTGTGGCAACACTTTGCCTTCCCTGTGAGTTGTGTTAACAACGAATGTGTTGTTGACAGAATTACAGTTTGTAGGTTATGCTACTCACTTTGGTAAAGTTGGAAATATATTGATAGGTTCAAACTTTCTGGATCAATAAGTCATAAGCAAAACATTCTTAAAACACAAACAACACCTCCTTCCTACTTTAGTAAGGTAGACAATGAGCTGCAACCTAATTTTCACTCAAGTGAGCCGTCCTCCGAGCTGGACTAATAACATTGGTCTCCATGTGTGGCTGGCTGTGAGATGAGTGTGCAGAAACCATCTACAAAGTGCAACACACATAAACTTAGCTTCCTCACCATTTTTGCAGATGTCTTATTTTTGTGTTTAACAGTTTGTTCCCAATTGACTGGTGAAATAAGTTACTGTTATTACATTTTAAATAAATTATTTAAATTTGACCATATGGCCTTAGTGTGGTACATCCCCAACCCCCCCAAAACATATGGCAGTTATATCACTTGATTCCATTTGGCCTATCTTTTTAAAGAATGTCAATAAAATCAAGACTGGATAGTATAACAATGGCGTAGTTGTCAGTACTGGGGAAAAAAAAACATTTAAATCAAAAATTGAATTGACTCGTGACCTTAAAATCAAGTCAAATCGAATTGTTGATTTGGAGAATCGTGACACCTCTTATCATTAAGCTTTGCATATTTACTCTTATTCTATCTGCCAAGAAGACTTTTACACTAATGACAAACATAAATGCAACAATAAAATGTGACTCCAATCCACTATTTTTCACATTCAACATTTCTGCATTTCTTTCTGTCCTCACACAGACATCTTTAATGATTGATAATGGTTAGCTAATACCATTGTTTTTGTTTGTTTTTCTTCACTGCAAAATACATATCTTTATAAAAGGAAAAGATTATTTTAAAACACAGCTTCACCTTTATTTCCTAGTACTCATACTTCCCGTTGTGACAAGCTTTACTCAGAAAATGTTAAATGTTAAATGTTGAAGGGAAAAGTAGGAAGAAAATGCAGGTGAGCTGCAAAGTATGTTCCAGAGTTCCTGTAAGTGAGTAAAATTTTCTTTTAAACAGGATCTGGATGGATGAGGTCTTAAGTACACACTTATACACTGACTCATTTTCTTGAATGTTGAGATAGTGGTTTAACTCTTGAGTTGACTGATGCTCGGAGATTTTCTCTCTCTTAAAGAGGACCTATTATGCTCATTTTCAGCTCTAATTTTTTTTATTCTAGGACTCCACTCGAGTAGCTTTGCATGATTAACAGTTCAAAAAGATCCTTATTTATCTTGCTCTTTATGCAGCCCCTCAGTTCAGCCTCTGTCTCTGGTGGGCCGCCAGGCTAACAAGAACCACTGCCAGGCCAATAAAATATTTTTTTCAATGCCAATAATAATGCCAAGTATCCATTCATTTCAAAATCAATATTGCTTGGGGGTCTCTGTGCAAAGCTGTTCCGAAACGTGAGTAAACCTCTGTGTGGTTGCCTGGGAAACTATTGGTAGCGTAGCTCCTTTTGAGTATTGTGTTCGCATAGCGTGTGAGAGGTTACATGAGATAGCGAGTGGCAGAAAAGTGACGGTGAATGCGAGCAGAGCAGAGGAAAAGGTTAGCAGTAAGTTGTCAATCTGGCAGTAAATGTACAGTACAGACTACAGTGTGTCAGTTAATAAATGCTGCAGCTTCTCAAGACCAAGAAAAGTCACGTCTGTTGTTTCCCCAACTGCTGGAAAATGAAGGGGGTTAGCTCCGAAGTTAGCAACAATTGCTTAGCCTTTGTTGCTGCAGCTGGTTGGTTAATCCATCCATCAATTTTGTGCCACTTTTCTAGGTTCAAGTCATGTTAATTGATTAATAATGATATTTGGAGTTATTGTTCTATACAGCTGGATAGTGCTGATAAAAAATGTGATATAAATGTGAATGAATTCATGTAGTTAATAATTGTAGGCCTTATTACCTACTGGTTTTCCATCATTCTTTGATTGGTATGACTGTGAAAAGGGTATTTAATGTTGGTGAACACTTCAGAAACCCTGCCTATCACTGCCTTTATATTAAGACATTGGTTGTGATGCGCGTGCAGCAAGTTGGGTTAGTAACAACAGCAGTTTTTCAGATCAACATTAACTTCTAATATTCTAGCAGCAAATGAACTTAGTGGGGAAAAGGTGATGGAATGAATGTTACAGAAAGTACAGAAAGATGTAATTCATTAGAAAAAAATGAATATGTATAGTAAGAATAACAAGAGGTAGTGTGAACCAATGAGATCAGTTTGTCATCACTTCAGAAAATCAACTACACAAACATCCCACAACATCCCTTTCTCACACTATCAGTAAGAGATTTAAGTGTAGGTCTAAAAGTCTGCATTTCAATTAAAACAGAATATTCCTGACTCAGCCAGCAGCCACATTGCTGCTATCAGGAATTGGCAGTGATGCTACCACAACAAGCCAAGACATCATTAACATGTCATAAAGCTTGGTTCCCTTACATGTAAAAGTTCATACACATACTCATCTACACTCATTGGGGTTTTCAATTTCAACACACACACAGTTTAAATTTCAACACACAGGCAAAAGGTTTCCTGTTAAAAGCTTCCACTAAAAACCTAGAAAGAGTAATGATTGACCCATGAACTTGTTCTTCATCAGCAGTGAAGATCACAGTGAAGCCGTATATGTGGAGGTTAATGGGGTTACATGTGAATAGTATTTTGAGTTTGAGTCTTAATTTAAACCCATTTCCATGAAGGTGGGGTGTCCCACCATGTGTAGTTCAGCACTTTTATTGAGGTGGTGTAGGTTTTGGCTTGGAGTACAGGGTGTGAGTGTGGGTGTAATGCTTTCATAGCTGCCAGAGTCTTCAGCAGTGAGTGTGTGCGTGTTTACAGAGTGTGGCTACAGAGAACTCCCTCTCATGTCAATCAAGATATGTGTGTTTGTGCATGTGTGATTTTTGCTGCTGGTTGGTTTTCCATGGAATAAAACTCTGCCCTGTGCAAAGCGGAGACACGCCCAACCAAAAAGGAAAGGGAATGGAATGCATTTGACACACTTTTAGGGGCTAAACATTGGCATTTTTTGTAGGAGAAGCTAAATGGCTGCCATCATATCCCCCAGTTAAACCACAACCCACAGGAAATCCCGTCAGACAGGAGAGAAGCGCTCAGGAATGGTGGATGCCGACAGGGTCAGGAGGTTCGTTTCCAGAGACATTTTTCAAATCTGCTGTTGCCAATTTGGTTTAGTGCTTCATAACCCAGTAAGGACCTATGATTTACAGACAAGTGGAAGCCATTTTGTGCACCAAAGCACCATGTGCATTCAGAAAAATATGTTAAAACAACCAGATTCACAATACAAGTGATGGCCTTCTGCATACTGCACTAATCTCACTGGTTTGCAGTAAGATCATGTTAATATATTATTCAGACAACATCACATTATATTACATGCATTGAACACAAAAGAATGCTTTTAATTCATTAGTTGTATTAGTAAAATGTGTAGAAATGTTCAATTGACTCATGAACTTCTTTACCCTCTCTCTGTGTAATTGAATCTGGATAAGGGTGACGACAAAGTTCAGTATAAAATGTTTCAGTGAAGGCAGGTGGATTGATGAGAGGGTGATATTTTGACATCTCCTCCCCAGCTGCCTCTCCTCTCTCTGGGGCAGCACCTGGGAATTACTCCCTGCCCCCGGGGTCAAGATCTGGAAGTGGTTTGTGGCCTGCACTGTGTACGTGTGGAAAGGCAATAAAGCAACAGGAGGATTATAGGAAAAACAGATCACACACACTGGACCAAATAGCCATTCATGAATGTGTAAGAGATGTTATGAGAAACCTGAAACCAGAAACCAAAAACCAATTGTAGTCGTAAAATAGTAATCAGAGTTTAAGAAGTGAAGGTGAGTCATTTATGACTTTTGGACTTTTTTGCACCTATAAATCCTAGCATTTTACAATTTTATGCTAGGTTGGGTAGCATGACACAATTGGTTGTGGTTAAGATAATGTCTGTAAACACAAAGCTTCAGTAGCTCACACATTTTAGCCCAGTTGCTTCATGTCTCAACAGACAGGCTCAGACGTGTAGAAGTGGCCTCAAGCTGCACTGAACTGTAAGACACAACTAATATTTAACAATATTTGATTGGGAAATTACAGGATAGGGTTTATTGAAAGATGGGGTTTCATGTAAGGTCACAACTAAGACATACAAATGGTATGTGCTGATGCCGATCAAGGAATTTTAAAATTTGATTGTTATTGGGTACGCATTCGCCATCTCTTGTTTATTTTAGCTCATTGTACTTAAGTTACAGCAGCTGTCAAAAATGTTCCATAACACTCACTCAAAACACTGGACTGGATTCTACTGCCAAACACACACTGTTGCCAATGAGTGAACCACAAAGTGGCACAACCAAATAAATAAGTAGTAGCCAGGAGTTTGAGTAAATGACATCTGCAGGTTAGTGGTCATTGACTGAAGCTAACAGAACCACTTTGAGTAAATAAATAGGGTCACTTTTCATTTTGTTTCAGCAACATTTTTCTGATGGATCACACCTCTAAAGTTATGTCTTTGGTTTAACAACTGCATTTGAACTTAAGTATTTTGTTTATGCTGGAGACGAAGAGAAGCTGGTCACACATTAACCTGGCACAACGCCTCCAGACTGATATCAGGACTTGGTTTCAACAGATACTCTATATTAGAGGACGCAGACTTTGATGAGTCACAAAAAGACTTAATTCATAGATCCATGATGAAAAGCCTCATTGTTGAGCGATGACATGGAAAAGCATGCAGTTTGTGTTTGAAAGAAGTTGACTGAATCATAAGAAGCAGGAAATTAGAAGACCCCAAGTGTTTGTATTGGCACTAGTGCAGTGCCTGTTCAAAATGTGCCTGTTTGGAACAGGTCCATTGTTTATTATTTCTCGAGAACCGCGTATATATGTATCAATTGACACATGTATCAATTAAACTGATAAGGAATTACTAAATTAAATAGTTTAAATCCAGACAGAAACTTCACTGGTGAGAATAAACTGAGGTTGAACCGGAGAAGCTGTTTATGGCCTTCCATTGGTTGATTCTGCTGCCAATCAATTGTGTCCATGCTCCTATTGGCTAGTTTTACTGCCTCTGCCTCTGTTTTTTTCTCCTGTGTGCGCTTGTTCGTCTCTCTCGGGTACTTTAACGGGGTGGGGTTTGTACCTTTGTCCTGCTCAGCTAGTCAGAGCCCAAAAGCCCCATTAACTGTGATGTGATAGTGTTTAAATCAAACAGCCCCCGCTGCACTCAGACACGGACTTGATTGGCATGCTGTTTGCTTGTTTATTCAAAGTTTATTAAATGTGTAGCATGTTCAAACAACTTTGCACTCGACACTGCACTTCCTTGGGTTCAGCATTAGGCTGTATTCAGACCAAATAAGGTGGTGCAAGCTAAAACAAGAGTTGTCTGTATGCTGTGAGACAGCCAGGACGCTACACTTCATGTCATCCTCAGAACCAATCTGTCTATCTCTTTTTTATCCTTCTGTACAAACTGATCTTCATAATATGAATAACAAATTTAGAGTCTGATGTTACTCTAAATGATTCTATACATTTTAATCCTTCTGACATTTAAAATTGAGTCATAGGTTCAGTTGAATTTGAATTTTATGTAACAGCTAATGATTTACACACTGTTACATACAATGCAGTCATTGTGTTTCTTTTTCCTAATGACAGACAATTGACTTAATGAACAAAAATAATACATTTTAGCATTGCGTTTTGACTTTCACATGTTTTACTTCTCATTGACACTTAAAATGTACTGGAGGCCATGCCCATTGTGACCATGCCCACCCCAACTCCTCTGTCCCAAATTTCACCCACTCTCATCTGGTCAACAGAACAAATTCTGCTTTGTAGTCAGCATTATTGTTTCACAGCAAGAAGGTTCTAGGACAGAGCTTGGCAACTTTTCTGTATAGTGTAGTGTCATCACCATGTCTATCTGAGTTTTCTCCAAATTGAGATCAGTCTAAGGACATGCAGGTAAGATGAACTGCTGTACTTGTAATCAGTTATGTTTGAGTTTTATGCTGAGTTTAGATGCATTCAGTAACCATAACTTGTATTATTTAGACATGCTAGTGGTGTGGCCCAGTGTTGGTTGGTCAGTTGGTCCACCAGTTTGGTCCAGACTGAAATATCTCAGAAACTAGATTGCCATGAAATTTGGTACAGACATTCATGTTGCCAAACGTATGAATCCTAATGACTTTAGTGATCCCCTGAATGTTCATGTCGAGCCACCAGCAGCTCAACGTTTTCACATATCCAGTGAAATTTCTCAACATCTACTTAATGGATTGGCACAAAATGTATTCATGGTTCCCAGAGTCCACCACCAGCAGGGAAATATTTGACTTAGTCCACGATTTTGGTTTACCAACTACTTGCAAAAACTGATGACATTCCCATCAATCTGAGTTCTTTGTTTTAAGTGGTAATTAACAGATGTTAACACAATGAACTAAAATGGTGAATGTGGTAAACATTAGGCCTATATATTAAACATTGGCATGTTAGCATTGTCATTGTAATTATGTCAGCTTGACGTCAGCAGCATTTTGCTCAAAGCGCAAGCACCGTTTTGCCTATAATTACAGCCTTACAGAGCAGCTAGCGTGGCAGTAGACTCTTAGTTTTGTTATTTGATGAGGAAGTTTGCACACTTACTTTATGCAGGTTAGTGTTAGCCTGTAACATAATACAGCATTTAGCCTCCTGCTGTTAATGTTCTGTGGGGCAGGTCAGAGCAGCTGTTTTAAGTAGCTGGGAAACTTCATTCAGAAAATGTAGGATGGTTTGCAACACACAAGTGTTGTATAATACTAGTGTATAATTTGTGATGCAGTACATTTTATAGCTTTGATTTGTATGTTGAGTTTCTTTTCAAAATGTGTTTCCAAAGCTCATTGGAAAGTTCTGCATTTGATATTGTTGTGGAAATTGCCTGCAAACACTAAATAATCCCGAAATAAAACACAAAACACTGACAAGTTGAAGATTAAAATATGTTGTATACAAAAATATTGGAGACCATACCTTGATACAGATGTCAGAGGGTAGTGTCTTTTATATAGTTATATATAATAGTTTATAGTTTTCAGCAACACAAATAAATCGTACGTGAAGAAGAAGAAACAAATACACAATGAATAAATGATAATTGTTTCAGTTAGTTTACTTTCACAGTATGATTCACAGTAAAAATGGGTCTGTGCCTTTTGGGTTTAGTACTTTGGTTTTGAATACCCTCTTAACACATAGGACTAACATGCATGTGTATGTGCCTTATCACAGTCTATTGCAAGGATTATCCAGGATCCTGAACACACCACATGTGACAAATACATAGTTTCTATATGACCTTGATTTGATGAGGGAATTTGGCTTGTAGGTTAGAGGATATGACTCACCTCAAATGCCTCTGCCAGGCAACTCTCAGTGTTGTAAACTTAGGCTCTGCGTAGCTGGTGTTTCTCAATACACTGGCATGCAAGTTCCAAGAATATGGCACAGGTTTTACTTTTTGTTTTGAAGAGGCTTGTTTGTGGACGTCACTAATGTCTTTTCTACAGAAAGATGTGACTAAAAACCCTGAAGGCACAAACCACTTGTACCAAAGCAGAACTACTGGAAATCAGAATTACCCAATATTTTTACCCTTAATTTTAAATATTCATTAAGCCATCAGGTTAGCTACATAGTTGAATAAACAAAGAAAACCCGTGGGAAAATCATGGAACACTGCAGTTATTGCACTTGTGAAACTGGTGGTTGTTTGCCATGAAGACGACACAGTGACACACATGATATGATTCATTTTCCATTTCCCCATTTTTTGCTGTGGGAATATTCCAACTGTGGAGACCCATCAGCACCCCCTCTCTTTGTTAAGCATTATTGCTCTGGGTCATAGAGCATATGACTTCTATTCACAGAGTGTACATATAGTATAATCACTGTGAATGTATAGACAGGTGAGAAGCAGAACTTTTCCCCTGTGAAGACATTTTGACACCTTACACCTGTGCTTTAGGAAAAGCTCAGGTACAAATAATTATTGAATTCCATTTAGCTGCTTCAGTTTCGGGGTCGTGGTATTGTGCATGCTGACTCACTGTCACACTGTCAAAATTTACTGGGACACTTGCATAGAACAACCATCAATAATGTTATTAGTAGCTCCTGTGCTTTAACTACAAGTCAAAATGTAGAAAAAATGAAATGAAATGAAAATGAAAATTGGCTATTCTAATGTCCCATATAGTTATCAATAATTGCCTATTTAAAGACACAAGTAAAACCTAAATCCTCTGAATGGCTACATACAGACGAGTGACAAATTAAAGGAAAAACTGGTCCAGGTCTGAATGCTTGACCCCTATAGTAATGCTTGACCCCTACAGTGAGCATCATGCTGGCATGGTTTGGGTCCACTTGTCTCCTTAGAGGGAAGGGTCACTGCAAATCAATACAACGTAGTTCACCTTTATCCTATGATGAAACATTTCTGTCCTGATGGGAGCGATCTCATCCAGGCCCCAATTCACAGGGCACGAGGGGTCACTGAATGGTTTTATGAGTATGAAAATTATGTGAATCATATACTATGACCTTTGCAGTCACCAGATCTCAACCCAGTTGAACACTTATGGGAGATTTTGGACCACCATCATCAAAACACTTGATGAGGGAGTATCTTTTGGAAGAATGGTGTTCATCCCTTCAGTAGAGTTCAGAGACTTGTAGAATCAATGCCAAGGTGTATTGAAGCTGTTCTGGCAGTATGTAGTGGCCCAACACATTACTTAGACACATTATGTTAGTTTTTCCTTTAATTTGTCACCTGCCTGTATATATGTGAACAACTGGCAGTCCTGTGTTTATTTTTCTTGGACTGATAACCACAGGGGCCTTCCTGTTGACCAGGCTTGGACTGTGAATCACACACAAGCTTGCAGTTACACTGCAATCTACACACACACACACACACACACACACACACACACTTCTTGCTTCAACCAAAACATCCCCCAAAAGCCCACCCCACTGCTTTGTTTTGACAAGAGGGGTTGGCCCAACAGAGCCCCGCTAGAGACATGAGTGGAGAAGGGGGTTACAAGAGAGGCAGGAGATAAAAAAAACAGCAATGTCACACGCCTTCTGTCACTCTTTGGATTCTCTCACTTTCAAGGAAATAAACCTGTTTCTCTCTCGTGCATGCACACAGACACTAGTGAAAAACATGGAAATCAAGTCCAGAATCCAGTCTTTTTCCAAACAGTTCTATTTTTTTCCTCAGGGAAATGTGTTTGTATTTGACTGTTTGGATCCAGTCAGTTTGTTTATTGCACAGTTCTGGTGCCAATTTATTTTGCAATATTGAATCTGTCCATATTTTTGTTTTGCATTCAATACTCACTGTTCAAAAATGAGAATTTGCTGTGTCCTCTTAAAGAAAAAGAAAAAAATCTTTGAGGGACATTGAGGCCATGGCACACTACAACTCTTTGTTGGAGCCCAAACTAATGTAATTGGTTTAGGATTAGCTGCTTCTTAAAGGTGCAGTGTGTAGAATTTAGTGGCATCTAGGAGAATGGACTTGTATGTATGTTTTAATTAGTGTATAATCCCATGAAAATAAGAATCGTTGTGTTTTCGTTACCTTAGAATCAGCCCTTTATAACCACATAGGGAGAAGGTTCTCTACCACAGAGGTCACCATGTTGCACCACCATGTTTCTACAGTGGCTCAGAATAGACAAACCAAACACTGGCTCTAGAGAGGGCATTTTGCGTTTTTCATGAGTTTCAGCAGTCAGCATAGGTTCTCCTGAATGCTTGGATGGGGAGGGAGTCATTCAGTTAGTTGTAATCTGCAACCTCACCACTAGATGCCACTAAATTCTACATACTGGACCTTGAAGCCCACCACACCTATTAAATGGTAATGGTATTCTACCACATTAAATTAAGCAAAGTAAATACGTTTATTTAATGTAAGTTTGTTCAGGTTGCAATTACAATATGTTGCTATGGAGGCTGTATAAATATGCAGTGGAACATATGATATGACACATGATATTTGATCACTCACTGCGGGCCATTATGCTTCTATACAGTATATCCATCCATGCTTTTGATATAGAGAAAGGTAGCCCAGATGCCCTACTCCCCAGTCTTCAGCTCCTCTTGGGAGATCCTGAAGCGTTCTAGGCATTGTGTTACAGAATATCCCAGAATGCATAATAGAATCCGTCCAGGGTGTTGTGGGTCTGCCCCAGGATCTCCTGCCAGTTGGATGATCCTTGAAAACCTCCAGTGGAAGGCCACCAAGGAATCCTGATGAGATGCCCGAGCCACCTCAGCCTTGCTGGCACGAGGCCAGTGTATTTCCATTGAAGAAGTTGCTTGCCTGTTGGAAGTGTGCTCTTAGCAGAAAATGCAGCAAGAGTCTTTTGTCTGCAGCTCTTTATCTAACATCTCACTGTGGCTGTTTCTGTTGTACTCTTCCTCCTTGCAGTATTAATAACTGATTTGCTGACCAAATAGCTCCAAATAGCTCCACATATTGTTATGTAGACCTGTTTTTATTGATGAATAGCACAGCTAATGAAGCTCAGCTAGTTTGGTAATATACACAAATACATAATTTCCTATAACTTCTTCACAGTAATAGCCTCCCATAAATTTGTCAGTGGAAAGCTTTTAATATGAAGCAGGAAATGTTGGCTTTTCAACAGCAGGAACTTAACATGACTGATCCGGCTGTAAGTTATCAGGAAAGAGTTCGAGCTATAGAAAAACCGTACCATACTACCCTGTGTTGGACCCTATATGATACAGCAGTCACCCTGCTTCTCAATTACCAGATTAACATTTCAATCTCACCTTCACCGCTCATTTTGGCTGCTTGTATTTGCAGTTTCATTCTTTCAGTCGTGACCCACTTTACTGCTGATGCTTCAAATAGCTGCCTGTCCCATGCTCCATCTTAACCTCTCATGAACAAGACCCCAAGACACTTTTAGCTCCTTCACTTGAGAAAACCTCATTTTCTGGCAGGATGCCATGTAGAGATGCAATTAATGAATATTTTGATTATCGATTAAATTTATTTTTTAATGAATCAATTAATCGTTTTGTCAATGAATTCTCAGAAAATAGTGAAAACGCCGTTATAATTTCCCACAGCTCAATGAGATCTACCAAAATGTTCAGTTTTGTGCGACCAACAGTCCTGAACCCAAACATTTTAAGTTTACGGTCATAAATGACAAAGTAAAGCAGCAAATCTTCACATTTGAGCAGCTGGGACAGGGTGAGTTATAGAGATTTTTGCTTGACAAATGGCTAAAACCATTAGCCTAATTCATTAGTTTTGTCAATTAGGTAATCGTTGCAGCTCTACTATCAGGTCTTCTGACTTGGAGGTGCTGACTCTCATTCACATCTTTCTTATTAGGTGTTGTCACTGACTGTGATTTTCATGTACAGAATCTTTAGTGGCCTAAGGATCGCATCTCAGCTTTTTGCACATGATGTGGCTCCGATGGCTTCATCACACTGCGACCCCCAGCATGCACAGGGACAGCTTGCAGCTGAGTGTGTAGCAGTCAGGATGATTGTCAGCCTTTATCTCAAAGCAAAGTGATATTTATTGGATCTAACCCAAAAGAGAATACTATCCAGCACATGTGTAACAGAATGTATAGAGCACCTAACCGGCTCTTGGATCAAAAGCATTCCAGCAGTAACTGAACAACAAGTGTTTTTGTCCTGCAGGTTTCCCTCAGAGACTCTTCAACAAGTCAGAGGGAGAACTCTCCAGTCTGTCTACCAATAGTCACAAACTCTCTGCTTCTGTCTGTTAATGTGTCTGTGGATAGGGTTTGGTGTAAATAAATGGATGCTGTTGTGTGTTTTACTCTTATATGTGTCTCTCTTGAAAGTGGAGGTCTGGGATGTGTTTGCATGGCTCTTCACAGCTGGCTCATATCAGCTGCTGTAACCGGATCCGCCACAACATCTGGGTCAAGCGTGCGTGTGTGTACATGTGTTCAGCCTCTGTTCGTGCAGAATCAGTACCAGCAGTGTTTTGTATGAACCACAGTGAGTAGGCTTTGATAGTGACATTGCTGTCAGAGCTGAAGAAGAAAAAGTGCTTGTTGCCCAGAAAAAGCTTTAAGAGTTGAGCATTTTGAGAACTGGTTAACTCGTAATTGACAGTACAAGTGAAGACACTGTAATGCCACTTAATTCTGAAGGTTACATTGTGGTGGGGAGTATTTAACCCCTCACTAGGCCCACAAGATTTACTACATGTCCAAATAAGGTTATTCTTTACTCGTCTATACATATGTGGGTACTGGATCCTAAACAAGAAAGTATGCTTACCTAAGTTAACTGAAGTCTACACGGCTTGTCTACTTTCTGGTCACATGCAATACATTCTATGAGGAGACAGTCTGACCATCTGGAACAGAGCATAGCATATCTACAACCTTGGTTTCCATAGGAGTAGGGTGACCAGATGAGAATGAGTGAAATTCGGGACAGGGAAGTTGGGGTGGGCGTGACCTCCAGTACATTACATTCAATGTTAACAAACAGTAAAACACGTGAAATTCAAAACTCAATGCTAAAATTTATTATTTTTGTTCATGAAGTAAATTGTCTGTCATTAGGAAAAAGAAACACACTGACTGACTTTTATGTAACTGTGTAAATCATTATCCGTTACATAAAATTAATTTTATTTTATTCATTTCATCAGTGACGGGCCTCTCACATCTGTCTGCAAGACGCACATGTCAGATCACTCCTCTGTGGCTGCCTGCAGCTACACTTCCCCTGTCCTAGTGACTGCAACTTCTATTTCATTTTAAAACAGAAATAAATTCAGAACAGGATTACAAGTAATATATATTTCAAAAATAACTATGTATTGTTGCTAGAGCGGCAATAGTAATGTTTAACTCAGAAAGTCCCTATATAAGCTGAATATTACCTCACTGGAAACAAATCTAGTTTTCCTGAGTTCAGTTGACTCATGTTTATAAGTGTATAAGTTTTATGGCATTTTCACGTTGAAACAGCTGAACCAATGACTCAAAGAGGTGGCTTAATTTTAAATGTCAGAAGGATTAAAATGTATATAATCATTTAGAGTAACATCAGACTCTAACTCTGATCATTTGTTATTAATATTATGAAGATCAGCTGGTAAAGATGGATAAAATAGAGAGATAGATGGATTGGTTCTGAGGATGATATGAAGCGTAGCATCCTGGCTGTGTTTATAACATGCATGAACCATTACACATAGGTGACACATACATTACAGTCATTTTAAACCTCTTCAGCAGGTAAGACCGTCATTAAGCTGTAGGAGCTTACAAACACATGCGGACATCACAAATTCCTCCTGCAATGGTGGCTACACTCTCCATCATCTGCTTTAAAACACGTCGAATGCAATCAACAATTTCTTATTTGTGATAGCCTAATCAGTGCAATAGAAAAGTGAAAACATGTCCATAATACTCTTACATATTTTACAAAAACAAACAGGATATTTTTTAATAACTAAAAACAGGAAGCAGTCTCAAAGTATAAAGGCTTGTTCATATTATCTATTATTTTTATCTTAACCGTTAATTTTTGGGACAAACAGGACAAGAGTCGGGATTTGAGAACTGCTTGTAATTCGGGACTGTCCTGATTTTCTGGTCACCCTCCATAGGAGACAGCCAGCCTTATCAGGACAGCTGCCTTGCCCAGTCATCCTTAGCAGACAGCGGGATGAAGTGCTCTGAAAGAGACAGGCCATGAGCTACTGCTCCCAGGTTTTCAGATGACCTGAAAATGACCCAGGGAAACACTGTGTCATAGAAAAATTCCCTGACAACCTTGAATTTATTTGTTTTTTCTTCTGACCTCCAGTGGTTTAAGTGCTCATCTGGCTGCAGTGATATACAGGTGTACTCAGTTGTGCTCAGTTTCCCTGACATTACCGTTGAGTAACAGGTGATTACAGGTGTAACACAGCACACTTCTGATTAGAGGTCGACCTCTTCTCAACCTCTTCGACCCCTCTGCCTGCAGGCAGGTCAGTCATTGCAAATCCATGCTGTGCAGCCAACTGCTCAAATCCACAGAACTTCTTTACAATTTTGATTGGAGATCTAAGAGATTTTAGTGATACCAAATGTGTACCCACTATTTCCATGTGATGGATCAGTGCAGCCATAAAAACATGGTATCTTGGTTTTGAATATTTACTGTCATGAAATTGTAGATGTTCAAATTTCCATGTTTTCAGAGCACTTTAAAACGGCTATAATCATTTTTTTTTAATATAATAATAATGTATTAAAGGACAATGTGTAATTTTAGAGGAGAATTATCAGTGACTCTGCAGCTCCCCTCAGCTTTACGGAGCTTTATAGCAAGTTTCAGCTCATTGTTTATCTGTCTGGCTGCAACATTACTGTTTTGGTTCACTCTCAGCGCTCTCATAGCGTCATTTTCGGTCACTGCAGGTAGATGTTTTCATAGAAAAAGCTGTAAAAAGCCACTGTACACTACCTGCTCAGCACCAAACGGCAAACATTTAGCTGTAGACTAGCTGGTGAACATAGTGGAGCATTTAGCAGCTAAAGAGCCAGATATTTCCCTCAGGAGTTGGTAGAGAGCAAAAACAGAGCTAAAAGAGAGTGAATATTGGACTTACATTCACCAGGTGGACAGAAACACTCCAAATGAATGATGATGTTGCTCTGTAACTGCTGGATGTGTAAATAAGCAACTATTTGCTAAAAAGTTCAACGTATCAACTTAAAAGGTGATGATATGTCAATGTTGTGCTCACAACTTATTTGTGCTGCTTACAAGTGGCCAGAATCAGTTGTTGCAGGTTTAAGGACATTTACTTTATGCCCAGGAAACACAGCTACAAATTTTAAATAAATTATTTGTCAAACCATCTTTTTAATCATAAATCTTCCTTGAGTGTGCTCTTGACTCGAAAATTGAACTGCCTTGTTTGTGTTTGTTTGTTTGTATGTGGAGCTCTAATGTATTTTTTCCCCTCACAGACAGTGCAGCAGACAGAGACAGACAGAAAAGACTACATACTTGACAGACAACATGTCCACCAGTCCCATCAGTCAACCCTGCAAGCAGGAGAGGAAAGGCAGTTTCTTCAAGGTACGAGCCACTCAGTCACTTCTGAGTAAATAAGACATGTTTTCACATACAGAGCTGACAGCATGTTATAAATGTAGTTTATACAAAGATCTTGGCTGCTGACACCTCTTGGTCTAGGGAGGGATATTTGGGTGGGGGGGAGGCAGCAAACCGTATAGTTACAGGCTAAATGAGGGAGAAGATTAAAGAGGAGGAGGAGAGAGGTGGAGCTGGCCTGAGTATAGTTTTGTGGTTTGTTTCCCGGTTTCATCTCTGCTCCTTCTTGTATAGCTTTGTTTCTCCTGGATTGCCCAACAGAGCTTTGTTTTTGAGGAAGATGTAGTGAGTGTTAGATTTATCAGATGACGAGACACAGGGCTCTCAACAAATATTCCCAATTAATGTAATTTAGCACATAATGTAAATGACAGTTTCACGTCAGTGTTGTCACTTTAATAGATTTTGTTTATGACTTTTAGCAGTTTGATTACAAATGATGATCTACTCTTGTGTATTCTTAAAATACTGAATAGATTTGCTGATTGACAGTCACATTGATTTTTGATCATTGACGCTTGCAGATTGCTGATACTACTGCTGATTTTAAGATGATTTATGTATTTATAAGCAGTGGGACCAAATGTAATGTGAAGTGTATAAAATCCAAATCAGTCCGCTGTGAGAATCCACTGGTAACCTCATCATCATGTCTTATACATTTAGAATATCAGCTCTGCTCCATCTGTTGTTATTTCTTTGTTAATAACTTTGAACATTTAACAGAGGGCTCGCCACTCTTACAATCTGTTGTGATGTTACATTTCTGAAACAAATGAATGTGTTCATCAGAGAGCCACAGCGTACTGATTTAGTGCTGTTTAATTAACCAAAGAGACACACAGTGTTTGTTATTTATATTTTTTTTCTCCTGACAAAACTTTTGCGCTGTGCGATAGAGACTAGCCAAAGTTGCTATGCACACTAGTTTCACCTCCTGTTTTTCACACTGTGAGAAGTCAAAGTCATGTGCAGCCCTGTTGTGATCAGTCAGTGGTCATTGTGTGCACCTCCCTGACGCAGTGTCAACAACAAAAAATATATGACGAAGAGGTTCAACCATGAGCCCATTTCATTCACTTTTAGGGCGTCTGATTCTCATTAGTAAGTGAGGGCTAATGAAGTGACAGCAGATTATATTGTTACTTATTTGCAAAAAATGACTCATAGTTGCACAGAAGCCATGGCATTTAATCAGTTCTCGTTTTTTCATCAATGATGGTTTTTAATAGCCTTGCACCTAGGTGATATGTGTATAATTACTCTTCTCTAAGGAAATGACTCATAAACATAACTAGATATGTAACTGATATCTCATCTGCACATAATAAACAGTGGCCTGATTCATCTGGCGTTGAAGCAAAGTGCTGTTATTGATAGAAATCTGTTCTGGTCAGATAAATCATCTCATGTACCTGTGTTGTTCATCTTGTTAGTTTATAAGATGTTACATATTTACTTACTTTGTTATCTGCTGTAGATTTATGAAGAGTCATGTAAAAATTTGATGTAATCTATAATCTATAAGAAAAACTTTTGTACTGTAAACAAAACTGTAACCAATATATATTATGCTACGAAATATTTAGAATACTTCGATTTGAAGCAGGTTGCAACTTTGTTTTTTTCCACAGACATCTCTAGGTGAAACACAAAAGAAGAAGTGATCAAAGCATGATATCATCATCTATAGATATTTGTTGTTGACTTCCTTAGAAGAAGCACTCTTTACTTACAGACTGCTGCTTGGTGTTGTTAAGTATCTGACAGAAACAGTTCAAACACTGATCCATGCCAGCCTTTCCTTTTGTGTGAGGACTGTTTATCCGCAGTCTGTAATAATTACAGGCCTGCCTTAAACACACATGGCCTTATAGTGTCAGCACACCTCACAGCAAAGAAGCAATGAATCAAATGTGGATACACACCCATTAGTGCTTATACATCTGGGAAAAAGATAAAGTGTAGTCCTGACAAAACATCATTTAAATGTGATACTTGTTTTAGAGTTTTAGACCAGACTATAGGATCACACGTCTGTACTACCAAATATGTCACTGACGCTACATTTTGCAGTAGTTTCTTTCTTGACTTTAATCTATGTTTGGGAGGGAGGCAGAAAGATGAAGAAAAATAAAGGTAGGGTTGAGAGGAGACTATTTATAGAAGACACAGGTGAGTAAGTCCAGAACCTGACAACCTGCTGCTTATCAGCTTCAATACTAAAGAGATAAATGTCCAAAGGTTGAATTAGACTGTAGTGTATCTGCTAATATAAGTCAGACTAACTTGAATGTATGCTCCCACAGCAAAGTAGCTGGCTGTAAATATGGAAGCAAAGTATTAATGACATATACACTTTATACTGTATCTATGGATCAAAGTAAGGTGCTAGAACATCCTTTGTTGTGTATGTGGAGATGATGAATGTGAGTGCAGTTTTCCAGCCTCTTTCTTAATATTTATTCTGCCTACCTTGGCATCTGGCCAGTCCCAATGCCAAGCACACATACTTTCCTTATGACGCCTGCGAAAGGTGGTTTTGTTGCATGTAGTAAGCACTCAATCCTGTTTGCCATATGCCGTTTTATGTCAGCGGCAGTCTTGATAAACCTCAGGAATAAGAGTTTCCTTATAAAAGTTACCATGCATTGTAGCAACAGCTCTTGTGTTACCGTACTCACAATATCTGCTGCAGTGAACGTTCCTATAGCACTTTTTTTCCGACATAGCTTGTTTTCCAGTCATGTTTTCCACAGTTGCTCGCATGCATTCATTTTAACTGTTTTTACAGTTTTTCAATTAGTATTCCAAATATGTTGGCTGCAGATTTACTGTACAAACAAAGTCATATAAAATAAAGTACCTATAAAATGCACTTAAATCCTATAAATCCCTGAGGTGGACACCATATGTCTGTGGGAAAAAAATTAACTTTTGTGAAGCACAATGCAGACTGGTGTCAGTGTCAGTATTGGGAATGTAGGTCTATCATTCTGAATGTTTGAGGTTGTGTTAGTCTGAGTGGTGTGAGTTTCCTCAGCCTGCTCATGATGTTACCCAACAGAAAGATTGCCCAACTAGACAGATTAGAGGGAAGTGAAACGAATGACGCCAGTGTCACAAAGAAATGAATCAGGCTCAGTCTTCCAGGAAATCCAGTATTCCTGTGAAACGAAAGCTGGTGTTGCATTTACTGGGGACAATGTACAGTTTCAAACATAAAATAACACATAATCCATCACACGCTTACTTAGATGCCTCATATGAAAGGCTTGTTCACCACCTGTTGATTATTAAAAAGGTCTTTAAGCTACAAGCACAACAACATTGTCACTTTGTGTGTCAATACATATGTGTGTGAGTGACTGGCTGACTTAAAAGGTTGAGTCAGGGTAAACATGTGGTCTTGTGAGTAGTTTTTTTAGAAAGGCTTGCTCAGAGTCTCTGGAAGAGTAAAGGGTAGTAAATGCACTGATTCAGCATGGCTTTAATAGAACTCACACAGGGGTGAGGAGGAGGGCAACAGTAGTCACATTTCAGTTACAGTGTGCAGCACGTGTGGTAAGAAATGGAGACCTCTACTGGGAAGTGGCAATTAAGTTTGCCACATGTTTGACCAAGCAGTGCTATTTTTTTTTTTTTTTTTTTTGAAGCCTCTTTTAGAGTAAAAATCATCTTTTCAAAATGAGTGTTATACCAAAATGTGACTTGAAATCATGAATAAAATTGCTAATAAGAGTCATATCAAAGACAGCATCCTAGATCTTAATATGGCACCTTAGAAACAACAAAAGAGCTGTCTAAAACCATGAAAATAATAGTAATAGTATAATAAAGGTAATACATATCTTCATCATTTCAAAATTTCTAGATTTAAAGATACCCCAAAACATGAGCAGCAAGAAGAGAGAACATACAGTTTCTGCAGCGATGATGTAAATTCACACAGAGAAAACACATTTTGCAGATATGAATGTCTTATAATAACTGATAATATAGGATTATATAATGATGAATTCAAATTCAATTTAAAGTACAATAATATGCTTATTTGCTTTCTCTGCATCTGGCCAACAAATGTTTGAATGTGTTGAATATTTTTATTGCTTTTTATGTTTTTTCAACAGTTGCATACATGTTTTCAATGACTAGCCTATTTCTAATATTTTGGCAGCAGATTAACAAAAGAATTTAAAAAATGTAGGACTTTTGCTAAACAATTATTTTCATGATCAATAAATATAATGATTATCGTCATTTTTGTTATTATTATCTATTTATGTAGCTGTATAATGATGGACTCAAGTTTGAATAGCTTGACATTTTGGGAAAACACATATCCACTGTCTAGATGAGAGTTACGACAGCTGGTCGTCGTCATGGTGACAACAGGACTCCAGGAAGTCACTGCTCCTGGTTTATGGTGTTGACACTAGAATAAGCAGCTTGTGAGTGACGGTGGGACCCAAATGCAGCCAATAATGTAACAAAAACACTGTTGACTCATGGCAAGTGAAGCACATTGCAGCATAGCATTCTCAATGTGCCGCTTCCTTTTGGTCACAAACCCACCATTTGGCTGCGGTACACATGCCAGTTAAAGTTCGTTTTAGTATACAGCCGGTCTACACAACTGATTAAATCAGGTGGATGCAGCATTTTTAATGAAAAACATCAGCAGGTTTACCTTTTTTGCAAATAGAGGAATTTGTGTGTTGGCTAATAATGGTGCAGCACTGCAAGGGGTCAGTCTCAAGTGAATGTAATTAATTAAAATGAAGTTTTAATCAAACATTTTTAATTTAAAAGAACACTGAACAACATTGTTCATACCTGAAGCAATTCCACTGAACAGTAAATGATGACAGCTGACCTCGGTGTGACCTGTGGAGGCTTGTTGTTCTCCCAGTAGAGTTATTTATGTCTCCCCTGACAAACCGTTTCATACATGAAGCTTCAGTCACAGACAGGCTTTTATCAATTGTTTCCTACAAGTGTTCCTCTTTAGTAACCCTAGTTGGTCAGTGGGAAGTGGTTAGGCTGGGGGTAGATTTTCTCACACATACACACAGAGACACACACACACACACACACACACACACACACACACACAACATCAAGCTTACAGAGGCTGAAAATGCCTCTTGTATCTTCCAGTCTAATAATACTCCATCACATCCTTTACCTTCTTTTTTTCTCTTCCTTCTTTGGAATAAACTCCCACATAGAGCTGCAACAATATTGGTTTTGTAATTTTTCAAGCATAAATGCCAAACCCTTTCTTGTTCTTCAAATGAAATGCACAATTTGAACACGTCTCCTCGGGCTATAGGTAATTATATTTTTTTCTGTTTTCTGACATTTTATAGACAAAACAACTAATCGAGTAAATAACCTGCAGGTGATTAGATGATGGAAATCATTGATAGTGTCACTTTGAATAAACATGCTCTGCTTGGTATAGTGGTTTGAAAGCTAAACTTAGGAACAAATTGCGGCCGATGCAAAATAACATTATTTGGTATTTATTAAATGCATCTCCTCAAACTCATTTTGGAGGTGATGAATTCAGAAGGATAGGACTGCTGCCAGGACAGCTCAGAGCAGAACAACAGAAGCTGCACCATATGTACAATGTTATCAATGAGTATGCTCCTCAACACTTGTGTTCTCAGATAACAATGATCCATACTCAGCATAACTATAATTCCAGGGCCAGTGTGCGATGAGGTAAAGTGCCTCAAGTGAGTAATGTAGTCAGAAGTTCATTTTTTTACACTGGTGCCATGTTGTAGCCTTAGGTTACACCTCAAGGTTTTAAATATGTGAGGGGCTTATAGAAGTCAGGTTAGGATGTTTTAATGGAACAGGGTAACAGATTTATAATTAAATCTGTAATTTTTTATTTCTTAAATTGTGGTGATGTGTTTTTGGATTTCAGGATTGTGTTGTTTTTTATGTTGAATGTCTTGTGCTTCTTCATGTTTCTTTGTCTTTTAACATCTTGGGACCATGTTGGAAATAAATGTTTTTACTTTAACATGTTATCCTTTGGATTTTTATTTTTTTTCTGTGTCTAATAATCCATGAAATAAAATAAATCAGTCAATTAATAATTGTCAGTTGCAGCTCTACTCCCACTGAAAATTTGGGAGGTAGGCTGGACCATTCAATTGATTTCTACTCTGATACTGTTGGCGCAATTCTGTTCATGTTGCTATACAAAGTTTTTAATTTCTGAACCTGATGTTACATTAACATTCTTATCTGAAGGTTTGGATTCTGCTTGTGTCTGTGTGTGTGTGTGTATTTTATTTATTTGTTTATTTTTGTACATGTGAGGTCTCATAGTTGTGTGTCTGTTATATCTGAACCTATAAAGTGTATAGAGACTCTTTGGTTGATGTGCATTTTAGATAAAGTTGAAGTTGACTGAACTGATCTCTGAGCAATTATCTTCTCTCTGTAGCTGATCGACTCATTTGCCTCGGAAATTGGTACTTTGAAGAAGGAGATGGGAAAAAAGACTGAGCCAGCTGAAGGAGACCACAAGACAGATACACTTCTTGGGTGAGCGTGTGTGTGTGTGTGTGTTTGTGTGTGTGTATGTTTGTGTGTGGATACTTTTGTATGTCCCAGCCATCCCAGCCAGTACTGGCACTATAGCACAGTTCCTCAAGGCTACCAGCAGGGAGCACACTTGACAGGCCTTTAAATGTTGTGTCAGTGTGAAATGCTGTGTTGAGTGTGATAGTCAGATATGCCAGGAATCAGCAGATAGAATAACAAACTGATTAGTTCTCCGGGAACTGTTACGTAGGGTGTGTGTGTGTGTGTGTGCGTGTGGACTTTGTCAGTCTATGAACCAGGAAAACATCTGGAACTTATAGAAAATCTTGATCCCAGACAAACCTCTGATAAAGATGCAAAGAGTCTATGCTTTATGTGCTCTATAGATGCTCATCATTTGTTTGTAAATGATCTCAACCCTCTCACTCTGGAATGTTTTGTGCACAAGTCTGGTGATTAATTCCTCTTCTAAGACACAGCTTCTGTAGAATTCGGAAAGTACCTGCTGACTGTTGGGGAAGTGTGAAGTGTGAGGCACACTGTCATGAATTCCAGTTGTTTATCTGTTTTGGAATCATGAATGAGTTAGTGGACATCTTGAAAACTGATGTTTTTTTCTGAAACTGTCAACACTTGAAATAATGAGCATTTTAATGCAGCCCACACATTGTGTTTAGGTTTGTGTGTTTGTGTTTGTGCATGCTTGTGTTGTGTGTGTGTGTGTGTGTGTGTGTGCGTGCGTGCGTGTGGTAAAGCCAGTACTAGCTGTGGTGGTTGAAATAATCATGATGTAATTAGAAAGGAGACTTTATTTATTTATTTACTTTATTTATTGCCTCGCTTTATTTGTGCACATTTAATTGCTGGAGCGATTCTGTTGTTTCTGTTTATTATCCACAAACAACAGAAATGACTGTATAGACATCAGCATTGTGATTTTCATTACCAGTGTTTTATACATGTTTGTTATTTACATCATGTATGTGAGCAGGAGAAATAATGATAAAAACAAAAGTCAGCCCAACGTCACAATTCATACATTTGCATCAAGAGCTTTACAATCAATACAGCATGTGTGCCATTTGTCAGAACATTGATTGGTGATATCATGAGGGCCCGACCAATCAATATATCGGTTGATAATCTTATACATATAGAATATATACATAAACACACATTTTTTTGCAATGATCCATCAAATGTGATTATAAAACACTTGTGAAGAAGATGTGTAATGGAGGCATGATATTTTACAGCTTAACAATAAACTTGCAGTGCACTGAAACAGTAAACCTTAATAATTATAAATAACTGTAAATAAAAAAACACATAGAACATATCTACACATATATTAAACTTGAATTAACAAAAAAGGATCAAATATACATAAAATTCTTCCTATATAATTTTAAATAATAAAAAAAAAATATATTGATATAATATACCAATATATCTGTGATAGGCCAATATTGGCGATAATATCGACTGACCGATATATCAGTCAGGAATCTAGATATTACTCTTGTGATGTAATTTCTTGTTTTTGTTTGGTCCTGTTTTCAGGCTGGGTGAAGAGGTGGGAGGTCTCTTCCTGCAGGCTTCACCCTGTCCTGGGATCGGGACAGGGTCAGCCGGAGCCAGAGATTCGGGCTATGACTCCCTCCATCGGCGGCTCAGTGTTTTGGACAGACTGGTGAATACACATGCTGTGTGGCTACAGCTGGGCCTCAACCACCAGGATGCCACCCGTATACTACAGAGCCAACCCACAGGGGTGAGGGAACAGCAGCGTCTTGTATCCAACACTGTTGATTTAAAGCTTTCACTTTGGTTGAAAACTTTACTTCTTAGCACATATACACCTAATAAATCTTACACCTGTACAGTATAATGCTGTATACACCACAAACTACATCCTCCAAAAGCATCACCACCAATAAACCTCTCTGACACAGTTCACAATTCAACTGTCACCAGTGCTCAGCAAAGTATTTCCATCCATTGAGCGGACTGTTGAGACAAAGTTAAATCTTGACATGTACCTGTGTTAAGGCAAAGTACATTTCTTACAAATCCAATCATAAAACCACAACTGTCCTGGCTTATTTTATGGATAGAAATGTTAAAGCCCTTTGCTCCTAGAGAGAAGTTGATTGAGAAAATGTGTTTTTGGGGCCTTTAATGTATTTCCCCCCAGGGAAAGTGATTTGTGAATTGAGTGTGTATAAATAACAAAAAAATAAGAGCAGTGTTAAAGAATCACTTTGCTAATTAACAAATCATGAACACTGTCCAGTCAAGCAAAGATACCATTCTAGCTGTAGTCTGCATTCACAGTAATCTAATGAACCTGATTTACTTTCTCTTACTATCATAATTTCAAAATAATACACATACAGCACATAAATGTAGGTAAATATACTGTATATACATAAGGGAAGCAGTGTAGATGTCAGCATTTCTTGCCATATTACAAACTCTCCACACAAAATTCCATCAAGAGTTCTTATGTAACGAGTAAACCTGATTGGATGTTTCCTCTCCTGGCCTGCAGACATTTGTGGTGAGGAAGTCAACCAGCCTGCAGAGAAAGGTCATCTCTCTACGCATGGACAAAGACTCTGTGACTCCTGTCAAAGACTTCCCTGTCAGGGAGAGCCAGTACAGTAAGCATCTGAACTCTTGCTTCATGAATTTATTTATTTTTTTTAGTTTTTCAAATATATAAAGCTCATCATATGTGAGTGGAATAAGAAAGTGGAACAAGTTATCAATGTATACACTGTTTTCTCCGCCCCCTCGGATGTTATTTGTGATCACAAAAAACTGTCTCAGTTCCTCAACTGAAATACCCGGGCTGCTGTACTCATTCAACCTAGCTTAGAGAAGTATTTGTAGTATTCACATTAAGCTTGTGCAGAAACATGAACTGGGCTGGCAATACTCTATTATTAAACTATTTAAAGTACAGTACAAGGCTCACTGTCTCACTTGTCTGAGGTCGAAGGTCCGCTGCACTGCAAGTTGCTTGCTTCCTCCGGTCAGTTTACACTTTACTCATCACCATGCAGCAGCACTCTCTGAGCCACCACCATGGACCGACAACACACTTGAGCCCTCACGATGCCAACTTGTCTTTGGACACGGCACCTGGAGCAGACTCTGGCCTGCATACAGAGAAACACAAAGAATAAGTGCCATCATTTTGATATTCACTTAAATTTTTACATGCATACAATACATGAACACATAGAAACACAAAGAACGAGTGCCAGCAGTGTTTGTTAGACACCTGCCCTCAATCAGTCCACTGAATCACAGCCATTTGCTCACAGTTTTAGTCTGGACAGAGGGCTCAAACAGAGAGAAAAAGATAAACATAAGGTGTCAGAGACTTCATTATACTGTATCTATTGTCTGTTAGATGTTTGGTATCCTTCACTTTTAAACCACTTCTTCCTCTTCCATCACTCCATCTAAATGAGTGGATTACTAAGTCCACTGTTCGTTTCCTTGTTGTTCTGTTCTATTTTTAGTTTCCTGAAAAGTGGGGATTTTCCTGAAGCTTTGATCAAACATCTCTGTACCAGACTACTGTACTATATTGAATGTCTTCTAGTCTTCTAGTGCTGTACCTGTGTGTTCATATTTGTCTGTGTCAGCACTAGAGTGGAATTTCCAAATGCGTACCTAGTGAGAGTATGTGCTGCGTGTGAGTCACCGCCCACAGCAGCCTGTGCTACGAAAGCATGCATGCTTTGCCTTTTCTCTGTGGACTGAAGAGTCAGTGACGTCTCTCTTTTCACCTGAAGAGAACAATACACAATAAATAATGCAGCCTTACTTGTAACCTAGGTGTATGAACGGTCCTAAAACAAAGTTAACTTTGTTTCACCACTGTCATATTACAGTTATTAATCTTACATAGCCACAAACACATACATTACCTCATCGCCATGCATCCTGCAAACAGCTGTGTTTAAAAAAGAAAAACAGTATTAAAGATAAGTAGTTTCTTTCTTTCACTTGCTTCCAAACAAATGCACGTGCTAGCCAAGATCTTTATGACACTAGGTGGTGGTGCTCATGGGAAATGTTTTTGTCCACAGCTAAAATCAACACAAAATGAAAGTTCTTTGTAGTAACTTTAACCAAGAACTCAGTTACGTGGCCATGTAAGGTTCTGTAATTGTGCATCTGCATGGAAAATGAGGCGGAACACAGTATATTTTCTATCAGCTACTATCAGTTGCACTACCAAAGTCTTTGTTTGATTTGCAGGTGAAACAGTGCTAAGAGGAGAATATAAACTTAATGATTATATAAATAACATAGTACATGTCTGTTAACAGTAATGCATGGAAGGCTAATGTAGTGACATCTGGATGCATATAGGACAATCTGATGAGCGATCTAATTGAATGTTAACTGAAATTGTAGAGTAATAATTAATTTCAATGAGACCATTGCACCAATGCAGCGTGGGTATCGATGCAGAGTCTCCAGCAGAGTCATACATCAAAAGAGTTTAATTTAACTCAAATTTTGTTGCAACACTTGATCTACGGTTCTGAGAAGACCAGTCAAATACCTGCCAGCGCATATTCCTGTTCACCTCGTTGCGACAGAGGACAAAACTGTAATCACTGCAGAATTGTAGAGTCTTTCATCATCTTAATATAACCACTGTGCAGCTTTTTGGCAGCTGATAAGCCTTCAAACTCATGGATCTGTTTTTCAAACCGGTTTTCTTGTACCGTGTGTCATTATCTCACCACTACCTGATGCAACACATAATGTTTTTCTAACACAGCTGTTTTTGTTCAGAACATCTAGTAAGAGTAATGGTCAAAACAGCATGTCCATTATATTCAACTGAAACTGTTACACTGACCACGGAAGCCACACATGCAGCCGGTCTATTTTTTTTTTCTCTGCACGCGTCTACGCGGCCTTCCAACAGGTAAAAATGACATAGAACTGTGTAAAAAAACGAGTACAAACTGTTTAAAAATGATTTAAAATAAATACCTCATTGTGCCAGAGACAGTGTGACGCAGCACTGTAAGCTTGTGGGTTTTTTTTCATTGCACATTAAAATAAAACAATGTGTATCCATGATCCTATAGTTAAAACAATTTAGTTAATTCATTCACTCATTATAGCCTATGCTTCCAAAGCCTGCATAACCAACTGCATTATCACTTGGCAAAACTCAATATGCATGCAGTGACAGGTGTAGCAGGTTGAAAACCACACTCTGCCCCGCCTACGTGACTCATCGCCTCCATGCCCGGTGTATTTCAGCTGTTATGCAACACATCCTCGCAACACATCCTGGCCCCTAGGAGATCTTATCAGTTTTATCTTCACCAGGTTGCTATAAGTAATCTGTGGGTAATCAGTAACTTGCTGTGACACCGCTGCCCTCTACACTGCAGGTTTACCTGACTCAACCTCCTCAGCCCCCACCTATTTTAACATTTACATTGATTTCAATTCAGAGTGCTTCTTTTTGTGTTTTCATGTTTAGTCAGAGAGGGTTTGTGAGCTCTGGACAGTCTGTATAAAGCTCACTCACATTTGTTTTTGTAACATCACAGGAGCAGAGCCACATCACCAAGCCTAATGTGTATTATGTTGCAATAAATGATCAAAACCTTGACACAAGTGCTCTGACTAAAATTAATTTCTGTTTTACTGCATTTAACTCATTTCTCAGCAACTTGAGGATTAATAATAAATAATAATACATTTAATTTGTACCACACTTTCTAAGTGCTACATAGAACACACAACATAAAGAAAATAGTAAGCAGAGTTAAAATGAATAGAAAGGCTTTTAGGCCTTTTTTAAAAGAGTGTAGGGTCTGTGATGTCCTTATTTGGTTAGGAAGGCTGTTCCACAAGCGTGGTGCAGCAGAGCAGAAGACTTGATCCCTCATGGTGCGGAGCTTAGTACTGGGGGCCTGGAGGAGCAAGCTGCTGGCAAATCTTAGGCTGCAGGTGGATATTTGTGGTGCGATCACATCTGTAGGTAAGGAGGCACATGTCCATTGATGGATTTGTATGTGAGTAGCAGGACTTTGTGGTCAATCCTGAAGGAGACAGGGAGCCAGTGCAATGAAAACAGGATTGGCGTTATATGTTTGTGTTTTCACACTCTCATCAGGATCCTGGCAGCGCTGTGATAAATGTGCTGGAGTCCAGTCTTGAGGAGATAAAGGCATGGACAAGTTTCTCTGCATCTGACAGGGTTAGAGAGGGGAGGAGATTAGATGTTTTTGCGGTCATAGAAAGAGGTTTTGCATAGATGTCATCAAAAGTCAGCTGAGGGTCAAACCTAACACCTAGATGAGTAATTGAGGAGGAAAGTGGGATGTCCTGGCTGTCAAAGGTGAGATGAATACCAATAAAGAGAGCTTCAATTTTGCTGCTGTTTAACTGGAGGAAATTTGTGCTCATCCAGGCCTTTATCTCCTTTAGGCTTAAACTGACGTGGCCTGTTAGAGCTTGTGTTCTCTAACAGAGAATTGTGTATGTGTGTGCCAGTTACAGGAACTTGTTTTGTGCATCTTAAGCAAAGAAGGCTGGTTGGCCATCGTACCATCTGGCAAGCCAAAAGTCTTGGTGGTCTTTAGTACTTAAGCAAACTAAATCACATGGTTCATTTTGATGCTTTGTTTGACTGGGAACTGATTGTTTCATCACACATTGTTGAACCTGTCTTAGACTTTGACATTGAATCATGCTGAACTGAATAGGGCTGCTCGATTATGGCAAAAATCATAATCACAATTGTTTTGGTCAGTATTGAGATGACGATTATTTAACATGATTACTCATTGACTTTGGAAACATCATGCATTTATTGAACTTTTTTAAAAAAAAATTAAATATAAATCAACTGAAAAACATAAAAAATAAATGTAAAAAAAATGTTAAAAAAGACAGAGAGCAGTGAGACTGAACCAAAACAATAAATTTGTGGGCAGTAAAAAACAAAGAAATGTCCAGAAAGATGCTAAAACACTCTGTAGCTAAGGGGGAGGGGGCTGCAGAGTTGGTGAAAATTCTCTGTGGGTTTGTCAAAATGAGTGATACCTTTCACATTATACATAGTTATTTAATCCACTGTTAATATATAAATAGAAATTAGTGCAGCTTTAAATTACAATAATATTTTTTAATGTTCCTGTAATGCTCATAATGTTAAAGTAACATCAAACTCTGATGTATTTGAGAAGTTTGGTTTATCTTGTTAAATGTTTTATAGAATAACATGCCTATAATCTACAAAAAATAGATTATGAAAAAAAGCATTGTTCTGATATTGGCACCCATAGTCAGATATTTAAGCGGACTATCTCCAGTTTGTAAGCTAGCAGACACAGCTAAATCCAGCTGTTAAGCTAAATTGAGCCGACTCTGTTCAAGCAGCTCTCCGATCTTAGCATTCAGTTTGACTTGACCAACATTTACACCACATTAGGTGTACCCTTGTGTTTTACTTGATTAGTGACCTGTGTGCTGCAGCAGTGAGCATGGTCTGAAGTTGAAAAGTACAAAAGAACAACGGACTGACACTTAGCTATGACAAGACATCTTTCACTACTAGAAGTCAATATTTAAATCAGACAAATTTCATGTTTGAAGTATTAGAAATATGATAATTAGAGCTCAGGGGAGATTTGAGACAGATGAGACAGTTGTAGGCATGCAGACATCTAGACATATGTTAGGATTTAATTCACTTCCTTTATTCCCTGCAAAATGTAAACATGCATTGTTCTCTTGCTCTCTCTTTTTTAAAATCCTTTTCTGGTGTGGCTGTTTGTTAAATTGATTTTAATGTAAAGACAAAACTACAAAAAAATACATTTTACCAAATTACATACTTAATTCTTTATGTTTCTTTTTCTTTGTTCTTAATTTGAACACATCAACATTTTGGACACACTCTCTCTCTCTCACTCGCACACACACAGATGCCAATTATCTCTGTACAAAAGCATTACTGTGTGCTGTTGTAATTGTGTGCCAAGTTGTGAGCTAACAAGTTCCCATTCAGTGTTATTACTGACAATAGGTTTTCCTCCTCTGAACTATCTGTGTGATCTGTTTTCCAGTGAAATGCTCTCTTGCACATCCATAAAGCAATCATCCCCACATGGGGAAAGTGGTTACCACCACAGTCATTCTTGTAGCTATTTGTTCCTGTTAATCTTATGACCCATAATACTCATCTGTGCCTTGCATCCTTAAGGGAAATCAAGTTAATTTAGGGATTATAAAGATTAATTAAAGCACTCCTTTGCATGCATTGGTCTGACCTTGACTCTGGCTCTTGTGCTTATTTGGCAAGGTATGTCCTCTTTGTCCTTTGCCAGTGAAATAAGTTAAAACATGATACATGATTGTAGAGTAAGCCGGATTTAACATCTGAAGAGTTCCTACAATATTTGCTGTACAGTCATGTGATTTCACATTTCTTTGAGCCAGATGAAAATAATTAACATATTGAGCAGTCTTTTTAACAGCTTTGGTCTCTGACAGTTTCCTGTATTTAATTGTGTCTTGATCTTTCTGTTCTGTCCTCTTACAGCTTTCTCTTTGGAGGGATCAGGCCTGAGCTTTGCAGACTTGTTTCGTTTGGTGGCTTTCTGCTGCATCAGCAGGTGAGTTAATCACTCAAAATTACCCATTATTACACAAGGACATGAAAACCACACTGATCTGTTTTGACCTGTATGTTTAATACAGATACAGTATATAGTTATCTATCCACATCATACAGCCCAATGTTGTTTCTTTAATGCTTTCTGTTTAATTTGTTGTTGAGCTGAATGTTCTTAAAAACCAACCCCGTTGTTTTGGAATTAAGGATCTTTTAGGTGCTGCAACACTTAAGTTATTGCTAATCACACAGTGTGTCATTTGGTATATATTGGTTTTGTATGACATATTGTTTCTTTTGTTAACAAAATGGAGTGCTACCATCTACAAAATCCATAGACTAAGTATATTGATTTACAAAATCTATGAAGTTTCTATAATCATGTAATGCCAAAAAAAACTCCATTTTATGTCAGAAGTGTTTGGTGTGAGTTCAGTCCGAACACAACTTAAGACGCCACAAATCATAAAAGAGGAAGTGTCAAGGATGGGAAAAAAACACACTCAAAATAGTCAGTTTTTAACCTTTATCTACATAAGGGACAAGGCATATATGCTTTTTCAGATGGATACACAGTTAAAATAGAAATGCATGACTACTGCTGTAGTATTCTGTTGCACAGAGAACACAGAACAAAAGGGTTTTTTTTTCTGGACTCCAATTTGTCTTCTCTACCAATTGTTACCATCAGTAGTGCAATTTAAGCAGGGCAGGCATTTTTGGGGGAATTTTGAAGGAGGATTTGTATTCTAACATTATAATTTCAAACACAAAGGTTCCTTCACAGTCTTCACTTTGTTGGCCAAAAGTGGCAGAACATAAGAATTGGTTATCCAGCAATGGTATGAAGCAGAAAAAAGTTAAAAATCAGAAAAAAATATTCATGGTGCTTATTATTCTCAGGTATTTATATTTTTATGCCATATTGATTAGTGAGGGATTTTTTTGTTTTGCCCTTGTTAGTTAGTTATTTAGTTTTTATTTCCATGTCATTCCACACATGTAACTCATCCCACATGGAATTAGAGACTATATGACAAACATCCAAAATATAAGAAGACATCTTCGAGTAACACATATACGAAAGCCAAAAGAAAAACGTCAATCATAATATTATACTGTATCTATATACTGTCAACATTGTGTGATAAAATACCAGATCTCAACTGGGCACATAAAGATCTTGGTTTCTGAGATAAATTATGTACAACATAAATACTGAACCTATCATCAGCAGTTTTGGTTCATTCCATATGTCAGTTGGTGAACTTTTAATTATTAAAAAAACATACCTCACCAAACCCATAGCTGTAAAAGAAAGTGTGCATTTCTTTTAAACACGACCCTTTACAGGGTTGGAATTGTGTAGACGTGTAAATAAATTAGTCCTTTTATTCAAAGTACCTTCATTCTTCTTAAATACTCACAATGCCATTCCATGCACAATAGTTTAAAAATGCCATGTCATTTAACACACTGAACATTTTGAGATTATTACTATTTTCTTAAGAAATCTGTATTTTGCAGCTTTGATCACTCAGGTTTGTTTGACTAAAAGCTTTGGAAACTATGTTAAAGTGTTAAAAGGACTTGTAAAAGACCCAAAGGTAGCAGAGCAGCAGGCACATATTACCCTCTGGCCAAGCCTCGCTCTTCCAATGTAGTGACTCACACACTTTTAGGCTTTCAATCCCGCCCTCTTTCACTCACTTTTTATGTTCTTCTTTGTCCTACTATTTTCCCCTTTCACTCTCTCCTCTCTTTCCAAGGGATGTGTTGCCCTTCACTCTGAAGCTCCCAGAGGCCATCACCTCAGCCAGAACATCTGCTGATCTTGAGGAGGTTGCTAAACTTGGAGCAGGTTAGTTCACTCATTTGAATATATCTTTTTGGTGGGGAGGGGGGGGTTGAAGGTGAAATATACAAGTTTATTGATTCCATTGCAGCAGAAAACAACAGGATAAATAGATTCATTCAAGTTTGCTGATAACATTTACACATGTTGCATTTTTCACTTTTGTAAATTAATAGTTAAGTATTAAAACATTGTATGTGTAATGTTGGATAACGAGCTGGTGTGTAAATGTGAATTATTTGCATTTCCCATGATCACATTAAGTTGCAAAATATAGTGAGATCATTTGAAAATAGTCTTCTAATGTCATCTTTGAAAATCTATGAGAATGTAATGGTTCTGTTTGCTGATGTATAGTATCACTATGTCGAAAGTGAGAGTGTGAACATTGTTTATAAGTTGTGTTTGTTATTGCATCACCAGGGGCATCTCTCCAGAGTGAGTTTGCTACAGTTATTGGTTATTTTGCATCATTTTCATGCAGCCAAACTGATTTATGCACCTTCCTTAGCATGTGGGAGATTCAGTAAAATAGAGTGTTTTCCCTCATCCAGCATCTGTTGTGTGTAAAAACCTTTTTTTTTTTTCCTGAGGCGTCACACTCATAAAGCCCATCTCAACCACATTCCCCCCTGCTCGAAGAATTAACTGGCATGCCAGTGCTAAATGACTCACCCCCAGGGACAAAAGCCTGATCCAGGCCCAGATTAGTGCTGCTCGGCTGGGCATGGACTCAGGCGAGTGCGGGACGCTTCTGGAGCTTTTTCTCCATTCCAGCTGCAGAAGGCCTCGGCCTTCTTACAGTCCTTACCACAGAACTTGTGACATTTTCATTCTATAATCTGACACCTCCATCGCCAAAAGTGTGAAGTAATTTTCACTGTAATGAAGTCAAAATTGTCTTTTTTTGTCAGAAGAGCCGACATTATTTGGCTTATACTCACTTCTTCTAATTTATACTTTTACTATGCACTTTTTACTTAATTTAGCTGAGCTAAAAATAGTGGATTAAAACTGAATAGGTTTTGATGGATTTCTCTTCCACACCACTTCCCTTTTCACAACCCACTCAGAGTGACCCCTCTGTCCATTCAGGCTCTGCTGCTATGACTCAACTCAGAGCTATCATGTGTACTCTGGACTGACTCAGTCAGATTTCCAGTGTCCCTCTGCCTGGCAGTCTCTTATGCAGTGACACACAATGATTTGATGACACCCTATCTTTAATGTGGTCTTGAATGATCTGTGGACATACATTTTCTCTCTCTCTCCTTTTTCCCCACTGACAATGTCTCTCTCTCTTATTCATAAAAGGGCTCCTGTTTAGTAAGGTGAGACAATAGTGAGGTTTGTACCTATGAAGGTAACTGACAATAGTGAATAGTTGATCTAAAAGGCAGTTCTGACGTACATGCTAGCAGCATTGTGAATGTGTGTGTGTGTATGTGTTTGTATTGTATTGTGTGGACTTTGACGTCTTCATAGTATCATATCACCTGTTATGTGGCTCTCCACCTGTAGTGAGAGTTTGGGAGTTTTGATACTTAAGAGACCTTTGAAGGCAATTCTGTTCATTATAAAGTTATTAAGTTCAATTAAAATTGTTATGTTAAAGTATAAGAAGCTTGACAGGGTCTGGTTTAGCTGCTATGAGGCCCACTGGGCAAAAGCTGTGGGCCCCTTTTGAGCCCCTCTACACACATTCCCCCAAACAATTTTTCCCAGATTCCCAGAAACCAACCAGTACTTTTATCCTGCTCTTAGTTTTTCATGATTTGATTAAACCCAAATTACATAGGGCCCTTAGGGCCCCATTTCAGTTTTTATTTGTGCTTTTGTGGTGTATTTTACCAGGGATACACCTATCCAATGCTCTGGATGGGTTCCTGATACTGACCTTATTGAGTGGATTGGGTATTGGCCAGATGTGAGTGATCCACACCGCATACAATTTATTTGTTATATTTGTATTTTTGTAAAAATAGAAGACCCATGCAGTGTGGTATCCAGATTTTAAATTTGGGGTAAAGACAGATCTGGTGTGGGAAGAATTTTGTAATAATCTTATTACCACAAACTATTTGCCACACAGACAACCTGGGTCCTTTGGGGTCAGTGTTGATTTGGGGATCTAGGGCAGCTTCCCACTTGCCTGGTTGTTAATTCAACTTTGAAGCTTGGTTGATTGGTTGCTGTATTTTGACTGAACAGTATAAGAAACTAAAATTGCATTTATGTAGTGATCTCAATCAGCGGCACAGTTTTAACAGGCAGGTTGTACATTTTTGCTAGTTTGGCATGTCTTTTCTAACAAATTGGCTATTTAGCACTAATTACAGTAGCACAAATCAAAAATAAAAGACAATGATGACATCATGTAAAATTATGTCAGCACTTATTATCACCCTGAGCATTGGATATAACTGTTACTTAAGGTATTTATTCCTGTAGTTTTTTTAAAAAACGCTGTATTTTGTATTTGGTCATTGGAAAACAAGCATCAAATAAATGCAAGATGCTGACCTTCAGTGACTTGCTGATAGTAATGCTTGCAGAATGAGTGCATAGTTACAGTATGGTATTTATTAGGGGCGGGAATCTTTGGGAATGTCATGATTCAATTCATTTCTGATTCTTTGGTGTCATATCCTGTGTGCTGGACCATTCACTGGTGTCCTTAGTCATACAATATGAAACATAGGCATAGGGCAGATAAGATAAATGGTCTGCAGCCTTTTTATTAGTTAACTGCATTAATGAATTAATGAATTAATGTGAAAGTATTTTACAGTCTCCTGCCTGTATGAGAATAACAAAATGAGGGGGAGGCAGAGTGCTCTGCTTTGTTATTAACTTCATGTCTCCAGTAGTGGAGAGCAGCGTCTCTGCTGCACCGTTAGCTCCAGGGAAAGCCGTTGTTGTCTAAGACGCTGAGCAGGTGCAAGGTTTTTGAGGTGAAACAGACTGAACAGATTATTTTCTTCACCTCAGAGTTGGTTTAACTCGTTTAAATCTGCAGTGTGTGTTGGTCAGCCGGTCTCGTTTGTTAATGCTGGAGTTCACTGCTCTGCTCCGCTAACGTTAGTCTCTGAGTGACAGTGTAGAAAGTTCACAATATACTTCACATTCGTCTCGCAAAGGTATTTATTTAGTCATTAAATCAAAAAATGCTTATAACCACTGCCTTTTATGAAGAGGAACTCTAGTGTGTGAGCTGTACACTGTTAGACTAGTTTTGCCTATTTGTTCTGTCAACATCACGTTATTAACTAACATTAAGAAAATAGATTTGGCATTTGTGAATTAATGCAGAATAGTCCATGTCCACATTGGGATGCGTCTTAGAATTGATTCTTCCCCACCCTTAGTATTTATGACAGTGTTTCTGTGAAATTGACGTTACTCATCAGCCAAACTGCACATAAGTCATCCTATAATAAGGAACTTGTCTGTTGCTTAATCAAATGTCTTTTGATCAAATGTTTGATAAGCTTTGTTTCCTAGTAGTATACAGGTTAGAGTTGGCTGTATAGTTTAAAAGGGTAAGAGAAGCCGCTTTGTTCCTGAAAAGTCCTGGCTTGAATCTCAGTATTTTCCTCTGCGGCTACAGTAGAAGTGGCTGTGAGCCCAGGGTGGTTAAGACCTACTTTACTTTGCTCTGCTGCAGGTTTGCCTTCTCTTCTGGAAGTAAGAGGCTTCTGTTGCTTTCCAAAACCTACTATAAACAGCTTGCACAGGCAATTGAAACCGATTCCATCATTTTTAGCATTTTATAATATTGTCATATTTACTAATCTAAAACATAAAACTGACAGCCACATATTAGAGTGAGTGGTGCTAGTGGCTAGTGTGTTCAATCAATCATTGTCCTGCCTCTTAACTATTACCACCCACCTGGTAACACACACTTAAAAGTTCTTGCACTCTAGAAAGACTTCTAAACAGGTGGGTCTGATCATAATGCTGATTGTGAAAGAACCAAAAATTCCTGCACATTAAACTTTAATACATTAATTTTACCTAATGAAAGTTTGAGGACCAAGACATCATAAATAAAGTGACTGCAAGAGATTGCGTGTGGGATTTTTTGGTTCTTACAAAACTAATAATACCCAAGTTGATCATGGTGTGAAGTAATTTTACTGTATTTTAACACTAATTGTAGTATTTCAGTAATGTTTGATGATTATTGTGATAATACCATGATATTTTTGGCCACAATGGTTGCATCAAACTTTTATACTGGCACATCCCTAGTCTGTAATTCAGTTTTGGAAATATTTCCAGTTCTGGAAGAATGAGAATGATAGACTTCAGGTTTCCATACAGTGTGGTAGTTATGTCTATTTCTGTCTCCAGTTCAGCTGTCACTTCCCTCTACAAATGGCCCTTGACTTACCCCTTGACTTTCCCAGTTCTTACATCAACCATGCCAAACCACATTCCTCTGAGTTCGCAGTCCCAGGTGTACAGTATATACGTGTGTGTGTGTGTGTGTGTTTGAACACAGGGCTTCGCTGTGCCTGTGAAAATGCTTATATGTATTACTGAGTAATCAAATTGATTCCTTGAAATTAGAAGTGTCAGGAAAAACAAAATGAAAATGTGAAATACCTTTAACAGAGTGATCAAAATTGTATCTAATGATTCAGTAAAACAGTAATAAGTAATACAATCAGAGCATGTAAGAGAAGAAATTAGAATATATTTTAGAAGAGAGAGTAAACAAGAGTAGAATAGGAGGGAAATAGGAAAAACTTGTCAGAGAGAGAGAACAACAGAGAAAGAGAGACCAGGCAACTTCAATGGAAAGGGAGGGGAGAGAGGCGGGGATACTGTGCTAACAGTCCGCCCACACACACATTAACAAGAGTGAGTCATAACACAGATTGACCGTGAGTGAGCCAGAAAAGCCAGTCGAGTTTCGGCTTGTGGAGACACGGCACTGTGTCTTCTGCAGAAACCCTCCAAATTGTACAGAGAATTTAGATCCAGTCTGAGATCAACAGCTTGTCTGTGTGTCATCGAGCTTTGGATCACAGTAAGTATTGTTACCCTCTCTTTTCTGCACTGTGGTCCTGTGAAGGAGTTGCTCTGTGTCTGGCACTAGTATTCCTCATGTGGTATTGTTTCCACTGGTTTGCATCTGTCTTGTTTTGCTCTGTCTGGTACGGCTTGAGCTCTAAAGGTTCAACAAATGGTTGTGTTACACTTGTTTGGTTCTATTTTCCTCTGTCTCTTTAGCTGTAAGAAGCTCCCTGAAAGGCTGAGCCTCAGAGTCTGCAAAAGTAAACAGCAATGATTTTGCTCTGAGTGGCATTTAGAGGTATTTTGAGATGGGTTGTAATTGCAGGACTTGTGTTAAGTCATTGGGAGTGGATCAGTGGAAATATATTAATGTGTATGTTTTATTATAGAACATTAAAAGAAATAGTCTATTTTTTCATACTTGAAGCCATAGAAAGATAATATATTTACCTGATTTTACTGTAGTTGAAAAAGTATACACTAAGTTGGCACAATGTGAACAGTGTTGTGTGAAGCATGGTACAGTACATTGTCCCTTGTCAAAAATGCCAGAGCTCTCTGTAGTTTGGTTTGAATCTATAAAATCAACTGCTACCAGAAGAGCCACAGCTCTTAGCAAATAGCTGACAACTACAGTTTCATTGTTGGGGTGTCATAATACACAAAAAATGGTTCCATATGTATCAGACTTTTCAAGTCATGCTACATGTATATAAAACAGAATATAACATTTTTACACCCATTTTGAAAAACTAATTCTTGCTTTAAAAAGTTGTCATTGTTTGCATATGGGAACAAGGTAATCAAAAATAACACAAAGGCTATATGTCAGTATTTCTCCAATTGAATTGCAAAACTGTGTGCATGTGAAGGTATATGATCAGTGAGAAATATCTTTGTGGCATTTGCCATTGCTTTGGCACAGTAGAGACTGCAGTGAGAGACTGCTTGAACACTTAGGGGAGAAGGATTTGCCCTTCAGTCCATTTTAGACCACGTTCAGTAATTCAGTAATGAATGTTTAGTGGTGCTATTTTCAGAGAAATCTTTGCCAGCAAGGGTGACTGATTACTTCCCCTTGTTTAGATTTTCTATAATGTGGTAGAAAATCTGAATGGTCCCAAACAAGGGGTTTACCATACCAATGATGCTAGCTTTATGAGCTGGGCTCATCTCACTAGCAACAACTGTCACACTGCCAAACTCCCCCGACTGGAACACTTCAGAATTAATAATCCTCTCATGTTCCAACACAGACTGTAATTAGACCATATTGGGGCTATTCAAATGTGTCTTTTGTGCACACAAATTCATTATTTTCAATGGAAAGCAACCTGTTTTTTCAGGCGCATTCGCAGCGCATCGAGATGGAAAAATCCGAACTTTTTCGAATGCAGCAAGCGCACTGCAGGTCATGTGACAAGAATTAACCAATCAGCTCCACATGACTTGCTTCACCCTTCCCATTCTAGGACGTCACAACATCCGGTTGAAAGGTCAGCCAACGCTGGTTGCCAACTGCCATTAAACACTAAAAAGATACAAGTGGTTTTAGTTACTTATTAACGACAAGTGCAAGAGTAGCACAACCTCCCAAGCACCTTGATTTTAGTCGCAACATCTGAAAGAGACTATAATCATCTGGTTCATGGGGCTCACCAAAAAAGCTGCATAACAAACTATACAGACTAAACATTGCAGTTTATGACAAATTTATATACTGTTGCACCTATAATTATTTGTTCTCAGTAGTGACGCCAAATTGATGCTTTCAAAAGCATTCTATGATCTACAGAAAATAAATGGAGTTGGTGTTTGTTAATTCTTTTGTCTGAAAGCACCTACTGAATCAATGGTACAAGTTTGATAAGGCTAATATTAGCTTTAATCCACATACTAACCCCTGGTTACTGGGGAAGGGACAAAAACCAGACTGAAGCCATTAATTTGGCACTTATATGTTGTATCACATCATGCCTATATAATACAGATACAATAATTCTCTCACTCTCACACAGGCTTCTGGGACGCTCAGTTGTGCCGCAGTAGGAAGGGTTCAGCCTCATTGTCAGGAACAGCTGCTCCTGACAGGCCACCCCCCCCTACCCAGAGACCTGTCTCCGTGGCAACAAGCTCCCCAGCTCGCCCCCAGCTTCGAACTCGCACTCCATCTGAGCTTGAGTGTTGCCAATCCAACGGAGCACTTTGTTTCATCAACCCCCTCTTCATAAAGGTTCACCAACCAAACAGCGACCAGAGCACCAACTCCAATCCTTCTAGCACAGCAAAGGAGGGCCTGAGGGAGGAATCCCTTGGCAACAGCAGCAGCCCAGAAACCAACAAGTACACTCAGCACTCTTGTGAGGACAGTCCTGAGGTCTGTAGCTCAGAGCTCAGTGACAGCAACCAGTCAAGTCAAAGCAACCTGCAGAGAAACACAGAGCTCCAAGACAATAACAGCCAAAACCGCAGCAGCCAGAAGCAAAGTGGTACAGACAGTGTGTCACGGTCCCCACCCCCCCGTCCTCCCCCACCTCGCTTAGGGCCACAACGCTCTGCCCCTCCTCTCCGACAGCGCAGCATGCCAGAGAAGATCTCCTGGATCAATGTCTCTAAGGAGAAGGTGGAGGAGAGGGAAAGGGGCAGCAGCCTCCTTTCTCGTCTGGGCTCCTCACTAAGCATCAGCCCCTCGTCCTCTCCCCCCAAGAGATTCAGCATCAGCTCTCCCATATCCATCCCCCGGCCCTCCATGCCCATCTCTCTATCATCTCTGTCCTCCTCTCCACGCCGGGCCAAAGCCTCACCATCATCCAGCCAGGAGGATGCCCAGTGCCACCTGGCACTGGAGGACAAGACTATTGAGGAGGCCCTCAGTAGGGCCAAACTGTTTCAGCAGA
The DNA here is from genome assembly GCF_914725855.1 of Thunnus albacares. Lineage (NCBI taxonomy): Eukaryota > Metazoa > Chordata > Actinopteri > Scombriformes > Scombridae > Thunnus > Thunnus albacares. Next base: position 3,398,698 of record NC_058119.1, read on the forward strand.
ATGCAACCACAACCACCGCCCAACACTCCTGCAGTCCTCCAGACCATTCCCCGATGACAACCAGCAAGCAAGCAGAGGTGCGAGGAGCAGAAGAAGAAGCAGGAGTGGAATGCAGTGGGGGCGGACAGCGACTGAGTGACATGAGCCTTTCCACAGATTCCTCAGACTCTCTGGATTTCTCTCAGTCCTCTGCTTTCTTCCTTCCTCCTCTGCATGACCCCAACCCCCCCACTGTAGCTGACTTTAACACCCACCTCCCTCTCTCCCTCCCCCCACGCCACCTGCCTTACAGCAGCATGGAGGAAGACGACGATGATGAAGATGACGAGGATGAAGAAGAGCCTGACTATGGTGTCAGCCTGGAGAGTGACCAGGACCAAGACCAGGACCTGACCATGGTGCCGCCGGGGCACCGCACAAAGCGTCGCCCCAGTGCCAGTGCTTTGGTCCTCCAGAAGGCCCTGCGAGGGCACCTGCGCAAAATGAGTGGCGTTTTCAATTCACTGCTGACACCCGAGAAGAGGGCGATCCGCAGGGTGCTGGAGCTGTCCAGGGATAAAGGCTCATACTTTGGCTGCCTGGTGCAGGACTACCTGAGCTACATGGGTGAGGCTGCAGGCACCCAGGCTTGGCAGGGCTATGCCTCTGGATTGGAGCTGCTGCAGACTCTTCGCCAGTTTATCACCCAGATGAAGAGCTACCTGCGACAGAGCTCTGAGCTGGAGCCGCCAATCGAGAGCCTCATCCCTGAAGACCAGATTGGTGAGTGCGGAATGAATATATATTTTTCTTCTAATCTGGCTCTTAGCTCTGTTTCCTCACCCTTGTTATTTCTCTAGCAACAACTTGTGACTTACAGTTATCACTGTTACCTCACTTTGGAAAACGTTCTTTAAATATTAGTAATTGTGGGTAATTTTTTGCCTAAAAATACAGTCAACTGCTGTGAGATTATTGCTGACATGCTCAGATTGCAACGTTTTAAGCATTATGACCTTGTCCTCAACTCAGCAGGAGGGGGGGGTTGGTGGGTATCATTTCTGTGTGTGTTTGCAAATAAGTGTGTGATTATTTTTAGGAAGTGTGTGATGTATTCATGGAGACATCTTAATTTTTGCGGAAACACTATGTCACAGAAAGTGTGTTTAATGTAGATGCAGCAGTTTCACTTCAATATTTTAGCAGTGAGGACATCTGAAAACTTGTCCTCACGTGTTTGCAGCTGGGTGTGTTTAGGTTTTTGTGTGTGTGTGTGTGTGTGTGTGTGTGTGTGTGTGTGTGTGTGTGTGTGTGCTAGTGTGCGCTATCAGGTTAATTTCAGTTTGTTGTATGTTGTCATGTAAAAAAAACACTGCTGGTAAAAACAAAGTGAGGGCAGGTGAACAATGTGCAACAGAATGCAAAACCCCTATAATACAATATAAGTATTTTCTATGCCCTTGTATTGCTGTTTGTGTTCATCCTTTATTGTATCTTACAATGTCATTACTGCAACATGAAAAGGGAAAACCACATAGATAGTTAAGAGCGCACACACCTGCCGGAAGAGCAGTGTGAATCATTTAGGCCAACATTGGAACTTGGACAGAGTAACATGTACACAGAGGGCACAAAGAGTGTTTTATCATAGGAGGAAGGCGGCTGCTGAACCAACCTGTTCCTACTGGCCCCATCCAAATAGTTCACCAGAGGGCTACAATTATGAACTGATGAATTGGGTGGAAAAATGTTCCTTTTTTTTATCAAAAGTAATCACATAGCACAAACTCATATTAAATACTGGTATTATATATTTTAATGTTTCTTTTTCTTTCAGTCTTTAGTTATCAGATAATTTTTTTAGATATTTTTAACAGTTTTACAGAACTTGAACTCAAGTTCAGTAAACTCAGTATCTGATATATGATGTTTATATGTGCTATCTGATGTAACACAGCAGTGATCTACACACAGATAAGCTGTAACATGTTCAGGTCTGAATGTCTGCTTTTTGCAAGTCCTTTTCCAGGAAAAAGTGACAGTTTTAATATGTTTTTTTAAAAAAACAAATTAAAACTGAATAGATATGGAAATTAACTTATACCAATAAAATTTTCAACAGAAAATCCAAAGAATGTGCATCAGGTGGAAGCAACCTCACTTTGATTCCAGTTGGGACATTTGTTTCATGGTGTGTCCCCCACCCCCACCCCCTAAAAAAGAAGAACACAAAAATATATTTGGCAAAAAACGTGGCACAGCTTGATAAAGAAACTCTCCACTGAAAAAAATGTTCCATATTGGATGTTCCAAATTGGATTGAAGACAACTAAAGGAAAAAAAGACAACATTTTTAAAATGTTTGTATGTCTCGTGTCATGTTTGCCCCCTCTTGTGCCTGTTTTCTGACTGGCCTATTTTCATGGGGATGACACACTGGGAGCTGCTGCGGTTTTACTTCTTGGAATTGTTGCACAATATTTTGTTGTGGCAGCTTCATAGAGTGTTTTCTGTTAAGCTCAAAGGCCGGCTGGCCCAGATGCATCTGAGTGGCTGTCTGCCAAGTCGTGCAATCTCTGTCTTACTCCAGCTCCACTTCTTTTATACTGACTCTCCAATCAGAGTGAGAGGATTTGAGGCAAGCCCCCTCCACTTTCTGTCCCAGTCTGTCTTTCTCTGACACTCTCTCTTTGCATTTATTCTCTGTTGCTGTGTTTCTTTCCCTCCCTCTCTGTCATCAGAGCTCTTCCTCTACCACTCTGCTTGCTTTAAAGTGATGTGCCAGTATTTTGAGTTTGACTGATTTGACTCTCATGCAGTATTTCATGTAGATGAGGGATGATATTTGCACACACAATATGGTCACCTTACTGTAAAGTTGCCATACATAGCAAAAAAAGTAATGTGACTTTTGCAGCATCTACAGCTGCCATCAGGGCACAATGTGACAAAAACAAAGAAAACAAAAAATGTTCAGAAACATCATCACATCTGGGAATCCATGACGTGGCAATGGAAGGAAACCTGTGAGTAATATCACACGTTTCCAGAGGGACAATCACAAGGATTCAAATATGGAAGATGATGTTGTTGTTGTTCCTGTCTTGCACTCACTCAACAACCCAGCCATGTGTCTGTTTGAGTTCAGGATGTTCAAGCGGGGTGAGGGAAGCGGAGGGGGATCAGAACAGAGTTCCTTGTATTCCACTCATCCCACACAGTGAGGCTCTCCTCCAGCAGATAGTTTGAGCCAACTTGACGTCATGAAGCTGTGTTTGTGGTGGTTTTTATAAAGTCCTCATGCATTATGACAACATCAACAGCTGGATAAGACCTTTGGCTTAGCTGTATTTGTGTACAGGGTCTGACATATTGGCTTGAATCTCAAAGCTTCCCATTTACAACCCAGCAAAACCTGAAGAAAGTTCTTGGTACAGAAGTTAGAAGTCTCTGAGCTATGTGCAGTTAAAGCCTGCCTTTGATAATTGTGATTGATAATTCCAACTGAAATGTTTTCTTCTAAAAAAAAACAAAAACATACATATATCCTCTATAAATCACATGAGAACCAATCAGTTGGGAAGCTGTTGATTCTCTATCCTAATAGATGGAAAACTTCTCTGCATCTAGCCGATATGTCTTTTTTTATGTTTGACTTTTAAATTGAGACAAATAATAAAAGACAATGAAAATTCTGAATCGCAGTCCAGAACACAAACCTATCATTGTATTTAAAAAAAAGAGAGAGGCCTACAGACTTTGGCCAACAACCCACATTAGCTCCTTAGCTCATGTTTCCTCCTTATCTACAAAGAAAGACACACCTTAACTTGCGGACGTAGCTGCCACACACAGTAGCTGTAGCGCAGTACGACCTTTTCTGATACATCAAACCTTTTTTTAAATTTCAATTCAAAAAAATATGTACAGTAATTTAACATGAAATTTTTGACCAAAAAAGGGATAACAGATTGTCTCAGTTGGAATTTCCCAGATAGTTTTTTTCACCTTTCCTGTGAGCCAAACAGAAAGGTCTGATAATGTAAAACTCATTAGAGAGAATACACTATTCTTTGCTTACTAATGAACACAGGGACCTCTAAGCTCTGGTCCCTCACCCCGAATTTGCTTGTTTGATTGACCCAGAGGTAGGTAGAAAGGCTATTTTTAGGTATGTGTGTATCAGGAGAGATTCTTGATGCAGTGACAGAACAGATAGACACACCTCTCTTCCTGATTACACCAGGCTATTTTTACTTCAAGGAGACACAGATTCATTATCTTTGCTTTTCTGTGTGTGTGTGTACAAGTGTATGGGTGTTGGTTTGGTGTGCTTTACTGTGAGTCTGTCAGCTTGTAATTGTTTTACATTTGCTTTTTCTATAAAATAATTGGGACAGCTGAGAAAGTACTATAAAAATATCAAATGGAAATAACATCAAAGTCTAGCTGTAACGGCAGACATGATGACAGAGATAAATAAAAAGCATATGTGAGAATTACCACTTAAATGTTGCATTTCCCTCGTACAACTGTCTGTTACAGATGTTTGGTTACAGGCTAGAGGGAAGGATGTTTGGTCAGAGGATGTTTATACTGAGCAGGAAGAGGCCCTGTTTTGTGGCAGTGCCTGTTTTGACTGTCCTTGGCTGATAAGTTGCCCTTAAGCAGACTGTCTCATCTGTGTTTTCTACCATGTAGAGTAAGACTTAACCATTTATCTAAAGGTGAAGTCACGGTGCCATGTATGCTAGGTACATCAGTTCACTTTGAAGCCAGGACAGGACAGTGAAATACTGAGGGGTCAACATGTACCCTTGGCTGCTCCTCTGAAGTGTGGAAAACTTACAACCTCAGGGCAAATACTCTCACACTCCTGTAGAGGAGTCTAATTTGTATGTCTGTAAATCTGGACACTTCTCCTGATTAGAATTACTTGAACAGAGCCTTTAACTTGATGGCCAGAGTGAGGAATGTTAGCACTGCCTTCCCTGCTTTTAATCACTTTAATGCAACCGTTGGGGGCGCCGAGTGATTACTGAGCTGTTGGAGAAACATTTCAGGAGAAAAAAATGCTAGAAATAAAGAAGCTACATTACTCATCAATTATATGTCAATTACTAGTTTCTTTATTCATCATTGCCCCTTTATTGTGTGGTCTATTAAGTGATTAGTTGATCAAGAAATAATTAGCGACTATCATAAAAATCATTATACCAATTTTTAGCCATAACAGCACTATAGTTGTAGGGCCAGTAATGTCTCTCTATCAATCGTTCAACTGAAATATCTCTGTTTAGTGCTAATAAGCAAATGTTAGCATGTAATGTGCTAAACTAAGATGTGAACACGGTAAACACTATACTTGCTCAACGTCAGCATGTTAGCATTGTCACGGTGAACATGTTAGCATGCTGGCGTTAGCATTTAGCTCAAAGCACCGCTGTGTTCAAGTATGGGCTAACAGAGCTGCTAGCATGGTTGTAGACTCATAATTTTGTTTAGAACTCAATAATAATTTGGTTTTCTTTGGGTTTTGAAGTGTTTGATGATTTATAGACCAAACAATTAATCAATTGACAAAACAGTCAGGAAGAGTTTGACCTAAAAAAGTAGTAAGGAAGTGATTTCAGGCAGTAATGGTTGGCACTTCCCAGAAAACAATTGTTTTTTTCCTCGTACCTATTGGAGGTTGTAGCGGGAATCATTGCACATAACATGTTTTTGTTTACTATAGTACCATTTGAAATCTTGTCTTGTTCTGCAACATAGTTTTCTTTTCTCTGGGCATGACTTTAATCTCGTCAGAGCCACAGGTAATTTCTGTTAAGTTTTCGGGATGTCACGAGGAGCACAAAATTGCAGGGAGTAGGTTGTTTTCTACATCAAAACAACAGCCAATCCTGAAGTCACATCCTGGAAAAATTAGCTGGCAAAGACACTTTCAGCATCAACAATTCCACCCACTATCTGTGCCAGCAAAAAATAACTAAACAAAAGCAACACTAACTGTGCTGATGCCAGTTCAACATGCTAACCCTCCTTACTGGCAACTCATTCAGTAGTTGAATAAGGAAGTGAGCCTGTGCTGTTTGTGAGAGCCTGGCATGAGAGCCATGCCCTTGCATATCACCTCGCCCTCAGCTGTCTGGTCTGGGGCCAGCAGAGCTATCAGGAGAAAGCAGAGAAGACATTTTCCATTAAGAAGAGCGAAGGACGTGTAATTTAAGAATTCATATTGACGAGAATGACAGAGATTGGTTTATCTAAATGGCAGATGCTGTCTGTGGTGGAAAAATATAATCTGCAGATGTGCTCAGCCAAAAGAAAAAAAAACTGCTGACTTCATCCTATTCTGGAGGAAAGTCAGCAACACACAGACAGCATTCACACATGGTCCTTATTCAGCAGTGCTGTGGTTTGCTTCCATCCTGTCTGTATTATGATATCATGGCTTGTGTTAGTTAGACTGTGCGAGCTGAGCTTGTAAAAGCTGATGTTGACACTGTCACAGTGTGGACACACACCCCACACTTCACTCTGAGTTATTCAGCTCCAACAAGAACAACACAGTCAACTTTCTTTGACTTTGATGTAAGTTAATGAACAACTGGAGCTTGGGTTTCACAGATGAGAATGCAAGTAGCAGAGAAGTAATGATCTGACCTTGACCATCTACAGTCTTACATTGTTGTGGCTCACAGTGTGCACAACAAAACTGATAAGAAATGAGATGTTGATGTGTGTGTTTGCACTGAAATGAAATGACCTTAAAATACCAACACGCCAACAATCTTAGAGGCATGTATCCCAGTCAGAGTGACCTATGGACATTATTACAGAGCTGCTATCTGAGGGTTGTATTTAGTCATCCTGCTTCTGTTTGTTTAGATATCAGAATACAGAAGGAAGGACTTAGCGCTTCCTTCATGTGTGAGAATACCCCACAGAGACAAGCTGCAATATGTTGACTGTGACAGCGCAGTGTTTCTGAGTTTGTCCAGTACATACGTATGTCCAGCAGCTGAAAGCCCAGGTTCAGTCAGAGATACTGTTCAAGGTGTTTACAATTCATTACAAAGGATTACACATATTTAGTGGAAAAGGCTCTGTTGTTTTAAGAATCTCAACAGCAAGAAGGATTCTGCTTAGAGCTAATCCCCCTTAATAAACATACATAAACATTCAATCTTAGTTAAATAACAATACTAAAAATGTAGCACACAAGGAGGAGGCTGGGCTGGTGGAGGTAGCTGCAGCAGTATACAGTGTTGGCATGAGCGTATCTGCAGAGTAACAGAGAGGAGTTTCAGGTTATGATGGCTGTGCAGTACTGCTGCACAACTGCAAATCAACTAAAGTACGACTTAAGTGCTATCCCTGAATAAACGCTGTGCTTCATTTCTGTAATCTTCTGTGATTTCGAGCCAATGTTGAACTCTGTGGTTCACTCTGGTCTGTGTATTCAGCCTCCTTAACAGACATGAATCCAGGTCATTCCCATCACATCAATCTGGTCTATTCAAGAAAGAGAACAATGGTTTATGCTTCCTCAGACCTTCTTGTCAGGTCCATGACCTTCTTGTCAGGTCCTTGCTTTATACTGGTCATTCATCAAACAGCAGTTTAAAAGACAAGTCTTGCATGCAGCACAATAGCCAATGGCAGGATTCAGATGAGAAAGCCACACTTGGTCTAATAAATCATAAGATGACGATATGAAATTTAATAGAGAAATAAATTACATATTTTGTAGCTCATCTGTTTCCTCTTCTCATCAGATGGAGTCCTGGAGAAGGCCATGCACAAGTGTGTCCTGAAGCCCCTCAAGCCGGTGGTGAGTGTGGCCCTGAAGGAGTTCCAGGTACGCAGCGGGGAGTGGCAGGAGCTGAAGGAGAACCTGTCGCTGGCGAAGGCTCGGCAGCCGCAGGAAATGGGCGTAGCTGACACGCTGCCCCCGGACCCCATGGCCATAGAGAAGATCAGGCACAAGTTCCACACCATGTGTAAGCTGTACTCACCTGAGAAGAAGGTCTCCATGCTGCTGAGAGTCTGCAAACTCATCTACACCATCATGGAGGACAATTCAGGTAGAGACAGAGGCTGAAGCAGAGACACACAGCTGTACACTAACTACCCACTAAACCACTGAACTCAGTGTTACCTATTAACACATACAGAATAATCATGTACACAGTGATCAGTAGGGGCGACACAATAACCCACAATCATAATATACACAATAGATCAGGAAACCTCAAACTGGAAAATGATGAAGTCAGAAAGGATGTCATGACCCTGGTGTGTGTGTCTCTCAGGTCGTCTGTACGGTGCTGATGACTTCCTGCCCATGCTGACCTACGTGTTGGCCCAGTGCGACATGCCTCAATTGGACAATGAGATACTTTACATGATGGAGCTCCTGGACCCCTCGCTGCTCCACGGAGAGGGTGTGTTTGTTTACACCTCCACCATAAACACTCCACACTCTAATCAAGATGCAAAAAATGCAACTTAAGCTAAGAATATTTGGTTCTTACACCACCTTCAATGTCCATATTGTAAACCCTCTGCCACGGTGTTTTCATGTCCAGGTGGTTACTACCTGACTAGTGCCTACGGAGCAATGTCCCTGATCAGAAACTTCCAGGAGGAGCAGGCAGCCAGGGTGCTGAGCTCTGAAACCAGGGATACACTCCACCAGTGGCACCGCCGACGCACCACCCAGCGCTCTGCACCGTCTTTTGATGACTTCCAGGTAAAAGCTCAGTCATACTTTAAGGAGACTTTGCCTGAAAGAGCATGGATGTCTACATAGCTCATTCTTAAGATTACTAAAGACAAAAGCACATCACCTGGATTTTAACTTTTTACTATGGTTAGTTCCAGAGTTCATTGTAAGATTTTAATGAGGCCAAGGCAGTTATAGGTTGCAGTATGAGGTTCCTGAGGTTGTGCCAGACCTTGAAACATGAAGCCATTGTGTCCTATGCTTAAGAAAATGAACAAAAACACTCAAATTCATTGTTTCTAAATTACATTAATGTGTTGATGTTTTTAATTGTCTACATCCTAAGTTAAAGACAATACTATATATATATATTATACGTCCTGCCTTGGCTTGCTTTTGATGGTGAATATATTTTTCTTTTGTTACTTCCTAACTGCTTTAAGTAGTGCTCCATAAATAATAAGTATCTTCACTAACATAGTGAACATTTCTTTCTTTAGACTTCTTAGGTCACATTTACTGTTTTTTTTTGTTTTTTTCTTTTTTTTCAACATTTTATATTGAGAACCTTTCAATGAATAAACATTCAAAAGCCTCAGATAGCCTTTGAAAAACATGAGAGTAATGAGGATTTCCAGTCAGTCAAGTTGATTCTCTTGGCTGTGATCCACTCGAACACCTGAGCAGGTATTATGAGATGCAGTTTACATTTACATTTTGCCATTTGGCAGATGCTTTTATCCAAAGTGACTTACAAGTGAGCCAAGACAATAAAGCATTAGAGGGCAGTGACTCAAGAGACGTGGTACAAATTCTGAAGTAGCCACTAAGTACAATGAGAAAGCGTGCTTCTTTTTCTTTTTTTCTTTTTTTTTTTAAAGTATAGTAGATTCTTAACAGCCTTAATGTCTTTGCCAGCCAAAAATGTTGGACCAATGCCATACCAGTGTGTGCCAGGACTAGAGAGTGTGTCTGACTGTTTTTCTGACTGTTCCTCAGAACTATCTGCGGGTGGCACTGCAGGAGCTGGACAGCGGCTGTACGGCTAAGACTTTGCAGGTCCGACCTTACGCCACCGTGGAGGAGGTGTGCCAGCTGTGTGCTCGCAAGTTCAGAGTGTCGGACCCAGAGAACTACGGCCTGTTCCTGCTGACAGAGGGCAGCAGCCAGCAGCTGGCTCCAGACACCCACCCTCAGAAGATCAAGGCCGAGCTCCACAGCCGCCAGCAGGGCGCTCCCTTCCACTTTGTCTTCCGCCGCATGGCCAACAGTGACTCCTCATCATCAGCTCACCTTGATCCTGCACCCAACCTCAACAACCTCACTGTGACCTCTGACCCCCAGGCCAACCTAGATGACTTCAGCACAGACCCGTCAACCCCCCCTTCCCAGCCCAGCCTCAGCCTGGGCCTCAGCCCAACTCTAAGCCTCAGCCTGCCGCCAAGCAACCTCAATGGAAACTCCATATCTATATGACTCAAGGGTTAGGAAGTCTGAGCGGGGTTTGTGACAGTATTGCCCATTATCTCTAACAAACATGGCTCCATGAGACCTACAGTAAATAGGCCGGCATGTTGAAGAGAGCTGGGCTGTGTCGGGTTCAATGCTGTGCCGTGCCAGTCTTTACAAAGCCTGACTTCTCCTTTTGAATGACACGTCTGTCTCAGTCAACATCCCCTCTGTGGAAAGTTTTGTCTGACAGACACGGGTGAAAGAGGAAAGGAGGAAAGGAGGGAAGGAAATGACAAAGATGGAGTTTGTTTTTAATTCCTTGGCTCTATTTGTGATCTGATGTAGATTTGGAATCAGAGCAACACTTTCTCCAACGCAGATCTCAAAGTCTAAACACATAGTTAAGGTAGAGATACTGGAGTTAATGTTAAGTGTTAAAAACCTTGTGGATGCTGAAATGTGTTGACAGTCCTGCCATAATGCTGGTGCTTCAGGGTCAGCTGTTGTTGTTGCTACCTTTAGATTACATAGAGGGAAATCAGATCTCAGATACCTGTGAGACTAATCTTCCATCAATCACTTTAAATATACAACAGATAGTTTATTTAGGTGATACTGTAGTACTATGATTTACTTGTTGCAGTTGCTGGTAAACTGTTATTTTGTTGTTTGAGTTGAAATTGTTAAACCTTTAGATTGTTTGTTTTGATGGATTTGGCGACACCCAGTGGTGGCTGCTGTGCATATCTTATATGCACGTATATTTCCGTAATATTTTCCCATTGCTCCATTTGAAACATTAAAAGGCAGATAGGAAGAACTTAGCTGAAGAGCTACAACCACAAACACCAGCAAAAACCCTGAAAAAAAACTCTATATTGTAAAGAAACTAAACAAAAACTATGATGTACAGTAGAACGTTAGATTTCCAAATGTGTTTGCCTGCGTGCCTCATCGTCAAAAACTAACAGCGCTTCCTTTTCTGTACTAACTCCCATGGGAAGTTGTTTTTTTTGTTTTTTTTTATCACATCTATGCTGTGGCTACTGGTTCGTGGCTCATTAGCCACCAGTTTATGAGTCCCAGCCACTGGCTTTTACCTTTTGCTTTCAAAGTGAAGCATTTCCTGTGTAAAAAGTTGCATATTTGCTGGCAGCATTCCCAATGCAAGTTTGAATATGAACAAGTGCTAACATACCAGTAAATACATCAAGTTAGAGCTGCAGTGACTAGTTGATTTTGATAATCGATCAACCAGTGAGTCATTTTAAGTAATTTTACAAGCAAACATTTGATGTGTCTAGGTTCTCAAATGTAAGAATTTGCAGCTTTTCTTAGTCTAACATTAAAGTAAACTGTATACCTTTAGTTTTTGGACTGTTGGTCTGACAAAACAAGATATTTCAAGATGTGACATTGGGCTTTATGAAATTGTGATGGGCATTTTTCACTGATCTGTTGTTTCATAGACCAATCGATTAGTTGATTAATCGAGAATATAATGGGCAGATGAATCAATGATGAAAATAATCAGCAGTTGCAGCCCTACATTGAATGGCTATTGCAAGTAAATGTTGGTGAGTAACAGTATGAAATATGGTATCTCAAGGATTAACAATTGTTGGTCAAATATTGTTGCAGCATGTAGTTTGTGTTTAATTGTAATGTTAGAAACAGGCAAATCTGCCAGTGTTGAAAATAGTAACATTCATTTATATATTTACTTATTATCCTGGAGATATGAGAGATATTGTAGATATTGTGTAAGGGCTTATTTCCTATTCAGATTGACAAAACGTGACACAGGAACAACTGGATCCTGTGGCTGGCTGCCATATTACAGTTTCAATAAAGTCTCTGTACTACTGACTAATATGAAAGGTTTTTATCCTGGTGAGAAAAAAAGTTGTGGCCATTTATATAAAAGATGTGTGGACCTCTTAGCTGGTCTGAGGTCACACACAGTGAAACATGCTGTATGGCTCTTTGTGGATCTTGTAGATATGTTGAAAGACAGAGGTATGTAAGGAGACACTGAACAGGACGGGGAATATTACAATACAGACGTCTACATCAGTATTGAGCTTGGTACTGTCAGTCAATAAAATACTTGAAATTTGACATTTTCTCATGAATTTTAAAGGTTCCAGTTGTTGGAAAATTTAATTCAAATACTGTTTATTTACTGAATGAGTTGAAATGTAACACTCTGTTCATTCCTGTTTTACATCGACATGTAATGCAAATGTTTGAGGTGTCGTTAGCAGAGAGATGAGAGAAAAGTGAAAGGCTGAAGGAAACTTGAGAGCTTCTGGATGGCAGTCATGTATCATCCTGTATATAACCTGTACCTAGCTCACCATGTATAACCTCTTGGGGCCAAGTGTTCAAAGTTTGAATTTACTCATACTGCCATATTATTGGTAATCTAACTGTCTTTGATAAAGCAAAATGAGTATTTATATGTATCTGTGCGGGGATTTTTCACAGATGGCTTTTCCATGTCTGTAATATTCTTTATGGTGTCAACATGTCATGTGCATCCTTCTTATTATTTGCCATTGAATGATATCATAAATATTCTTTTGCACTTAATAAATGTTGGAAACAGAATTACACACCTGGATTTGTTTTTGCATTTTATCAAATATGAACTACCTCAGCCTTTGTTACATTTGGATGTGTTATCTTCTGTCACCATCAGATGGTGCTCACACCTCATCTTTACACCATCAGTGGGTCCAGTGCTACTGGTTTCACCTGTCAGAGGTGTGCATCATCTACTGAGCAGACTTCTGAATGAATCCTAGCTGACACATCAGAAAGCTCTCTGGATTTCAGATGAGATCAATTTTATTTATCCCATGCAGTGAAACTGAAGTGTCACAGCAGCAAAGGAAGTACAAGAACAGATGCACAGTACAGATAGGTAACCTTAAAAACTATACTAGTACTATAATACAATGCACATTAGGAGGATCTACTTTTATATCCAGATATAACATTTTCTATAAACTATACACAGATAAAAAATAAATAGTAACCATAAAATGTATTGAGACACAAAATGTCACAAATACAAAATGAGGAAGTTGCAATAAATTATTCAAAACAAAAATGGCACTTGATGGTATGGAATCAGGAGGAGGGAAAAATGCCTCATGTCTGCAGATAGTTCTGTTAACAGCAGAACAATTATTTCTCCTGTAGCAGTCCAGAGCACTCAGTAGGGGCTTGGAGGTGTAGTCTATGATCATTTCTCTCTCCCAGAGAGAGAAATGAGAGAGCATCAAAGGACAGATCCAGCTTCCCTGTCTGCTGCTGAAATGCTACTGCCCCTGCACACCATGGCATAGAGGATGAATGATGGCTGATTTGTTTTACTGAGCAGCCTCTCTGGATGTTTTCTGACTCAGGATGTTTTGTCAAGAAGCTCCTTGGTCTTGTTTGCTCTGACAAAGTCACTCAACAGAGTCCTGTACCAGCCTCCTGTATTCACCCTTTCAAACATTCTCTTTATCTTAGTTCATATAAAATTAACATTTTCACAAATGGATCTCTCCTTACTGTTTAAGAGATTTTAAAGAACATGGCAATCTTTTGTCTGAGGCTGGATAGAAGATGTTTTTGACTTGTACAGATCTTTCAGTGCTCACCCGCTCACACAGAGCCTGAGCAGGTTTGATGATGGACATTTCATGATGAGTTTTCTATCTTGGAACCAGCCTCTCTTTGTTTTGGCAACATTTTGTTATAGTTCTGTAATGAAAATCCGAAATTGTTTACATTATTTTGGTCTGGTGTGTTCAAATGCTGGTGAGAAGCACAGACTTAACATAACACATAACATAATCACATGTGGATATAAAAGTGAGTGAAATATAAATTATGCTGCAGATGAGATGTGATGTGTAAATTGTGAGATAGGTAGTGTGTGTTGGAAAGGAAAAATAAGGAAACTATACACAAAACATGGAAAGAGTCTCTCTGTGGGCACCAATGTGGCCCAGGTGCTCCGGGTCAGTCTAAAGTCTAAGTCTGCAGCACGGCCAGGCAGGCCAGCAGGCTATCACATAATAATGTAATAATCCAATAAATATGAATCTGCATTATGTTTTAATTTTAATATTTTTTCATGATTACTTTCATTTCTCAGGGACTACATACAAAAAACTTAAATCTTATGTGGACAAGAGAGCTGCTTTATCAGATAGTTAAAGTATATTTTTCAGTTCGAAAAAATTGGATTGCAGGACATGACACGCTGGTATTATTACTTTTGCTTAAAGTGGCTATAATCAATATTTTTTAACAATAATAATGTACCAAATCACAGTGTGTAATATGAGAGGCATTGCTTGTAGTGATGAACCTATAGAGAATTATCAGCAACTCTGCAGCTCCCCTCAGCTTTATGGAGCTTTATAGCGAGTTTCAGCTCATTGTTTAGCTGTCCGGCTGTCAAGTCAAGCCAGTTGTATTTGTATAGCCCAGTATCATAAATCACAAATTAGCCTCAGGGGGCTTTACAGCTGCAACTTTACTTTTTGGTTCACTCTCAGCTCATACAGTCGGTTTCAGCTGCAGCAGGCAGCTGTTTTCACAGAAAAAGTGTCGGATGGAAAGCATGTTGGTAGCTTGTTTGACATTAACTGGCAGACTACCAGTGTTGAACCGTACTGAACGGAAACAAAGTAAACACACTGCTGTAGCTACAAGTCATGGACAGACAGTGTCGCTAACAGGGATTTTGAAAAACAATGACCAAACAAGCATCTAACAATGACACTTGCAGGTATGTTAACATGTGCTCAGTGTATATTAAATGTACTGTAGCTGAGCAGCTAATTAGCTATCTAGCTTGATAATTAAAGTTAGCGGTATACTTTTCCCCTGTGAATGTTTGAGTGGTGGCTTGTTCAACAAGCTTAGTGCAGGACAAGTGTACTGTTTGTTCATGTTTGTAAGTTAGATAAGGAAACTTAAGCAGGAAAGCTAATGTGGGTTGTTCTTCAGTCTGTGGCTCTTGTGTTGTATAGCAGGATGCTATCAAACCCAGTGTGACGTGCTTTATGCAAGATTTGATTTGCTGTATTGAAATTGACTTCAGCTCTAAGCAGATGATGGAATGATATTTTATCGAAATAATGAAAACTAGGGGGCACCATCAAGAAATCAAAGAATTTAAAATATAAATTTCTCCCGTTTGGTTTCTTATGTTTTTTTCCAAGGAGAGCACACAACAAGTGATTTACACAGCAGACAGAAAATGTATGCTTTAGACAGCAAAATGGCAATTTCATTTCAGTTGGACATTAAAAAGTGATGATATGTTAATGTTGTGTTCACAACCTGTTTCCGCTACCCCCCACATGGGCAAAAAAAGTCATTGCAGGCTTAAGCCATGGATTAGAGTGCCTCTTCCACAATTGCCTTAGTGTGTATGACACATCAACATAATGGCCAAGAAAAACTTATTACAAAAGTCTTGTTACCTTAAGCAAAGACAACTTTATTAATGCTCAGGTAGCAAAATGATCTCTAAAATTACATTTGAAACATCTAAACACAAAGTAAACCATTCAGCTGAAAAGTTTCTTGTGTAGGAAGAGGTAAAGCTTGGATACGTAGAGAAACGCATCATCTGCAAACACTCTCACTCTTCTCACTCTCATATCCTATAAAGAACTAGCAACAGCATGCAGTCATCTAGGATATCCAGTTCAAACTAAATCCAGTGCCATCTAAAAACTCATTGGACTCTCATCCCAAAGTACATTAAGATTTACCATAAATAATTTATTATATTGAAATATATCCATGCAAGTAAGGTCTCAAACACATCAAAACAAAGGGGAGTACGAGGGAGACCTAGGATCTATGAAAATATATTCAACAGATATACAGATTGAGACAAAAAATATATAAATACATTTACACCTATGTATATACATATGTACATCAGCAATATATCACCCATGTGAATATCACAAATTATCTAGAAATATCCTCTACAAGACGCCTCTTTTCAAAACGTGAGCATCTTTGTGGTAGTTTGGTTAGTTTCAAAGACATGGTACCCTATGTGTAGGTGTTAGGTACATGCAGTGAATAGCAGCACAGAATCTATTGAACCAAATCATCTGTAGCAACAGTTGTTTTGATGGTAAAGTGCATGATACAGATATTTCTGCTGTATATGATAAACCAAAAAATGCCCAGGATTATACAGATACTGATAATACTTCAATATATTAAAGGATGATGCCTCGTAGTCAGCGATTTTTCTTCAACAGACATCTTCTTGTATTACATAGAGTACTGTAAATATCTGTATCTTAGTCACTCTACCAAAACTGAGCAGTAGAGAGCATGTGGCTAGTGATAGACACTGGTTTGAGCCAG
The DNA here is from genome assembly GCF_914725855.1 of Thunnus albacares. Taxonomy (NCBI): domain Eukaryota; kingdom Metazoa; phylum Chordata; class Actinopteri; order Scombriformes; family Scombridae; genus Thunnus; species Thunnus albacares. The sequence continues at coordinate 3,415,265 of NC_058119.1, forward strand.
GAATGCTACAAACTTTAAAGATCCACTTCTTGATTTAAAAGAATATCCTCCCAGGTCAATGTTGATGTTTTGAAAGTCAGCTTTGAACAGTTTTGAGTATCAAAGTACAGCCAAAATTTGGAAGAAATTAAAAAGCACTTTAATCTATATGTCCCCTGGTTTCCCAATAATTTCCCAGAAAGAAACTGATATATACATTTAAATTCTTAGGAAGATTCCTGGAAACTATGAAATTTGGTACAAATTATTGGTAAAATAGAGGAAGTGTTCTGTTGGTACATTTCCACTGAATTTCAATTAAGTGCTAGTGTAAACTAAAGAGGCAGATCAGCTGCACATGCAAAAACGTAAAGTTTGTCAACATACGATCACACAATTCAATATGTGTAGAGAACTAAGTTTCCAACTATAAATTATTATTTACTTGGGTTTAAATTGAACTCTCAGTTTTTCATTCATTAATATTTTAGCAGTTTTTTCAAAGAAATTTATGGAAGTCAATATCTCAAAATGGATAAAATGTTAAGCATGACAAAAGTAAAAATATACTCATGGTAATTCAAAATGATTAAATACTAAATCCAAATTATGAGACAGAATGTCAAAATTATGACTTTTTAAATACAAAATAATGAGATACTGAATAAAAATTACGAGTGAGCCAAAATGATAACCTTTAAAAATTATGTAAAAATTGAGAGTATTTTAAAATTGTGACTTTTTAAATTACAAATTATGAGATATCATTTGATAGCAGGCCTAAATTATGACTAAAAATTATGAAATACTAAGACAAAATTACGAGGAAGTAAGTCAAAATTATAACGTTATAACGTCCAAACTATAATAAACAAAGTCAAAAGTATGAGATAGTAAATCAAATAAGTGTGAGAATTTTAGTCAAAACTATGTTTCAAGTGAATAAATTAGATAACAAGTCACATTTTTGACTTGACAAATAAGATTACAATATAGTCAAAATACTGGCTTAGCATCTCATAATTCTGTCAAATTCTCACAATTTTGACTTAGTATCTCATTATTTCAACTTGGCAAGTTAAATTTTTGACTTAGCTGAAGTCTTTCATTTTATTTTTGTCATATTTTACATTCAACACATCCTCATAGCAAAACGAAAGAATAGGTCTATTTCCTATGACTCCCAAAACAACATATATGAGTGTTTTCAGCGCCCTCTAGAGGACAGATGGGGACAAGACGAACGACCCATAGGAGCGTTTTATAATATAATTATGTTTTATGATGTGACAGTGCTGTGGTTTAGGTTTGGTTAGGGTTAGGCACAAAACCCACTCTGTTAGGGTTAGGGAAACATCATGGTTTGGACACCCAAGCCATGACAACTCATGGTGAAAAACACTCCTCGTGGGGAAAAGCACTCACCAGTCACCTTAACTGCGTCACTTCCCCAAGTGCAACGGCAGCTAGATGGTGTTAATGTAACTATAGGTCGTTTTTGCTGGGCTGAATTTTAGACCTATTCTGCCATTTTTCTTGTGAGGATGGGCTGTATACATTTCATCTGGTTTTTCTTTATGTCTGCCAGAAATGGGCTCAGGAATTCCTCTGGAAATAGGCAATTGCTTGTTAACTCAATGCAACTTTGGAACAACCACATCATTTTCGGCTTCTTCCTTGAAAACTCAAATTAATGATTTGGTACTTCCTACACTGTGCCAGATCATTGTCTTCATTTGCTCTATAATTATTACCAGATTGCGTTGCTCTTTCAGGAAAACTTTTTGAGAAATTACTGGACATGTAAAATAAAGTATTACCAAAAAAAACTGTCTTATCTTTAAAAGCTATGTCTCTGATCAGTGCAGTAACATTTCCACCTTGATATGACAAGTTTATGATAGAGAAAATTACTTGCAGACATTATCATCACAATCTATTTGATAATGACTGAACCATTTTGTCTTAGTAGCAATTTGATTATGCTGTGTGGCAAAACTGGCTATGATAATGTTCAGAGATATAGGGCTCTGTATCTCAGTAACAGTCCTGTTTTTGATTGTTTGTATAGTCACCAATAAATCATTTTGAAATGAATGACAAGCTGTTACAGTGTCACACATTGACAGACATCATTTACAATTTGTATACATCTTTTTAAACTCTATTATAAATGTGTCTTTGATCATTAAAGCGGCATATTTACATATTTGTAAGCTCATAATTATTGCATTACATAATATTCATACACATTTAAACCCTGTTTTCCGGTCATAGCACAGAGGACTCTGTCTGGGTCTCTGAAATAAATAAATCTGCATGATATATAAACAAAAGCAACATTAATTATTTTTACATTCGAAAGACAAAAACATTTCTCAATTTTGATATTTTATGAGTGGTCTATAAATTAAAAATGTACCTGAAACAAATCAGATTTAGTCTTGTTTTTAATTGTCTTCCCTCATGAGAAAAAATAAAAAAGAGTAGGGCACTTGACATTTCAAATGAACCTATCAGGAGGAGAAGCTGACATTTAGATGGATACTGTGTGAGAATCGACAGGAATGTTCACTCTTGCAGTGGTGGAAGTCTTTGAGGAATAAGTGTGACTCCGCTGGCGTGCCTTGACTCCCATAGTGGAATAAAATCCCCCGTAGGGTTCACAAACCACATTGTGCATGCTCTAAAAACTAGTAGGAATATTTATGTACCACAAACCTACCATATCTGGACAAATCTAGACATTAGGCATTACAAAATACAAAGAACTCCTGGATAAAAATAAAGTAACCCCAACATCTTTAAAGTATTCCAGTTGGGATAAAAGTCCTGATGCTTTATATTGCATCTTTACTCTACTTCTACCATACTACCACTTTAAATACCTCATTTCCTCTTTGGGACCACAGAGGAATGAAGCTGGACATCCATCCACCAAAGAGGAAATACCTCATCCAATTTGCTTGGCTAGTGTTTGAAATATTGCCGCCACTGTTTGGTGTTTATTTGGTCAGTGTCTTTGAGAAGAGGAAAAAGCAGCAGTTCCTTTTTCTGTTGTCAGCCCGTAGGTGGCAGCACAGACTATGAGATCTCTCTACAACCCCAACCCCCCCCAACACCCCACCCACAAAAAAACCCCCATAATTTGCTCATTTGAAACCTTGACATAATTTCATAGAAACCTGCTTCATTTTACAAGGATGCCATCCTTATAATCAGCATGCATTTGGAGGAGAAACAGTTACAGAGAGCAGAGGTCTCCCTGTGAAGCTAGTTTAAGTTCTTCAGTGCAAGTTTGAATTTCTTATTTTAACATCCACACACTGTGCATCTAAATCAAGTCATTAATAAAGTCAACAAGACAAATACCTTGAGACAGAATTGTGCTTGTCTATACACAGGTGGTCATCTGAAAAGATGTTTTTTTTCACTCTTAGGTGTGGATTTCAGCGACCGTGGGTCCATAAATAAACCAGCTCGGGTGTTTTGTGACCTCCAGAGGAGAAATGTGCGTATGACATGAATAAATAATAAATAAGACATCTGGGGGTATTTACAGAGGGGTACTATTTACAGAAGGAAAAGAAAAAAACTCTCCATAAAGCGAATTCATCTTCAATACAAAACTAGAAGCTACAGCTGTGATACTTTTTGAAGTTAATTTATAAAAAGGTGACTGGATAATACCCTGCTTGTGTTTTCCCCCACCCTAAGACTTGTATGTGTGAAAATCATCAGAAAAACCAACATAATTGGAAAATGCATTCAACAGACTTAATTATGAACCTATGATTGAAATATAAATAGTCTTAAGATAATGGCATTTGAAAAATGTGCTCATCTGCAGAACAGATTCTGTTCTTTGCCTGAAAACTTCAACTCATGGCCATAACTTTGTTTAAAAAATGAGCGCTCGACAAATCTTCCTACTCTGCGCCCCAGCACTAAACTACACCCTCCCACCCACATACATCATTGCTTTTATCATTATTACTCTCAACTAATAGATCTAAAAGACCCGCGTTTTCTCTCAGGAAAGGTTAGCAGCTAGTAAACATTACAACTTTATCACACCTAAATATGGGGAGTTTCAAAATAAAAGTCCTCACGTCAGAAGCACGCAGTGGTTGGACAAAGAGGTTTTTTTGTTGCTGTTGTCCTCCATGCTGTCCTGTGTGAGAGCCTGTGACCAGTCAGTCCCATCTCTGCTCCTGTAATCAATCCCACACTCTGGTTGTGAACACACACCAGAGCAGCTCCATATTGCACTGAGCAGAAAGACGGGCATCGACGATTAAGAAACAAACAAAAAAAAAACATAGTGGGATCTCTTCTCACAAAAGAGACAAGAAGCGGGAAACTGTATGAATCTGACTTGTGTCAAATGGTATTTGCAAATAATTCTTCCTGTTGTTTAGATTTAGAATTATACTTTCTGGTATTCATTCTGTGGTCGGACATCTATTTAATACTTCATCTCACTTGGAATTTGTTGCAAACACCACTTCTAGTGTGAGTGTGTGTGCACTTATGTACATCAGTGTATGTGTGTGTGTGTGTGTCTCAGTCATCCCGGCAGGTTGGCAGGTTGACAAAGGTGAAGATGTTATACTCGATGAGGCAGGAGAAACACAGGAAGACAGAGTAGAGGAGGAGACACATGAAACCCAGGCGCTTGTCCAACGTCCACTTGTTGAGGTGAACTCCCATGACCTGGATAGACAGACAGAGAGACAGACAAGGAAGTGGGTGGAGAGACAGGGAGATTGATTATTAAACATATATATAGAGAGAAGAGAATTAGTTAGTAAATTAGTTATCATAACTTCATAATATCTTTCCATAATAATGGTGATATTCAAAACAAACAAAAAAGTCAGGTAAATTGCTGTATTATAATGCACTAGCCCAAAAATCCCCTATATTTTCCTTGATAAAGGCCTGATATTTTACGATAAATAATGTGATGATGTTGATGATGAAAAGTGTTGACCAAAAAATTCAAACTACTATTTCAAATGTCAACAATTAATCTTTAAACGCCATCAATAATGTTTTATTTGCATCTCTTATGACAGCAGTCCCGTGTTATCTGTGACTGACAGTCGGTTCTAGTGTCCTTTTTAGGAGATTTATCTGTACATATAAAGAGATTGGATATTTTTTCCCCCTTAAATGCAGAGGAGGTGGGTGGAATTTTTCAGCTTTGAGTAGTGTCTGCAGGCCTCCTCACAGGCAGCATTCAGCCTAAGCAATACTACACAGTGGACAGTGTGTATGTTGCCTGAGAGGCAAAACCCCAGCAAAAAAGTTTGCAAATCAATCACTGCTGCTACAGTGTTTTAATTGTCATGAACACACAGTAATAACTAAAGGAGACTCAGATGAATATATATAATTTTCTCAACTCAGAACTTCTCCTATCTGGAGTTTGTCAACTGTGCAGTAAGAGGACACTGTGTTATAAAAGATTTTAGTGAATGAATCAAACTGAAACTGTAAAAGTGAGGGGGGCATCAATTTAAGCAAACATCTCTTCTTACTCCTCAATTCTTATAAAGTGTGACATGGGCTGTTTGTGTGGTAGTGTATCTCCAGGTGGGTTTTGGTAGTCTGATCTGAATCAAATGTCCCAGGCTGATTTTTACTCCCACTCTGCCCCTGGCAGAAGCTATGTTGTTTATGGAACTTGTGATAATAAAGATCTGAGCTGAACTGACATGCTGTTGTATACTTACCGTCATAAACACAGAGGCCAACAGTAGCCCCACAGAGAAGATCAGTCCTTTGCTGTTTAGTTTGATCTGCAAGAACATAATGTGCGAAACATTACTACAACTACTACACCATCATAAAGAAAAACAGGCTGAACAACATATAGAATCCCACAATGTGGCTCCATTTGGTATCCTTCTATTACTGTTACTGGGTATACCCTCAATCATTTCTACGGGATCTAATATACACAATTGGTAGCTTGTAGGTATACAACCCCCATTTCTTATGTTCCATTTCACTAGTAGTGGATCAGCTTGAAAAGCTGATTTGGAAGGAGCTTTGAGTAGAACTGCAGCTCCTTCATGTTGAATGAGGCCTGTTGAGGTGGTTCAGACACCTGATAAAGATGCTGGATGGATCTCTGTGAAGGTAATGACATGTTCAACTGAGGGGATTGTAAAAATGTGGATGCATTGTATCCATTCCACACTGCCTTTCATTTTGATCATTTGCATGTGATGTGAAAATCTGGTCACACTTAAGTTATACATAAATGAACAGAAAGTTACATTATCATTGTGAAGTAATGCACTGCAGACTTCAATCTGCGCTGAAACTACATTACTATGCAATGTTATAATAACACTGACAAAAATAAGTGCCAGCTTGATGTTTTTAGAGTTTGCTAACCAGTGTTATGTCTGGCAGTTACACATTTCTTATCAAGTTGTTTCAGTAATGTGATTACTTTCTTTAGTAACAAGTAATGGCAGGGATTGTAATTTAAAATTCAGTAATTAAGTTACAGTTAGTATCAATAACACTCTGCATAGTCTGCTTGTTGCAGACCAGTGTGGGACATGTTAGCTTGGAGCAGGTGCTGGAGGTGGGAGGAGGTGTCTTTCAGTAACTCTAAAGTTGTCTTATTTACATGCTATGTTCTTAGCTGGCTTGCTAAGATTTGTCACTAGTAAGCCTACATTTAGGAATCAGAGAGATTTTGTTTAGACTAGAGATGTGCCAGTATACTGTTTTTACTGTGGTGAAACATTTTGATGGTAACAATACCGCAAACCATTTCCATTACCATTATCACTGTGATTATCGCTGTTTTCAGAGGTTACCGTGAACACAGCACAGCTCTCCTGTCTTTATTAGCCGTTTTATATTAATATAAAATATTAGAAAAAACATTTTTAAACAGATAAACAGACATAGCAGGACCCGAGAACCAGGCTCCTGTCTGTCTAGCACTAGCTACTCTGGCTGTGACTTGATAAGCTAACTTTAGCTAGTCAACCTACTGAAGTGTGCCTAGTTTATAGTTAAAGGACTACTGTGTAAGATTTAATGGCATCTAGCACTGAGGTTGCAGATTGCAACCAAATGAACACACCTCCATTCACCCTCCCCTACCAAGTGTGTAGGAGAATCTACGATGGCCGCAAAACTTGCAAAAACCACAAAAGGCTCTCTCTAGAGCCAGTGTTTGGCTTGTCCATTCTGGGCTACCGTAGAAGAGGACCCGATCCCTATATAGATATAAAGGGCTCATTCTAGGGTAACAAAAACACAACGATTGTTATTTTCAGGTGATTATACACTAATTAAAACATACTTATGATAATTATATTCCATTTCTGCCAAGTTCATTTTGCTAGATGCAACTAAATCTTACACACTGGTCCTTTAAGTGAGTACAAGTTCACAGCTATTAACACCCAAAACAAATTAGATCATATGGAGAATCTAAAGATACAGTGAGCTGCACTGAAAGTCATTTCCAGTCAACTGTCTTCAACTTTACACAGCCAACCTGTTTTTAGTGTTTCTGATGTCAGTTCATTTGCAGGGTGCAGCAATACACAGTTCACTGCTCAATTTGTTCAGTCGGTTTGACTAAATCCAAGGCAATCATGGTGTGTAAAGTAATTTTACATTATGGTTGTATTTCAGAAAATCTGAATTGAAGATTCAGGAATCTGAATGATTATCATGATTTTAACAATTTAAAATAAAATATGATAAATATAATATAATATAATATAATATAATATAATATAATATAATATAATATAATATAATATAATATAATATAATATAATATAATATAATATAATATAATATAATATAATATTATACAATGTGAAGTTAAATAATACAGGCTCATTCTCAGTCACTCAGAATAAAAGCCAACAGCTGCTGTGCAGATTTACATTAACTTTGCATTAACAATGAATACAATTAAATACATTAATATGTTAAATGTATTTCTTTCATTTTCTTCAATTAAAATGAGCTTATATTTAAGATGTGCATGGAAAAACAAATAAACAAAACCCAAAAAAAAGGTTTGGGGCATTTTAATGGGACATGTGAGCTGTTGATGTGGAGAGAGAACATCCTGCAGGTCTGACTCCTCTGACAGGACATCTCTTGTATTTTTTTCATGTATACCAGCGATCAGAGAGCCACATAACACAATGAATGAATATGAATTCTGGAACATGTAACACCACAGTGACGTGCACGGACAATGATGGATACCCATTTTCCACAAGCAGCTAAACCCTGCCCTGCCCATCTGTGTTGAGAGCTGAGGTGTTTCAGCTCTTCTTTGAGCTGTTACCATCTCTAATCTTTCTATCGCAAAGCTCCCGAGCCGGAAAGCATGTTGTGTTACTATGACAACTGGCAACAGTGAGTTGTCACGTCAGCTGCGACTACCTGCATATTACAGTTTTTAATATGGTGATTTTGATACTTATTGCTTATTTATTTATTTATTGCTTAGCAAAACTAGGCTTTTTATGTTTGAAAATGTAACATGAAACGTAGTTAATGTAAATGTTGCCAATTTTTGTAATGTTGTGAAACATTAAAAATGCACAATAGATAAACAATGATTAATCTCGTGGCACCCCTGTTCCATCCTCATGGCAACCCAGGGTGGCCACAGCACCCAGTTTGGGAACCACTGATCTACAAAACGCAGGCTCCTTGCAGTTAATACAAGCAACAAATGTGCTCCTCAGTACAAACCTTTCACTTTCTATCTACTTGAAGTACATTGTCAGAGTACTTCCTGCCATTTAATTAAAGTGGGGACTGAACACAAATTATGCTTTTATTTTTTTTAAAAATGATTAACTACATTTGCAAAAAAAAAAAAAAAATTCTGGCTTGTTCAATCTGTCTGTACAATAGAAAAACACTAATTCAATTTATTTGTGTCATAATTTGAGGTGGTGCAGTATAGAACCCAGCTGCTTTCATTATCAAACCAGTAACTCTGCAACTAATTCCACACTTATTCTCTCTCCCTCCACACACACACACATACACATACACACACACACACACACAACACTTATTACCATGCTTACCTCCCTCACAGCCTCTGTTCATGCTTATTTCTCTGCCACTTAATTGCTTTTTGTGGTTCTATTTTTCTATCTTGTGGTTCGTGTTATCTCATGTAGCAGTGTATTAGCTTATCATGTTGACTTTTTTTGGTGTATTTGAGATGATTTTCATAACCCAGCTGGTTGTTATTATCTCAAGTGCACAGATTATTGTGCAGCATCTCTATCATATTTTCTCACTTTATCCTTCAGCTGCTGTTTTATCAAGGCACAAAGAAAACTTAAGCTTTAGAAAATATTCTGTGTTTCTTATCTGTACCACCAAATGCAAATACATAGTGAGAGACAACGTTTTCATGTTTACTCCTTTACACTAAAATATGGATTTCACATTGAACGATAAATATATCTGATATTGTTTATGGTTCCTTGTTCATCCTACATGATGAAACATGACATAAATTATTTAGGTGAACATATTTTCTCACTCCCCTTTACTGATATATAACCATGCAGATAGTTTAGTTGTATTTGTCCAGGTATAAAGTTATCTGTTTATGCCTTCACCCCAATATAATGGAAAGGAATTTGGTTTGTGGTGCTTTTAGTTGAACTTACCCTTTAAAGAAATTCCATCTGGGCTCATTCTGTAGCCCAGCAGATTTAAGTGTCATTGTGGGACACTGCTTCCCAACCTTTTTAGGCTTATGACCCTTTATATTCATATATTGACCCCGTGTCACAGTTTGCATATATCTATGAGCTGTGAAAAGTTTAACCAAACTAAACCCTTCTCAGATTGTTTCATCTGAAAAATTTGTGAAGTGCTGAAGAGGTAAAACTGGTATGTGTTTCACAAGAGAAAAGCAAATATTTGAAAAAAAAGTCAGAAAAATAAACAAAGTTTGGGGTAGCAGTGGTGATCTTTTTATTTCCTATCTTGTGACCCTTTGGGGAAGCGTGTATCAGAATGTCTTGGTTCGATGTTGTAGTAGCACCAAAATGTAAGTTCTTATGTCATATAATGAAAAGAATCTGCAAAGTCATTAACTCTGATAAATTGGGATCATGTGACCGCTACTTACATCAGAGCCGTAGTTGATAGCCAGGGTCTTAAGGGCCCAGGGGAGACCAAGCCCCACCAAGATGTCAAATACGTTGCTGCCGATGGAGTTGGACACTGCCATGTCTCCCATTCCTGCACACACAGTCAGAGAAGGAGTTGTACAGCAGCAGAAACAGAGGAGACAGGAAAAGGTCCCAAGAGACTGTATGAAAGGAAAGGTGTTTGGGCAATGAGGAGACAGGAAAGTGTGTGTGGTGGGGGGGGGGGGGGGGGGGGGGGGGGGGCGGTGACAAGTTGAAATGTAGGTAGGTCAACACAGGTGAAATCAGTGGAGCTATGTGTCCAACTGACATCCCAGAGAAACAAGGATGGACGGACTAAACTGCGGTGGCGAGCGCGTGTCTCCCAGTGAGCCCCCGCAGACAGACAGACAGAACCGTTTAAATATTTGATGACAGGAACAAGAATAAACACAGATGAAAGGATGGAGGAAGGGACCCTATCGCGCTGTCTTCCCTCACCGCCCCCCTTTCTTTTACAGCCTCACCACAGGGACGGAAGAGGGACGGTGGAAAGAGATGACAGGCCCACGATCTTTACCCTTCCATACACTCCTCCCTGCCCATCTCTATCTCTGTCATCCCCCTCTCCTCTCCTCTCCAGCTCTTTGATAGTTGCTTCACTTTGATTCTCTTGTTTGGCTTCTATCGGGCCGTAGGTGTGTGTGTGTATGTGTTAAATGACAGCTTGGTAATCTGTCATTTTGTGTGTGTGATTACCTTGTCGTGCGACAATGAGGCTGGCCATGCAGTCAGGGACGCTGGTGCCGGCTGCCAGGAAGGTGATGCCCATGATTACATCTGGGATACCGAGTGTGAAGCCTATCACTGTTACCTGACAGAGAGACAAACACAGGGACGGACTATTACTGCTTATATTTTGGCAGTTATGTGTGTTCTTTTTACTTCGGTTGACAGGAGGAAGACAGGAACAGTATGAGACAGGTTTTGAACCCAAAATGATGTTATGATGTATTCATTCATTTTGCACTTAATTGAAAAATAAAAGGAAAAATCATTACTTTAGTTCTCAAAAACCCAAAGCTGCACTATAATCAATATTTTCTAAACTAACAATGGATCAAATGTCCAATGTAAAATATATTGCCCACAGTGACAAACTCACAATGAAATTTCACCTTACTCTAGTTCCTCTGAACTCTATGAAGCTTTTTAGCGCCTTTTAGCAAAATTGTTTCGTTTTCCAGCCTGCAATTATTACCCTCATTTCCAGCAGCAGCAGGCAGCTGTTTTCAGCTAAAAAGCTCTGATAAATTCACGCTACCTAAGCAGCACTAAACAGCAGACAGACAGCAACTAGCGTTAGCTGATTAATATAGTGGAGCACATAAATGCTCCACTATATTCACTGCCTTTTAGCTTCCTTTAGCATAAATGCTAAATAAAGAGGCAGATATTTTTCTCAGGAGTTGGTGGAAACCAAACTAGAAGTAGAGTGAATATTTGACTTACATTCATCACTTTTACAGAAATATGTTGCTCCATGTATGCTGAATGTGTACATAGTTAGCTAACAATTATTAGCTAAGAGGTTCACCATTTCAACTTTATAAGTCAATTTATTTGACTTATAAACTTTATAAGGTGTTAATATGGCAGTGTTGAGATTACAGCTTGTCCTGCTGCAACCAAGTGGCCTAAAAATCTATCACTGTAACTTTAAAGCTGCCTTAACTTATTTTATTTCAGGTTGACTCCAGATAAATGCTAATGTTGCTCCATGTCTGCTGGATGTGTAGGTTAGTTTGCCACCACATCAGCCATATCAACTTTACAACAGCCATTACACGGTTGACATATTATGGCCTTGTAAAGTTGATATGGCTAATGTGTTAGCAAACATTGTCTAATTACACAACCAGCAGACAAGGAGCAACATTAGCATTAATTTGGAGGCGTGCTTCTGTCTCTGTCCACATGATGAATGTAAGTCCAATATCAGTTTTTCTTTTTTTTTTTGGTCTCTCTTTAGCGGCTAAATGCTCCTCTATATTCACCAGCTAGTTACTGCTGCTGCTGTTGCTGTTTGGTACCTCACAGGTAGTGTAAAGGGTTGATAGAAGTGGTGAGACTGAACTGAAACAGTGAAGTTGCTGCCAGTAAAACCAACATAATGTAAACCGCAATGAGCCAAAAGACACTAAAACCCTCCGTAGAGCTACTAAGTGCAGCTTTAAAATTCTAGTAAATTTAAGAGAAGATACAGAGACACACACCTGTATGCTGTTACAGCACAGCATTTGTGAAAATGAACAATGTAGTAGTAGTTTACCAGCTGCCATTGCTGCTTTCTTGTAAGCTGTTATCCCCATTTGCACTTTAAGTAGCATGTGACTCCATTTTTTGCACTGCTCAGGGTGCAAATGACAAGAATAAAGCCAGTATTGATTTTGTTTGCAGTCTCTTCTTGTGTATTTTTTTGTCTGCACTTGTCAGTATGGTACTAAATTTCCCTTATTACCTATTTTCTCTAATATTCCTTCTCTACCAGCCTTTACCAAATGACAATTTCATCAATTTTCAATCATTTAATCAACATTTGTATGGTTGGGGCTACTTGTTATTATTTTCACATGTTAATTGCAAATGGAGATATGACAACAATATGACAAATAAAAATAACTTATTATCATATAGGCTTTTGCAAACAAGCAGATTATTCTTGTTCCTTAAATAGATGTTTGACCGTCACTGTGCAGAATGATGTTATCTGCTGAAGGGGGAAGGTTTCTCTGTGCTCACCTTAAATCTAAGTCTAAGGCACGTACCTATGAACGTGATGATTTTGGACTTTTTACTGATGTGCTTTTTTTGTGGAAAAAGCATATCAGACACATACACTATATTGCCAAAAGTATTGGCTCACCTGCCTTGACTCACATATGAACTTAAGTGACATCCCATTCTTAATCCATAGGGTTTAATATGAAATCGGTCTACCCTTTGCAGCTATAACAGCTTCAACTCTTCTGGGAAGGCTTTCCACAAGGTTTAGGAGTGTGTTTATGGAAATTTTTGACCATTCTTCCAGAAGTGCATTTGGTCAGACACTGATGTTGGACGAGAAGGCCTGGCTCTCAGTCTCCGCTCTAATTCATCCCAAAGGTGTTCTATCGGGTTGAGGTCAGGACTCTGTGCAGGCCAGTCAAGTTCATCCACACTAAACTCTCTCATCCATGTCTTTATGGACCTTGCTTTGTGCACTGGTGCACAGTCATGTTGGAACAGGAAGAGGCCATCCCCAAACCGTTCCCACAAAGTTGGGAGCATGGAATTGTCTAAAATCTCTTGGTATTCTGAAGCTCCTGAAAACAACCCCAGACCATTATCCCCCCTCCACCAAACTTTACATTTGGCACAATGCAGTCATACAAGTACCGTTCTCCTGGCAACTGCAGAAACCCACTCGTTCATCAGATTGCCAGATGGTGAAGCGCGATTCATCACTCCAGAGAATGCGCTTCCACTGCTCTAGAGTCCAGTGGTGGCGTGCTTTACACCACTGCATTCGACGCTTTGCATTACACTTGGTGATGTATGGATTGGCTTGGATGCAGCTGCTAAACCATGGAAACCTATTCCATGAAGTTCTCTATTCACTGTTCTTGAGCTAATCTGAAGGCCACATGAAGTTTGGAGGTCTGTAGCGATTGACTGCAGAAAGTTGGCAACCTCTGCGCATTATGTGCCTCAGCATCCGCTGACCCCGCTCCGTCATTTTACGTGGCCTACCACTTCGTGGCTTAGTTGCTGTCATTCCCAATCGCTTCCACTTTGTTATAATACCACTGACAGTTGACTGTGGAATATTTAGGAGCGAGGAAATTTCCCGACTGGACTTGTTGCACAGGTGGCATCCTATCACAGTACCCCGCTGGAATTCACTGAGCTCCTGAGAGCGACCCATTCTTTCACAAATGTTTGTAGAAACAGTCTGCATGCCTTGGTGCTTGATTTTATACACCTGTGGCCATGGAAGTGATTGGAACACCTGATTTCAATTATTTGGATGGGTGAGTGAATACTTTTGGCAATATAGTGTATTATTTCAAGCAGAGTAAGTTTATGTGTTAAAGCATGTGTGGATGGGGATCTTTTAGAATGGGTTATAGCCTTTTATGGCTCCAGGATTTCATTCTAGTTTGTGTCTCTCCTTTAACCTCATTTTATTTTATTAATTTCATGCTCATTTTTAAAGACTCAAGTATGTATCATGAACCAATGCCACATACCACAGCCTTTATAGCCTAAGCTGATTCGCAATTCCTTTCTCTATATGGGCCTTTAAAATACACATCATCTGATTATGAAACAAAAACAGTAAACTGTTGCTCTCCCATATAACTGGCCAGCATGGCTTCCTATTTAGTTATTTTAAACTTCTTTTCATGTCTGTCTTTCTGTTATTCTGTCCACCTCTCTACACATTTGTTTTTCTATGCCTGTCTCTTTGCCTGGATCCATGTTTGCACCTCCCTCTGTTTACTCCCGGTGCTCACCATCCAAACCATGATGTAGGAGAAGCCAGCGATCCACAGGGTGGAGAAGACGAAGGACAGCATGAAACAGTTCTCCCAGCGAGGTGTGGAGCAGTTGGGCACGGTGAAGTACAGCAGCAGGCACAGAGGCCAGGCCAGCAGCCACTTCAGCTTGTTACACACACCAGCTGCATACACACAGAATGTATGAGGTAAGGAAGGAAAAAAATCTTAACCTGATAAACTCAAAATTAAATTTTGATAAAGACATGATTTAATTAAAACACGCTTGATTTGATAAAAATCTTAACTGTTGCATCAGCAGCTAGCAACATCAATGAAAGATAAATAGCAAACACAGTTGTGATGAACAAAAAATAAAAACGTTCCATGTTTTGACCAAATCATTCCTCATTAACAAAACATGATAAAAACTTAAGAGCACCTTTATCTATTTGGTTATGATTTCATCAAAAATGGATTTTAAAATGCCTGCAGTTGTGTCTGAATGATGTGCTGATTAATGGAGATTGTCTCTGTGCAAGACAAACACTGTGGTGGATTGAAACACAAGAGACTGGTAGTGGAATAGACACTGAAGGAGAGAGTGTCCTGTCCTGCAATTTGGGGAAAAAAATTCTTTCACTTGTACCTCAAACAATCCAACAGCAACCATTCGAAAACTTGTATTGTAAGACGAATGTACCACATTTTCATGACCACAAATACAAAACATGAAGCTTCCACATTAAAGGAAAAGTTGAAGATTCACTTTCTTTGCAATCTCATGTCTGTACGTTGAGTACGAGGCTGGAGGCAGGAAGTTGTTATATTGCTTAGCATAAAGACTGGAAGGAGGGGGAAACAGCTAGCCTGGCTCACTCCAAAGTAAAAAAAACACTTACCAACACACCTAAAGCTAACATGCTGTACCTTGTTTGTTAAATATGTACATAAACAGAAAGGCTAAAAAGACAAACTGTGGTTTCAGCAGGAGTTACATGCTGGAACTATTCCAGTCTCTATGCTAAGCGAGGCTAACCACATCCTGACTCCAGCTCAAACGTAGATAATGACATGAGCTTCATATCAATCTTCTCATCTGAAACTTGGAAAGAAAGCATATATAAGCATTTTGTCCAAAATGCTTTCAACTACAATGACACAAAGTAGAACTATTCCTGTCAGATCCATCTCCAACTAGTACCTGGGCACTGGAAGGGTACAAAGGGTCCCTCTCCATCCTCTTCTTCCTCCTCTTCATCATTCTCGTTGTTCTCGTTGTCCTCATTCTCCGTCTCGTTGCCGGCCTCTCGCTCGTCATGATGAGCGTTTGCACCCCTCTCTGCCCCAGACAGCCCGTTTTCTATGCCCCGCCTGCTCCCTCCTTTCACTGGGACGTCAGAGTCGCCATTGGTTAAAGTCCGAGTGTTGATTAGACGCTGCCTCTGTATCATGAACACACACGGTTACAGAAACACACACATCACTGTACACCTAGGCTCTGAGTGAAGCATATTTCACTAATGGAAATTCTACCTAAAAGTCTCCCTCTACTCAAAAATGTGTTTTTTCTCTGTGCTCACCTTAAAGGTGAGCACCTACAAGCATATTCATTATGCATTTGCATATTCATGAAATCAGAATTTTTCAATTACACAGAAGGAACAGATATCATTTTAAGAACTTTT
Organism: Thunnus albacares; assembly: GCF_914725855.1. Classification (NCBI taxonomy): domain Eukaryota; kingdom Metazoa; phylum Chordata; class Actinopteri; order Scombriformes; family Scombridae; genus Thunnus; species Thunnus albacares. The sequence goes on from NC_058119.1 coordinate 3,431,645, forward strand.
CTGTGGAATAACATATCAGACCCAAATTATTATTCAAAGCAGAGTATGTTTATGTCTTAAAACATGTCTAGAAGGGATCTTTAAATACTTCTTTCATTCGTACATTTTTACTTTGTCTCTTCATCAATTTCATAACTGTGAATTAACATTCATTAATTGGTGATTTATTAAGTGTTAACTAATCACATCATCTCGTAATAATCAAGAAGCGACTTGATCATTTGTTATTGGTGAGCAACAGGAATTCATGGTACATCCTGAATTCATTCATGCATTAAATCATTGTGACTCATGCATTAAGTATTACTTTAAGTGTATGTTTTTTACCCTTAATATAAAGTGTTAGCATTAATGTTATTAAAGTCAATTGTGATTTTGGATGGCATTTCACCCAATTCTTCTACAGAAAACCTATCTGAGTTTAGGAGGGTGATAAACTATAAGAAGGAGTGTGGCAGGAGATGCAGACTTAAGGTGGACTTTCAGGAAGTGAAGGCTGAAAGGTCTTTTTTTTTTTTATATCAATGGCTTCAACAAGCGAAATTTGAGGGTTAGGGTTTCATTTGTAAAACAGCAAATGAAACGTAGTCATTCTTCTGGACACGGCATCTTGGTCTAGTCCTTGAAAAATATAAATAACTAGTAATGCCTGGAATCCTCAGCACTGAAGCTGATTTGTCGGCTGGGGTCTGTGTGAAGCACCAGATTACCTTGTTAAAGAGTCTGTCTTTTCCCTCAAAGAAAAACACACTGCAGCCTGTTTCAAATTGAAAATGGCAGCAATCTCTTTTTCCATCAAACGTGCAGCTGTAGTGTGCCTCTGTGTGTGTCCTTACCTCGGTGATGAGCATTCGTGAAGCCATGGTGAGACGGGTTCTCGGGGAGAAATGGCTGGTGATCATGATCCTCATGCCTGCCTCAGAGAAGGACAGCTGGTGGGGGTAAGCTGACAGCAGCTCGTCCACCATCAGCACCGACGGCTTCCTGTGGTGGTTTGCTGTTGACACACGCAAAAACACACATGCACACACACATGCATGTAATCACACAATATATGTACATGTGTACTCATGACTACTAGTAGACATGTCCATGCATTCTCCACCATGTTATATATGCGCAAGAACATACAGTACATCTTAGTAGCACACAATCAAATCCTCAATGATAGAGTGGACTGAATGTATTCCACACAGCTGGCTGCCTCACATTTAATCATGCAACTCTGCAGTCAAAATGTGACGCTTAACCATTTCTTATCTCTTTAACAGGTATCACCTTGTGCCAAAAAGACATGAGTACATGGTTAGGCAGTAAAGAGTTTGTGGGGTAAGACTTGATTGATTGTTTACAGTAAAAGGCTGGTTTCGTAAAGATATGATGGGTCTATAGAGAGCTGGTTCTGCTCTAGAAGTAAGAAAACCTAATTAAAAATTCCATTGACATTTGTAGTAATGTAAATGACTAAAAATCCAGCCTTGGAACAGAGCCACAACAGTATTTTGTGTTGTTCACTCTATATGTTTGTATAAAGACAGTATTTAAAAAAAAATCTATCATAGTTGTGTATTCAGTATCTCTGTTTTTAGCTGCCTTTAACAAACCCAATTACCCAGAAGCCCTAGACCATTGTGGGTTAACATCATATCTGAGTTATCGTAAATATGAATTTCCCGCTTTTCACGTCAGCATCCAAGTTGTAATAACGACTGAGAAACTCTGAAAGTTCTGGCTTGAAACTTAAACAAACATGTTTAGCCTAGCTAAATGTTAACCAGGCTTGGCCAAGACTGTCAGCACCAAGATACAGTCACCTGCTGAGAAGAAGAGGAAAATATAACTCAATTATTGGTTTGCTAAAAATGCAATAGAGAGAAAAGGAAAGGAAAACATTTGGAGATCATGTGTAGCCTTTTTGACATTTTCCCTCCAATGTTAATTATTCCTAGATTCATCTTTTTTTCAGTAAATTGTAATTGTAACAAACATTGTATTTTTTCATTCCTCCACAGTTTTGTGCTGGGGTGAAGCACGGTTACTCAGAATACACTGAGTTGCTCCTACTTAAAGGATAGAAGGTTCAGATTTTTAGTCTCACTGTTACTGAAGAAAAAGAACCTAGATCCAGTTGTCATTAGTAACTACAGATCAATTTCAAACCTTCCCTTACTTACTTCTAGGTTGTATAAAGTTGTATATAAACATCTGGACAATTACATTTTCATCCACAGTGTATACACTGTGTTCCAGTCTGTTCAGATGTAATCACAACACTGAAACAGCCCCTATCAGAGTAACAAATGACCTTAAGATCAGCAATGATTCAAAAATACCTGTTTTAGCTATGCTTGACCTAACCGCTGTCTTTGGCATGGTTCATTATGACATTTTCTTTGACAGAAGAATTCAGTTATGAGGCCTGTTCACTGGTTTTCTTCCAACATAAAGAACAGGGGTTCCACAAGGCTCAATCCTTGGGCCACTGCTTTTTAAAATGCACATGCTTCCACTTGGCAACAATACTGGGAAACGTCATTCATATGTGGATGACAAAACTACTTCTTATAACTATTGCTCAACTATTACATTATTGGGTAAAGAAATAATGCTGGATTTGAACATGGGAAGATTTCAACATAATTTAGACTCTTATTCAGTAAGGTATTACTGCTATATAAAGTAAGGAGCTACAAGGCTTTAGAGTTGGTAAGAACTCTGGAACTTACTGTATTACTATAACATAATATACATAACATACTGACAATAGGAAGAATCCCTGTTAGACAAAAATTGTACCTTTCTTCAGTAGAACAGCAGTAGCATCACAGCCATCGTCGAGTTCAGCATTATTGGCTGCTCCGTTCCTCAAACTGGGCGAATTCTTCTTCCGCCTCTCCAGAAAACGAACCACATAGGAGTTCAACCTGGAAGACACGTCAGGTAAATTCAGGTCCAACACTTGAGAATTGCCCCCGTGACTGGTTTTCTCAATCAGGAACCTTCCATCCTTTAAAAAAGCCAGTTGTTTTAACTCTGTTACATTGTCACACTTACTTCATGATCAAAATGTAGACGAAATACATCAGAATCAATGTGAGAGCTTCCCACCTGGAAAACACAGTGCAGATCAATCAACTATGTGAATTACTTTGTGAATTGTAATTTACAGTTGTAAGTGAAAGTACTGATTGTCTTGTACTGATTGTTAAGCAATCAATACTTCTATAAATTAGACTTACCAAACCACTTTTTCATCATATATGAACTGTAATATGGAAGAGAAAAATTAGAGAAGTAAAAATCATGGACTTGAATATGTCATCAGTATGGACTAGGATGACCATTTTTACAGCGTGTGTGATATCAAGCCGTTTCTTACCACTATAAGAGCAGAGATAGACAGGGTGTAGTAGACAGAGTCTCTGAGCAGAGGCCAGCAGGACAGACGAATTGTCTGGGAGACAGACAGACAGGGAGAAGGAGTGAGACAGTAATAAAACTTGTAGACACTGAACTACATTTTTTGTCCTGTTGGGTAACACATCCCGCAAGGTACTCACTACTGTGCACTACTAACAAGATAAACCAGGCTCTCTCTGTGTGTGTGTGTGTGTGTGTGAGTGTGTGAGAGTCTTATGTAATATGCAATTTAAATTGGAAAAAAAATCTTTCAAGTATGTTTCTCCTTTCCTTGTGGGATTACAGCGGTGAACGGGACAGATAGCATTTTCTGACTCACACACTTCTGCTGCAAAATAAATGGAGTTATGTAGAAAGAGAGTGTAGTTTCCATCCAAGGTTTTTGATGTGAACTGTAATGTATCAACTTGAGCACACTGCTAAAAATGTTCAGTTGCTTGAGGCAGAGAATTAAAAAAACAAATCTTTTTTTTAAAGAATAAATACTGCCACAGGCTTGAGAGAGACAGGTCTGGTCTTTGTCTGGCTATTTGTTGGTTTACTTTCATTGTTCTCATGGACACATGTTGGTTTACTTTTATTGTTCTCATGGACACATATTTAATAATGGGTTTTTTTGGTTTTTTTGTACTGTACCTGTACGGCAAATATCCCACACACTCCAATAATGCAGAGGATGTTGAAGACGGCCGAGCCCACGATGGTGCCGACCCCGACATCCCCTTTAGTGATGAACACTCCTGCACAGCACACACAAAAACACTGGTTACTGCACAGGACAAGCTATCAGCTCACATTTTAGGGATGAATCCTATTTGTTTTGGGTTTTTTTGATTGTATTGAGATGGTTCTGTGGTGTGAGTACCAAAGTGCTGTATTTGCACTGCTTATTGTAACAGAATAATAATTTAGTTACGATTAATAATAACAATATTTTTCAATTTCAGCAAATCTACACATTTTATTTTATTTTTTTTAATTTGGCTAAAAAATGACAGATATATAAACATAGAATATTCATTGAATAAGCCTAATGCCGTTCACAGTATCATAATAGCCCAAGTCAGTGCTTCTCAACCTGGGGATCCACAAGATCCCGCAAAAACATCTGGTCATCAGATTAAAGGAATAGAAAAGAAAATATCTGTTACAGAAATATACTAAAAATCCTTCAAATAAGGTGGAACTGCTCACAACTCATGTTCACATGAGTTGTTCACACTATAATGAAAAGTCATAAGCAGACACTGTATCATTTTGATAAGCCAAAATGTTAGGGACCAAAATATTGTATATACACAAACCACAAACAATGAATAACAATTATTAGGTTCTACTAAATTTAATGAGGTTAACATATGTCATTTCTGCTGCAGGAGCTGCTTGAGACTATGATGTAGCACAAAAATTAAATGGAAAAAATATAAAAAATGCACAAAACAATTTGCACCATGTGGTACACTGTCAGCCTTTCTCTTCTTTTCTATATTTCTCCAATCTTAAGTGGAGGTCTAATACAAGTAAAAGACAGTTATTAATGTTAACTGTTAAACATGAGTCTTGCAACTTTGCTGCTATAGATATGTTACTGTGAGCTATAAGCATATGATGTGTATACGCATGCATGTAGTCACACACATGCACATCATACACATGCATACAAATGTATGGCTACGTGTGTGTGTGTGTGTTATTCTTACCAATGACAGAAGTGAACAGTTCAGGAGCTGAACTGCCTGCTGCCATGAAAGTCGCTCCTGCAACATCCTCACTCAGATGAAGACGCTGATGTTAAGAGAGTCACAGAAAGAGACACAAAAAGGAATGAACGAATGAAAGAAAAGCATTTTCTGAACAGAAATGCATCTCAAAGCATTACTAAGAGAGTTCTTGTGTGGTGACGTAAGCTCAGGGGAAGTGCAATAATAACTTGCAGTGCTCTCTTACCTCACATATCTTGTCTAGTGAGGGGACAAAGTAGTCGTCACACACCAAGGCCAAGGCATAGAACATGTAGACTGCCTGCAGGGGCCAAAACACACACACAAACACACACACAGGTGAGGAACAACACACACATGGCCAGGACACATGCTGAAAAAACATTGGGTATTAAAGCTCCATTTTTCTCTGTTTATAGTGGAATCACAGCTAAAGCCATCATTCATCTGATAAAAACTTACTTTACTAGTGTCTTACACTTAAAAGTGAAACTCAATAATTATTTTAGCTTTCTGTAATACAGACTTGTCCAGATGAGTGCTGAAAGAATTGACTTGAAGGATACAGCAGAGAAGATGCTGAGGAGGTCTGTCTGATCAAACTGTCCGGTCAATATTCAAGCATGTCGCAGAGTGCAAGCCAAGTGTCTCATCTACTGGCCAATGCAGGGAGTGGTGAGTTATTCCAAATTCACACTTGAAGCAACACAAAACTGACTGGATGCAACCATGTCATTTACTGTAAAAGTAAGCCTAGTAGAAGAATGTATTAGTGGACTTGACTTTAGCTACATGACTGTTTATTTTGGTTTAGAGTGTGAATTAGTTCTTAATCCCTTCAGCAGCAGCAGCAGCTGTGGTGCTGAAAGGACAGCAACTGCAGGCTGAATAACATGTCTGTTCAACAGACGAGGTAACAGGGCAGAGCAGGGCAGTACGTAATCTTTCAGTATTGGCTATATAAATTAGATTTACTGCTGCACTCTGGGCATGCAGGCTGTCAAAAATACATGAATGTGCTTTGTTAAATCCTTGAAAAAACACAGCATTGTGAGCAAGTGAACTATGGAGGTATATGAACAAATACATGGCAGCCAGCAGTTTCAATCACTGGTGTCCATGAAAAAAAAACACTATAAGACAGTCTGTAAAGCAGGACATATTTTGTTTATTTGAGGCTTGTTCAGTTGTACAATTAATTAATGTATTGTCTTGACTAATTTTACACCTACAGTAAACTGGGTGTAGGCTGTATTATGGAACATTTCCTGACTACGACTGATGGCTGGCATGTGGCCTTAGACCCATATAGTATAGAAAAATAATGCACTCTGCAGAGCCTATTGATCTCATGTGTCTCAGCAACAAGAAAAGTGCTCAGACACTGTTGCTTTGTCTTTTAACTTCCTGTCTACACCAGAAGTGTGAATGTGCTGTGTTGTGTAGGTTGAATTTTGCTGCTTGTGATCAACTTGTACCTACATTTCAGCAAATATCTGAGCAATTTGACAATAGAACGTACAATGTGAAGGACTGCCATAGCTGGAAGAAAATAAGACTTCTTCTATACCAGTCTTACAAACATTGAGTGTTAATTACATAATTTCTCCCACACATATCAGCTGCTCTGATGTGACTGAGCTGACTGGACAGAATGTGTTGGTATTTTGTGTTTATAACAATATGATATCATAATAGAAGTTGTCTAAGTGTAAGTGTCGCTGTTCAAAATGTGCTAATACAATATTTCTTCATCCCTAATGCAGTGCACAGTGCAGACATTGAGCTACTGCTGCAACACAAAGTAAGCTAGCTGGGCCAGCTGTAAACTAATGTTAAATATCTGCAAATATTGTCCTTTTAATCTGAGGTGTTATCTGTGGCAGTATCTGGTCACATGACCTCCTCAAATAAGTTGATGTGACTTTTGTCTCATATAGCCAAGAATAGCAACCGTAAGATAAGAGACATAACAGGAAATGGAACAAAAAAACTGGCAGGTAGCAAGTGGAATAATCAACTCCAAACCATGCAGTTAAAAATAGAGAGAAAGAAAAAAAAGGAGTAGGGAAGTGCATATATAATATAATTATATTTATTATACTATGATTATACAGCTTGCCATGGATTATCTCTACTATCCCGTCCCTAAAAGAAAGTAGAAATTTTAGGTAATTTCAATGGCTAGATACAGGGATTACACTTTGCTTTGCATGTATAAAAAAGGGAAAAACTTTTAGATGGTTGTGCATAGATGTCCATCAGATGGACTTCTCTTAAGAGACAGTTTGGCTCGACATATTTGTTGATATGTAAATATAAAAGGGGTATTCCTTCTTCAGAATGGCTTAAAAATGAACTTTTTGTTACTATTTACATTATCTGTTGAAGTGACATGGATTGTATACTGAGGATAAATAAACAGATTAGGGCTCCACAAAGATGAAAGTAGTGTTATTATAATTCAGGTTACAAAATCACATAATCGCTGTTTGGCCTGTAGAGCAGGTTTGATGTCTGAATCCTCAGACAGTCAGTCAGTGTGTCCTCACATCACACATAAGCCTCTGCTCAACATCTGCCAAACACGTCCACATTACGCCACACTGGCAGTCAGCTCACTGGGAAGTTACACTTTAGTGTAGTCTATGTGTGTGTGTGTGTGTGTGTGTGTGTGTGTGTGTGTGTGTGTGTGTTAGTTTAGGGCTATATTCTAAATTCTCAAATTTCTGCTGCTATGTGCCTAAACTACAGAGAGAACCAGGCATTTATTTGAAACACATTACATATCAATTATATTAAATAGTCTAATAAACTATAGACTATTAAAAAGTCAGAATTTAAGGGTGCAGTGTGTAGAATTTAGTGGCATCTAGCTTAAGTTTGTTGCAATGTGCACCTTCACCACTAGATGCCACTAAATCCTACACACTGCACCTTTAAAATAATTGAAGACAAAGATATGTGATAGATGCACGTTGAGGAAAAATAAACAGACAACTTAATCTTGCGATATACACAATTATTTTCCTTTATTAGTCTTAATTTGCAGTTGTTTTTAAACATTTTTACATATGAACTTAAGAGGTTAGCTCAGACAGCCAATCAGGTATCAGTTTCCATCTTGTGATGTGACAAAACCTATGTGCAAAGGGTTTCACTTCCTTTTGAGCCACAGCAAGAAGTGAATTTAAGAACCCTACTATGGCAAAGGCATGACCCACCCCACTCTGCCTCTAATTGGCTTGGCCTGACGATAAATAGATAAATAATAATAATAATTATAAATAAATATAAAAGAAAAAAACAAACAAGAATAACGAATAAATATATCCTGTTAACTAAAGAACCAAATGAGTGAAACATTTCTATTTGTGGCCTTTCTAGTGATCAAGTGTACTGTAAATAAATGGACTGCATTTAAAAGAAATTATTACAGCTTAAAAATTTTGAGCAAATTTGCCAAAGACAGCGGAAAAAGCAAAAACTTCCTGTTCTTCCAGCGAGGGCTACGTGAGAAACGTTATTGTCAAGCCAAGCCAATCACAGGTCAGGTTTTTGGACCTACCTACAGTTTGAGCCAGGATACTGTTGGATGGTTGATGGCGAGCTACAACCCAATGGAGCGGAGTGATAAACTCAGTTGCATGCAGAAGATTAAAACCCAGGACTTCAAGGATTTTGTCTCTACACACATATGACCAACGCATTCTACAGTGTGTTAGGACGAACCATTATCACTTCCACAGTGGTACAAACAGAACTATCAGCTAGTTCTGGATGATATGTGTTGGACGCAAGGATTGAGTTCACATCAGTGACTGAAGGAAGTTGGGATCTAATTGAATTTTGAATCTAAAGACTTATTGGTAAATTAGAATTTTGTGTATTTTTTAATTTAACTTTTCATTAAGAGGAAGAGTTGTTCTTCCAAAAGGAGATATTGTGTCAGAGTGTTGATTCCAGTGTATTGTTTGCTCCATCCTGGCTCCGTAATCTATTTTAGTATCTTCTGATTTTCTGCTCCATAGTAAATATCACCCCTAGTATATTCACCACAGCCTTTATTATATGTTATAACTTTTAGTAAAAATGGTTACACACCAGACTTAATTCTCCTGTTTATGAGTATATTTTGTCATATTTGACTAAGATGCACAATGTACATTTCCACAGCATTATTATACAACTACACACTTGTGTCATAGTACCACTCTGCTGCTCTGACTTTCTCTTTTTAACAGAAGTGCTGTTTTCACTCATTAATAAACTCCAGTCACTTCTACTTTGCTGTTTTTTTGTTTTTTTGTGAGACTGGTTCCTACCATTAATTTCAATCTCTTTTTACGCAGTTTTTTTTTTTTAACTACTGTTAAGTTACTATCAATGATTCTCACCACTTCTGTAATGTAATGTAAAAAACATTGTTGAGTTTCATTATTGGTAGCATAACAGTGATTGAAAAAACAGCACAGAAGAGTTTGAAATTAATTTGTGAATGAAAACAACATTTCTGCCGTCCTTTATTCACCACCAGCCTTTATTTATTCCTATCATTTGAATACTGGATTTTATTTGAGAATTTATACTATTTTTGAATTTCAATTGTATATTGGCTGCTGGTCATGGCTGGATTAACCTGTTAAGGGGGCCCTGGGGCAAAACATGTGCTGTTGGGCCCCAAATGACACCCCCCCAGCCCCTAACTACTGCCCTCTGTGCAATGTGTATGTTATCTGATTGCAACCTATAATCCACTGCTGGAATAATACTTCAATTGTGTTAGTTTGTTATATTTTGCAACTTTATTTAGGAATATTCACCACGTGAGAATAATATAAACTGAAATAATAAAGCTGAAAAACTAGATTTTGACACAGGTTCCCTCCACCAATTGACATGCAGTGAATGTGGGACTTTTGGGGCCCCCTGGGGTCTGGGGCCCTGGGACAGTCGCTGGTTAAGATTAGTAACATCTTAGTGTTAGCTTTAGTGTTACTGAATGCATCTCACAAATATAGCTAAATCACACTGTATGCACTGTATATATGCTATATATAGTGTTCAGTATATGGTTTTATTTAAATCAGAGCAGTCTGCACAGTGATTTGCTGCTGCATAAAAAGCCTTAAAGACATATCTCAGCACTGATAAAGCCCTGGTAGGAGGAAATATCAGCAGTAATTATTATTCATCAGTTGGCATTTTTTGAATCATTTTTCAAACTGTGTATTATTAAAGGCCTTTTTCTGCAATCTCAGCTTCCCTGTTTCCTTCTCAGAGGCCTTTTACAGTGTATCCAATGTTGTATCGTTGATTTAAACCTCCACAAAGAAGAGAGCAAAAGCTACTTTGGAAATGCAGTGACTATATCAAACCTGAGCACCCTGTACTAAGTGTGTATATGCAGTAGTGCAGGTGACACTCACACAGAGGACATGCAGACCCACTGCTCCATCAATGCGCTCCTGGTTGGTGAAGTAATCCCTGGGGAACTCATGGATTGCTGCAGGGAAAAAAAACAAACAAACACACACATGCTCAAACACTGAAAGGAGAAAAAAAAAAAGAAATAAATATGAACTGCAGGTGAAGGAAGATATCCTGAGGGACTCATGTGGAATGTCTCATCAACCAAACAACCACAAATAAATAAACAAATAAATAAAATCAAGGTGACGAGCAGATACGAGTCAAATGGACGACTGAGCTCAAGTGAACTTAATATCCAGTGAGGAGGAGGAGAAATAGAAGCAGAACAATGAATTCAAATAAAACTGTGTGTGGGAATCTGAGGATATAAACACTGAGGAACAGAAGTCATGTCTCATTTTTCATGATCTGTTTCATCTCTTTCATGAGCTCCTTTTGCCTGTTAGCAATCTGTCAAAAATCTCTAAATGCCAATTATGACAAAACATTCCCCGGGCAAGTGAAAGACAAAGAAAAAGAATAAGAAGCGGATGTACCTCAATAAACACAGATTTAGTTTGTTTTCCTTTTTAAAATAACTTAACATTTGTGTCTGATTATTTACTGTGTCTGGTTATTTTGGCTATTATAGACCGATGGTTATACATATTAGCTAGAGCCCTAATATATCAAGCAAGGGAGGGCTTCAAGTTATATAAAAAGTTCCATCACCTGTATTCAAGTATTTTATTAGCTTTTGCAATAGATACAAAAACATAATTCAACATAAGACGAAATTGTTAATTCATATCGATGAAGAACAGGTAACAGAATGAAACCAAAACAGATCTGGGAACATGTGGGTAGCTATAACAAGTATAACAAGACAGACCAATAGGCTTTCAGGAAAATCAGGCTTTGTCCAACTCTTCCAGTGGTAGAGAATAGTCCCATAAAAAACACCATAAAGCCTTCTAGTGTAAGTCCAGATTCTAGTCTGGGTAGACCTGGTGGGGGAATTCTGGCATCAATGGTTTATGGAACCACTCTCCAATACTTTTTTTATACTTCCAGCAGTTAATTATCGTCTACAAGAACCATTTTGTGAAGTTGAACTGATGTATGATAATACCTATGTATCATTGTGTAGTAAAGTTGCCCACTGCATCTCTACCTGACCAGCCCACATCCTGTCATCTGTATCTGAATGTCAGTACAAGTTCAGACGCTTCATTCACACCGACTATCTGCTTTCTTTGGTCAAACAGCATAATTTTACTTTGTTGGGTTTTTTTCTGTTCACAATTACAACAGAAGCAAGGCTTCAAAACAGCAGCTGTCACTCAGTACAAAGAACAAATCCAATTCAAGTCTGTGTACACTCTGATTTTATTATAGTCATAGATAGTGCCTCCAAAATTTCCTCCCAAACTCAACAAGGGTTGGGCTGGTCGAGTGTGAGTCTAAGATCACACTCATTTGTTGCCCTGAAAGCGAGGATGTAGCACAAACACATGCAAAATGGACACACTAAGCAAAAAGTCTGATTGTTCTAGATGGAACCAGATGACTTGTCCACTAATGTACTGAGACCTGAGAGTTCCAGGATTTGGAAGTTTCAAAATCATTTGTAAACTATTAACAACTTATTAACATAATTAGTTGTTAATAGTTTAGTCAGCAATGATTGTGATAATCAATTACTTATTTCAGTCACTTATAGAAATATAAATAAATAATAATAGACAAGAATCAATGCTATCTATTTACAGTTACCAGCGTCTTAAATAATAGTATTTTATTCTTTTTTGTTTTACAGCATTGTAAATTGAATATATTTGGGTTTTGTGCTGTTGTTCTGACATTTTATCGACAAAATAATCAATCAATGAATGAAGACAATAATCTGCAAATGAATCAATGATAAAAATAATCATTAGTTGCAGACCTACTTATCTGTCTCTATTCTATTCTAAGCAGCCTTTAGGTCTGTAGTGTAGCAGCATGTTCAGAACAGTCAGCATGCAGAGCGTTTTTTGAGCGTGCTGTTAAAGTGTAATATAGAGAGCTGAAGTAAAACCAGAGCTTGTGGGTTCTGTTCCACAAGTAAGAAAACCTCATTCAGAACCCCATTTACATGTGTAAAAACACAAATAACTGATAATCCAGTCTTGGAACAGAACCTTCCTTTGTCATGTTGTCTAGTTTTTACAAGGACAATAATTGAAAAAAAAAAAATTCAATGATTATTCAATGTTCCTTAAAACAACCCCTATTTCTCATAAGCGAGGGGTCACTGTTAGTTCAGACATGTGTGATAACAGCAGAGGAGCAATCAGTGTCGTTTTTAGACAGCAGACAAACAGTTTAAGTGTTGACTTAAAGCGAATATTGGCGATATCCGAATAACGGATACAGGCGAAACCAAGTTACGATGACAACTCTTGTTTAACTTTGTTAAAATCACAAAGGTTTCAACCTCTAAAAGCAAGTACTGTAGTAGTAATCTCCAGTCAACTCATTTTGTCAGAGGAAAGCTGAATGAGAGATCGCCTCCAGTTACAGAAGCTACGTCAGGATTTTGGCACTCTCATCTCTCACGCGGCATTGAATAAAAAAAAGTGAAGGCACAACTGCGAATGGTGATGAAACAGCTCCAGTGTTCAACCTTTTTGAAGAGATGAATTGACAGTGTCATTCCAGGGTCACAGCTATTGAATCACATCACAGTTGTCTTGCAGAAGCAGCAAAATCTGCATTTTCATGCACATATTTGGAGTCAGTGAAGTTCTGGTACCAAAAACCTGAACCACAGTAGGCAATGTCCCAGAGTTGAAATGAAACGCTCCACATGTACTCAGCGTGAAGCCGATCTCAGTGAAATATCACTTTGACACGACTCTGTCCCTCCATCTTTGACCTGACAGAGGTGACACCATGAATCCATCACTGCCCCACAGCAGCAGCCAATCACAACATGCCAAAATATGCTGCATACTCATTCACAGCCATCATGTGCATTTCCTGTTGCATATGAGTCTGCACACGAGCGGCCGGGCTAAAAATAGCTTCAGTCCGTCGTGACCATGTGTGTGTGTGTGTGTGTGTGTGTTTGTGTGTATTTGGGATTTGCTTGGCTTGCTCTGTGTGTGTACTATCTGTGTGCTGTATGCTTCTTTGCTGTGTGTGTGTGTGTGTGTTTGTGCGAGCGCTTGTGTAATGTGAAGGCAACCCAATGTGCAGTGACATTCTCTCTCTCAACAGCCGAGAGCCTGTGAGTCAGGCGGCTTCAGCTTCAGCCTGCCCTGTGTGGCCCAAACACAACACTGGCCTGTCTGCTCATAGGAACTGACAGGAGCACAGAGAGAGAGAGAGGAGAGAGAGAGAGAAAGAGAGAAAGAGAGAAGGAGAAAGAGAGTGTGTGAAAAAGAGAGAGAGAGAGAGAGTGACAGGGTGCAAAAACAAAAGAAAAGGACAAAATGAAGAATGATGTGGAGCTTCCATTGAAAAAAATGATGAAAAAAAGAGCCTAAGTGTGAACAGAAAGGGAAAGTTAGAGTAATGAAAAAAGACATTTTCTTCTTATTCTATGTCCATGCAGTAATGTAAACTCTCTACAGACTAATAACAGCGATCATGTTCTCAGTCTCTGGAGAGTAGTTCTGTGGAAGGTAGATGCCACTGCACATGCTTGGTTCAGTTGACAGAGCTTCGTTAGCTTGTTTGCTACATATCACAACATCTTGACTTTGTACATGTAGCACAACAAAGCTAGCGCATTGGCGTCTGCCATACACAGAACTACTCTCCAGAGACTGAAAACATGATGGCTATTATTAGACTTTGGAACTTTTTCTAATCAAACTACCATGACTGTAATCTTTGTGGTGAGAGAACATGTCACCCAGTGCAGCGTTGTGGCTCACTGATGTGTTTTTAATAGTTTTTGGACAACAATGGAGATCTATGGCACAAAGGAATATCAGGCTTTTGATACACACACACACACAGTGAGATCATTGTTTGTTTGGCTTTGCACATGAGATTTTTGTTGACAATAAGAAGAATATAGAACATTGCCAGCTTTATCCTTTAAGAGTGAGATGAGAAGATGGATATCAATCATATCTGTGTGTTAATAACAGGGCTGGAGTCAGGATGTGGTGAGTTAAGATCACCAGAAAGACTGGAAGCTGAGGGAAACAGTTAGCCTGGCCTGGTGCCTACCAACACCTGTAAAGATCACTAATGAATGATTTGTTCTGTACACAAACAGGTATGTTAAAGAAAAATAAGTGATATGTTTTAGTTTTCTTAACCATACCTCACTCGTGTTATAAAATGCTCATACGAGGCCTTTTTTGAACTGTCATGTTTATGACTTTGTAACTGGATAAGAGCATCATCTGAACACCTCAGATGTCAAATACAGAGTCACACAGTTAGCAAGAAGTGCTTATCAACTCTGTTGGTAAAAATCTGTCAGAAAACAGCTTCGGTGTCGTTGCCAGGCCATTTCCAGCACTGGAATGTGTTTCCCACTGAACCGTCACAGCCAAGACAGCCTGTGCCAAGAGTAGTGCAACATACACACACACACACACACACACACACACACACACACACACACGTACACGATATGGACAAAAACAGAGAAGCACAGCACACTGCCGCCTGTGAAACATGCAGGGAAGAAAACAATTAAGTTCAATCTCTGTATCATCTCACATCTGACACTTATTGTGTGCATATTCCTACACACATTTACAATTATACCAACACAAATACACACACACATACACACACCACACACACAAGGCTCCATACATACTGATGAGACAACGCTTTAACCAATCCCGCAGCCCTGAAATAACAACAACAGTCTCAGCCCGCTGGCGTGACTGGTCCTTTTGGAGCATCAATGAGAAGTCTTTGTGTTTTCAATTCACAGATTAGAGGCTCACTGAACCTGGCCAACGTAGGCATGGACACAGGCCAACTCTATTTATACCCGAGATGTGTGTTTGTGTGTCCGTATGTGTGTGCATGTGTGTGTGTGTGTGTGTGTGTCACAGGCCATCGCCACAAAGCTGTCCTTTCTCTTTCCTTTAACCTCAACCTGGCACTGACACAGACGCTTCCTGAGGGGAGGACAGGCAACATACCATGAAATATCTACTATTCAAACACACACACACACACACACACACACACACACACACACACACACGTGCGTGTGCATGTAAGGTTGTGTAGTTCTGTTGGAGGAGCCAAGTTTATAGTTGCTTTTTAAGCAGAGTGCTTAAAACATCCCAAAACCTTGTGCCAAACCAGAAATTCTGACATATTTTCAATTTGTCACATGGAATTTCACATGGATTAAAGCCTGATGCAGTCAGTCAAGAGTGTGAAATTCCACTTTCATATACAAAATTGTGCAGCACATCCCAAGTCTGTTTAAGTTGTGGTTAGTTTGGAGGCACATGACACATCACATGACCTGGATTGATGATCTAGAATTGAAAAAAACTGAAAGACTTTGACTTTAACACAATGACTCTCAACTTCACTTAGACTTTAGCCTTGGAATGATTTTATATTTATATTGATTTTATAGTTAAAAAAAAAAGGGGTTGAAACTTTAAAAAACTTTTTTATTTTCCTGATAACACATAACCTTTGAATCAGTCTGACAGCAGCCAATCGTGTTGCGTGAGCAGGGAGGTAAAATGTGTCAGACAGACAACAGATGATTCCTCAGATTATCACATTCTGATGAAGAGACTCTGCCATCAACTAAACATTTGGCAGAGAATTTACAAATGACCGTCACTGTGATGTCACAGGAGTAACACACCACCTGATCACTTTACTTTGAAAGTAATAAAATCTTAAAAATCATTTCTATATTATTTAAACTATACTAACTAACTGAGTGCTACTAACTGAGATTTTGCGGGTGAAATGGAAGAGGAATGGGTTGGAAATATATACAAATATATAAAATACAAGACAAAGGGAAAACAATGTACAGTAAGTTATTTTTCAGAGCATTTTACCTTGATGTTTCCTTCAGTGCTCTCCTATATTCCTGACTGTTAATGACTTATAGCAGCTCCAGCCCACTGCTACACGATTGCAGCAGCCAATTATGAACGTATTAAGTCAGCCTGTCAGTTTCCAGCAACAATCAAATCAAAGGAGTTTTACCAGAAATCTCCCACATTGATTTTTCATAACTAATTCAATCACTGATCTTTTTGTTGAGCTGACAGCATCAGAATATTTAACTCATATTTCCTCACATATAGGCTTCCTCCTGTGGAAACATGCGCTTGCAATTCCAAAAGTGTCTTCTCTTCAAACAATATTCAAAGTTCAGCAGGAAGAAGGACTTTCTTTTGTGCAGCATTTCTGTCCAGACATGTGTCTGGCTGACTTGCAAAACAATGACATTTCTCACCTTTGTAAAGAAGAAAGTCAGGAGTTTTTCAGATTTTATATTAGTGAGATGCAACAAAGGTCCACAGCTAAACCTGAACCGAGGAAATTGTGGTTCATGGTCAATATCACATGCAGTACATGCATGCAGTAGTTATGTGTACACAGATTTGAATCTTTTGTAGGCAAGGAGTTCTCAGCCAATGACAAGTACAACTTACAGAATGTGAAATCATTCTGAAAAAGCTATAAATAAAATCAATAATGCTCTTTGATATGAGGAAAATCTTAAGCATTGTAGTTTTAAACCTGGAGACAAGCTTCTTTCTTTAACCTCTGACCCTCTTGTAGTTTTGATATCATCTGTGCATCACATGTTTGATACAGGATTTATGCTACTGCTGCCCTCTGCCACTCTGGTTGAAAGCTTCTGCTAAGTGCTTAAAATATAAATGTACGTTGTCAAAATGCTTCTTCCTCATGTCAAACAGAATCAGTCACATATGAGCATCCTTCATGATTGAGGATTAGTACACAGTGGCTGATAGCTGAAGCAGCCTGGCATCAGTGCTGCAATGACGTCACCCTCTCGTACTGCACTAATCTTGTTAAATATTCTGTGAAAAACTGCATGTCAAACAGTGAGTGAGACAAAAGCATTGCATAATCTCCGGATTTAGAAGAAGAGATAAAAAAAAAAAAATCAATATGATTTACAGTAGCTGCTGCATTAAAGCTGTTTCTGGAAATGTATAATCGGAGTTAGGGGGTATTTGGTTGGGTTAAGTGCAGTCTGCAGCCTCTCTGAGGGGCTTTTTACAGTATGGGATGAAGGGAGCAGAAAGTAAAAAGGGATAGACAGACTGTTGTTAGTCAGTATTAGAGAGGATGAATCCTTGGTGGCCTCAGCTGAATGTTTGGAGAGGCCCGGGACAATGACTGGATTTGAAGCTTTCATATTTCTAAATGAATGAAGAAGAACGTGTTTGAAAAATTGTTTCTGCCTCTCAAAAAGAGGCAACTGCATATAAACTCAATGCGAAAAGATGCCAATATGTTGTAGGCAGCTCAAACTGAGGCAGACACTTTCACGCAGGTTGAAAATGTTCATACGGAGATGAGATGAAAAAAGAGAGGAGTCTGTTGTTTTTTTATGGAACTGGAGCTAAACATCACATGGTTTTGTTAGATGTGAGCAGTCCTGGGCGATGAATCCTTCCCTCAAAGCAGTTCCCTTAGCCGAGCTCACAGGCAGTTAAATACTCCTCAGCTGCAGGGATGTGTTAAAGCTTAAGATCATCTAATTGAAGATGTGAATGGAAGCACGGGATTAATCACACTATCTAACCCAATCCTCTTCTTCTTCTACTTCTGTGGGAGCATGTGTGTACATGCGCAGATCTTCACACCATTTTTTCCATTTTTGACACATATGACCTTTAAATGACTTCTGACTCATTATTCTGTGACACACTATCTCCAGATATAAAAAGGTTAAAATGGGTAATAAAAGCAAAATAAAAGTACCATGAAAGGCACCTGATCAATGACTTTATGTCTGACCCCACTGCAAAAAAAATTTTCAACAATTTTCAGCTCTGGAGACCTCAATCTCTGAAATAGCCTCTTTAAAGATCCCCTCCAGACATGTTTTAACATCTAGGATGAGTTTTCCACTAAAAAAAAGTTACTTCATTAAAATCCTTAAAATTACATCTCCTCCTTCTCCCTCATTAAAAAAAAAAACAAAAGTCCATTCTCAGTGTATGTGCACTGGTGGCTTACAATTTTCCACATCACACTTGTGTACGTTGTATACTGGACCACGACTGGCTCCAAACTGGTTGTGATGTCACAAATCATCACAACCAGGTACATGTGTTATACTTAGATTTAAGGTGGGCAAAAATAAACTGAAGATAAACTTGACTTGAAGGTGAAAACAAATTCTGCACATACATCATTCTGCACAGTGAAGCTCAAACAATAAGCAAAACACATTTGTGAGTGGAGGTGATGCTGAGGAGGGACACCGGTTGAAAATGAATCTTTTGGCAGATTTGCAGTGATGTTAGTTATGTGCATTGTCCTTGTAAAAAAAAAAAAAAAAAAAAGGATTAAATCACTGCTTTAATTTTAGTTACTTCTACAGTTCAAGGAAGAAAAGTCTTATCTGGTGAAGGGTGCACCAACTACCCAACAGACACACAGGCGGTCAAATCCCTGAGCTGTGTGAGATCAATGTGGATTGACCTGAACGGAGACGGACGGCTCGTCACTCCAGGGGCAAAGAAACAACAGTCGACCCCCTCCACCCCCACCCCTACCCCCACCCCATGCCGCCGCCACCCCCAACACTTACGTAATACCACAAGCATTACATAAGAGCTCTGCAGCTCCAATAGAGTCACACCGAAAGAGAGAGAATCCTCCAAATCCTATATATCATGTGATCTATGAGGATGGCCGCTCGCTGTGTTTTAAGAGCAGCAGAAAAGACGCCGCTTTATGCAGATGACAGATGGCTTTTTCCTCCGTCTATGACAAAGCACGCTTTAGCATCTGTTGTGATGAAGAGATGCACACGCACACGCGCACACATGGAGAAACAAACAACAGCTACTACAGCCCTGCTGTCACATGAAGACCATGCAACATTGATTTTTCTGTTTTGTTTATAACATTATGTGCTTGTATTTTTGAGAATTTTACACCTTTTGTACAATATATATATATAATTTTACACGACACACAAGATGAAAGGTTGATGATTGAGGCGACACAGGCGACAGACTGACCTCACAGTGACTTTCCACATGTGAGAAGTTATTCTATAGTGATTTTTTATCGGCAGTTTCAGTTTGTGTGTTGACTTGTTCCCCCTAAAACATCAGACCACTGTCTTGTTTAAGAGTTGGCACTTTTATGGTGGTGTAAAGTATCACAACCATTTCAATATTTTTATATATTTATGAGGAACCTGTAAAAGAAAACTGAATAACAGGTTATCATTTGATGTATTTCTTCAATATATCATACATGTTTCAGACAGTGTTTAAGTTCAGTTTAGTGTTAGTTTGTGTTTCACACATGTTCTAAATTCTTCTGTGCCATGTCTATTCTAAATGTAGTTCTTTGCTGTGTAAGATGAGGCAGTTGTGTGTCTAACAGTTAAGTTTATTCTGTTATACCCTTACCTGAGCCAGTGATAAGATAAACTGTGGTTATGTAGATGTTTATGTGTAAAACTGATAAGCTTTAGAGGATAGTGTGGTTTGTCCTTAATTTAATATGGTAGTGATGTTATTTTGTGATGCTACTTGGTGCATACTTATGTACTGTCATATATGGTCGTGAAGAAAGTCTGTTCCTAGGTTAGCTGAACTTTTGACTTATGTTTCTATCTGACGGTTGGTTGCTGACCTGTAAGGTTAGTAAACAGATGTCTTAAATTCTGTACAAGTAGTATTTAAGGGACTGGTTAAGTGCCAACCTTTCAGACAAAGAAAAGATAGCTAGGTGGTATCTTTGTCTCCAGAACTATGATGCATTATACTTCTGATTGTATTATTTGATTACACTATTTCATAACCTGACAATGCTCTCTGTGTGTTTATTGAGTGATCAGCAATTTCCCATTACAAACCTCGTGCTGACTAACATTTTTTAAAAAACTTTTTCTGCCTTTGTAAAAATGTATACACAAAAAAAGATAAAATACTATATAGTTAAAAATGTAGATATAATAAATACAGTATATAGGGGAAAATATAGTATTATATTGTATATATTATGTTAAAAAGTATACATAGTAATAAAGGGTCAAACCAAATCAATGAAAACAAATGTAAGCAAACAACTGGACATAATTCTATTTGTTTCAGTGTTAACGAACCCACACACCTACACAGGTGTTTCCAGTTCTGGCTCATTAAACTTCTGTTCAGGTTGAAGAAGACAGAGCATTATGTGAGGTCATCAACATTCTCTGACGTAGGTTTACTTGCTTCCTTTACAAGATGGAGACATGAAGATTGGGGCAATACCCTAATCTGTGTTCCACACAACTTCCGTTTTTTATTTTGTCCAGTGCTTTTGGTTTCTTGTTACTCCTCTTCATGTTATTAAACCTCTCAGAGGACCAGAGATATTACAGATAACATCTAAGGTAGCTACGGCCCTGCTTACAGTATCTCAGCACAGCAACTTTTTAGCAAGAGCAAAGACTATGGTCAGCAACTTCTTCTAGTTAATTAGACAGTCTGGACAAAAAACCCTACTATGCACAATGCTAGTTTTTGTCACACTGTCAACACTAATCCTCTAAAAACACATTCCCAAAACAAACAGAGCATCAGGTCCATGAAAATCATGTAGAGTTGAATTATTTGATCTTCAATCTCACATATATAATCCATGTTTCCTTTATTTCTCACTGATATAGTATACTCCACACTATGTGTGAACCCCCCCCCCCCCTTCCCCACACACATCACACATACACACACAAAACAACACACACGCGCACACGCACACACACACACACACACACACATACGTATGCCAGTCTTGCTGCTAGCTGTCCTAATCCTCAAGATGGCAGTTTAATGCATTGGGAGTTAAGCGGAGCACTAAGGCTCAGACCCTGACAAAGTGCCATTTTGACAGTGTCATTTAGGTTCAGTGTTTAATGCACAAACTGTCTTTGCATCATGTATTTATTCTCTGAACTGAGCAGCTTAAGACGGACACAGTCGGCACGCTATATCAGCGGGTACGAGGGAGAAATATGATGTAAGTTTAAAATGTTCGACCCTGTGGCCTTACGCCTGCTAGTGGTTAACAGTTTAGTTCATAAGAAAGCATGCAACTACACACACACACACACACACATACTGTATACACAAACAGCAGCATGTGGTTGCATTTATTTTCTGCCACAAGTGCTTACAAGAAGTGGGTGGTATTACCTAACACATCGGACATTCGTCAGCAGGAAAAAAAAGTGTAGAAATTAGAGAAAATGAGGGGGAGAAACGAAGAGAGACTGACTCTGTTTATAACATTTACCTGTAAATTGCCCACTAACTTCAGTGTTAAATAAATACAAATAAACATGTCTTTATAGTGGCTCATAATGTCTGCAGCTAAATTGTTCAGAAAAAAGAAACTATAGGAACTAAATGAATCACTTTAACAGGAAACAGAGAAAAATACAAATAAAGGAAAGCAATGAAAAGGAAAGAAAGGAGGAGGAAAGTAGAAAAGCGAGGGTCCAGGTTGAGCCGCCCTCCGCTCTGTTCCTCTATAAACCTCTGAGTGTCTGCAGCCTCAGGCCACAATTAGCACAAGAGGTGGCTCAGTGAGGGGGGGGGGCACAAGGTTCACACTAGCCCACCACCGAGCTACAGTAGCTGGGCAACTAACCTCCAAAAAAAAGAAAAAGTTCTTCAATTCAGTTTAGCAACTTTGTTTTATCTTTTTGAGAGTTTCAATTTCAATCATTCAAATATAGTTGTAACCCTTAATTTACCTTATAGGATCATTCTGGATTATCATTTGATCATCTCTATCAGTTATGATAACAGTATACTCAAGTAAGTAGCGATGTCACCACAAAAATGACCATGACGCATAAGCAGTCAGAGGTAAAACACAAAGTGAGCAGATCTGAAATGATCTGAAACTTTTAATACTTGGAAATTACTTAAGTTACAAAATACTAAAAAACTGAATTTTCAAGAATTTACAATTTAAAAGAGTTACCTTACCGTTCCTAATTTAGAACTATTGAGTTGATAAGCTTGAAAAGAGTACTCCATCGATTTAACATTGCACTCCATTGACGGACAATGCAACTCAACTTGTTTCACTCAAATTGTACAGATTGTGGTGTGTTATGCTAGTAGCAGCTAATGTAGCTTCAAGATGCTAGCCTCCAGCAGAGATGAGGAGCAGCTATAGAGTTCTGCTAACTTCACTTCTTTCTAACTCCACACCTCCAGATTTTTTTCATTTTCAAACTTGTGGTCTTCAGTCGCAACCAAGGCTAACTCAAGTGACATCACTTGAGGCAATTTATTGGACTGAAGACACAAAACGCTTTACACGACTTTACATACATACGCAGTAGTAGTGCTCCCCAAGACCTGTAAACACATGTTGGTGGGGTGTTCCTCTTTTCCCCTTTAAAATATCAGTATGATCATGATGAATATAATGTGTTGTGTTGTGTTGTGTTGTGTGTAAGTACAATGAGAGCCACTAAACCAGAGTCAAATTCCTTGTATGCATAAACTTACTTGGCCAATAAAGATGATTCTGATATGAATAAATGTTTAACTTGAAGATTCCAAGTAATGACAATAACTTCACACAATCATCTAGATTGTTTAAATTACGAAGACTCACTGCTCTGTTGGTCTTTTTGAACTGCAAAAACACACAATCCACTCTCCATTGTACTGCAGAGTGGTGCAAAGCTGGTGGTGGACATAGTGGCACAGTTAACAGCTAGAGCCAGATACTTTTCTCAGGAGGTGGTGGAAAGCAAAACATAGAGTGAATACTGGACTCACATTCACCAAGTGGCCAGAAACGCCACTCCAAATAAATGCTAATGTTGCTCCATGTATGCAGGATATGCAAATAGGCATCTTTTGGCTAACATGCCTTTAAGAGGTGATAATGTGCCTCCAAGGGGCCAACATCAATGAATGCAGGTTTAAGGAATCACTGATAATTAGCTACAGCTTCTATGATCTGCAGCCACTGAGATTTGTCATTTTAACCAGCAAAAGGTCAGCACCAGCTAAAAATGAGTAGCATGCTTGTTTGTAGATATTTGCTATCAAAAGAAGAGCAAGAGGAGATCAAAGTTTTGACAGCAGTTTTGTTAGCCTTTGACTTTAGCCAGTCTTAGTTCACAATGGACAGTTTTGTTGATAATTTTACCATTCACCTTCTCCACACTCCTTTGAATTTGATGTTGCTGCATTCTCAGCAATTCATCTGGTCATTACAATGTTCTTACAAAAGGGAGAAACAGAGAGAGAAAACAATGAAAATAAGATCAATGTTGTAATAAAATAGAATTGACCTTTAATTATTTTCTCACAGTTATCATTTTCAAACGGAAAAAGACAACAAAATGAGCAAAACACCACCCGTTACTGTCTCCAACTGGCCTTCGGTTCACATCTTGAACATCTCCATCAGTGAAAACCCAGCAGATAACCATATCAGATCAAGACATGACTCTGGTTGCACAGTGCCCCCAACGGCACACATCCCCAATCAATCACCCTCTTCTCCACAATGACAAGTTCACCACTGTGACAGGCTTTTAACGAGCTCTGGACAGGAATAGTCTTTCTGTCTCTTTCTCTTTCTGTATGCTCTGCCTCAGAAAAGCTCTGGTGTTCTTGTCTCCAAGGAGCCCCCCCCCCCCCACCCCCCCAGGGATACGTCATATTCATGGAAACGTGTCTATTCCCAACTCGTAGAGCGGAGTGAAAGCGATAGTGGAAGAAGAACAACCAAAAAAAAAAAAAAAAAAAAGAAGAAGAAGAAAGAGGGGAGGGATGAATCAAGCTGCACAGGGAGCTGGGGTCAACGCCGGCTCAACAGGCCAGCGTGTGAACACGAGAGAGAGACAGGATTCACAATGTGAATGTGTCTATGTGTGCAGGCCTGTATGTGTCCATCTGAGTGAGATGACTGACAGCAAGAGCTGCTTTTTGTTGCAGATGGAGAAAACTACACACTGAAAACTTTTCAGCTGTGTGTGTTTATGTGTGTGCGCTAGTTCCCAGATAAAGGTTACATGGTAATACTGGCATTTAATCAGTGAGGCAGCAAACGTGGGCAGCAAGAAATCAGATTATGACCTGCGCTGACCTGGGACTCATATTATACAAGATAGAAAAATCAATATAATCTTTCTTCACTGTGTCACCTGTGGATGATGGAGCGTGTTTGCTATGTGTACAATATATTGCTTTACGCCTATGTTAAGCCTTTATGTTATTTTGTTATCAGAATCACTTTCATGGCTGTTATGTCTCTGCTAAGTCATACAGTAGTGGAATACATAGTGTATGTTCCCTCTTGTCAAAGGGATTTTTACAGCTTATACATCACATCATAGTACACATTGATTTACTGATTAGCAGGAAAAATAGGCCCATATATTTATGTTGAAAACGTATACAACAGTATTTATGACAACATTTTAGTGTGTGTAGGTCAGTGTCAGAAGGTCCTAACTGCGTGTTGAAATACATGTTAATCAGTAGAGCTTGCATATCCTTGCAGGTACAGTAGTTCTCTGGATAAAAGGCTATATGGGTCTTTTATAGCGTCAATATAGAAGATGTTTATTTTACAAAAAGTGATGATTTCTCAGAAACTGAAACATTTCTGATAAGATAACAGCTCTGTCAGGCTAAACTTAGGCACAGCAGTGCTCTGAGCTAAATGCCAACATCACAATGACAATATTAACATGTTTTGCAGGTAATGTTTTGCAGGTATTTGGTCGTAACCAAAAGTATCGGACAAGCTGAAATTTCAACCTGATTATGGTGCTAGATGAAAAGTCAAGTGGTCACCTAAGTCATTTGGTGACCATTTTATAGGAAGTCATTAAGCAGATGTTGAAATATTTCAGTTCAACCTGCTGGTTACACTAGATGAAAAATCAAGAGGTCATAAAAGACATTAGGATTCATCCTCTGGGGACTATGAATAATATATAGTTATTGAGATATTTAAATGTGTACCACAGTGGTGGTGCACACAATGTTACTAGTGCAACTAAAATGTAATGATGCAAAAATCCAACTAAGAATTACAACATAAAAATATTTTAATCACATTTTCCATGATTTTACTCATATTGTATTGTGGGCTGTCCTCACCACCAGAGGACCCTGTTGACTGTAGGCAGTACACAGTATGAAGAGTGTCTTCCAGCAGCCAGAGGCACAACTTTTGATGTGTTGGAATATAAAGTCAGTCTTACTTCTTTTAAAAATCAGGACTTTTTGGTGCTTAATCATGCATTTGATTTCAAAAATACAGCCTGATCTGAAGTGAAAGTATGTTATACTTACAAGGTAAGGACATGAACAATATCTCATTAGTTCAAATGAGTCTCATTTAAAGAGTCACCCATTATAGATGAGCACACTTGCTACCTATGCAGATGTGTCAAACTTACTTTTCTTATGATGACCACAACCCAGCTGATATTTTTTAAACCAGTAGTTCTCAAAGTGGGGTCCTTGAGGTGGTTCCAGGGTGTCCCCAGCAAAAAGGGGAAACATTTATTTTCACTATAATTCCATCCATAAGTAACAATGACAGAATGTATGACTTATTTTGGTCATTGGTTTCATACACTTTCTGTAATAAAACAAAAATCTTATCAGATGGGGGACCCTGGTCTAATTTGTGTCAGTTTAGGGGTCCTTGATGAGAAAAAGTTTGAGAAGCATTGTTTTAAACTAGCTAACTAACAAGCAGGGCAATATGAAGGTTTGTTGCCAAGCTACTGTAGCACAAGGGTGGGCTAGTATGAACCCTGCGCCCCCCTCACTGAGCCACCTCTGGTGCTAATTGTGGCCTGAGGCTGCAGACACTTATTCAGCAGAACAGTTTATAGAGGAACAAAGCGGAGGGCAGCTCAACCTCGATGGTTCAATCTTTTTTCCTAGTTTGCTCTTATCTTCTTCCATTTCTCCTTTTATCACTCTGTATACTGTGGCTCACCTGCACCTGTCTGCTGCCTCCTTACTGAATGCTTTTCATCATGCTGGTGGATTTAAGCATCCTTCAGCAGGAGTCATGACACCTCTCATCAACTCTTTTAGTTTGACATACCCACCACAGCCATGGACCCCTACAATAGATGGGATGGCTTCATGGAATTGTTCAAAACCACAGTGGCTGTGGTGGATCAATGGGTGCCTATGTGAATCCATACCAGCCACACATTTCTCCGTATTTCTCTGTTTAGCATCATCAGGTTAGGTTAACCCATTGTTGCTAATTTTGCAGTTTTCCAGCAGTTGGGGAAACAACAGACTATGCTTTTCTTGGTCTTGACAAGCTGCAGCATTTACTAACTGACACACTGTAGTCTGTACTGTACATTTCTGAATGAATGGGTATTCGGCATTATTTTTGGCATTTAAAAAAAATATTTTTTGGTCTGGCGGAGGTTCTTGTTGGCCTGGTGGCCCGCAGGCCTGTACACTTATAGGCAAAACACTAAACATTTTAAAAATGTAAGTTAAGATATGGCCACAGTTCTGCAATTAAAACACCTTTAATGTAAGGGAAAGATTGCGATTATGGATAATAAAAAGGTCTGTGACAGGATGCAAACGTCGTACATTAAATTCTGACGTGCTACCTCCAAATTCTGAGGTGAGCAATCATCCAATAATGACACTATTCCTAGAGATACTGGGTTGCAAATAGTTATTCTGGAATTGTCTATGTTAAGGCTTGGTCTTTTTTTTCAAAAGTCAATCAAGTTTACATTCATATGTCTACCCTCTGGAGTGGCAGAATCTGGATGTTTCAACATTTTAGCTTTTTGTTGGTTTTGTTCTAACTGGTTTTCATGCACTACTGTGGTTTAGTGTAAATACTAAAAAATCAGCATCATCCCGATTCGTAATCCTAAATATGTGTTGACTTTCCCTTTAAATTAAAATATGTGGATATACACTATGAAATCATGATTTCCATTTTTCCATATTACTCTTTCCACATAGCTCCTGGTAACCACAGAAGTACTTGTATCCTGGGGCACAAGTATTCCTGGTTAGGAGCCACTGCTTTAGCTGAGGCCACCTTAACTGACAAATAAGTTTCAGCAGTGTTCAGCATCATTAGTACACACTGTCAATGCTCCCTAAACCCAACAATTTAAATGTATTGTCTTTATTATCTTGACAATAAAGAACATATAGTATGTACTAAAAATATGTTACATATTGCCCATATACAGAACAATGGCTTTGAGTAAATCATGCAGTAAATTTCAACCTGAAGGCCAACAACAGAAAACAAAACGAAGTAATGAGAGATGAGCTATACTTGGACTGAGGTGCTCTCATGTACAGTCCACTGTGCCAGTGTAATCGGCTGCTCTGACAGCATGTGACTATGAGCCTGCTGCTTAATTGCAAACACATTTGCGGAGGTGGAATGCTTGTAAAGGAAAAAGGTTATGAGCCACTCAGAGGAAACAAAGAAGAGAAGAAGACAGAGAGAATAAAGATGATCCTTTTCATGTTTTTCCTTTTTGCAGTTGAATTAATGTGTTTAAGTGAAAACCTACAGCACGCTTTAAGAGAAAAAAGCCACCAGCTTCCTGTTTCTGTACATAAACAAATTTATAAGAGAATGGCAGAAGATAGAGTTGATGCTGAGTGGTGATCTTTGGAAAGGTAGGAAAAGAAGAGAGGAAATGACGTATTCACATCCACAGATAGTGTTGTAACCTGCACAGATACAGGTGCTGGCTTGGATTTCTACAGTAACATACAGTATCTGCTGTATGGATTTAAAAATGGACATATATACTTATATAAAGTATAAAGAAGACTAAGAATATTCAACCATGCTAGCTGCTCTGTGAGGCTGTAATTGAGATATATGCTCACATTAGCATGCTAATATGATCACAGTGATAGTGCTAGCATGTTGATGTTTAGCAGATATAATTAAAAACTGTGTGGGTTTAGCATGTTAGCATGCAAATATTTGCTAATCATCACTAAACACAAAGTACAACTGAGTCTGATGGCAATGTCATGAGTTTTGCAGGTATTTGGTCATAAACCAAAGTATTGACAAAATTAAAATTTGACCTGATGGTGGTGCCATAAATAAAAAGTCAGGTGATCAAAGTTATTACAATTCATCCCGTGGTAACCATGAATCTGTGAACTAGCCTATATTTCAGAGCAATTCAGCACCAATTTGTTCAAAATAAACAAATATGAATAATTTCGGCATATATAATGGAAGTCGTAAATTTGGCTACCAAAAGTTTTTTGACATTTAAAATGTCTGTTTCAATTATTAGTTTTAAAGTCCCCTTCCACTGTTTTTGACATGTTGACGTGTTTTTCTTCTTGTTCCTTTAGTTGGATGTTTGAGCTTCACTGTGCAGACGATGTATGTGCAGAGTTTGACACTAGAAGTCTGATTTTAAGGGGTGGGTGTACAAGTATGATTTGTGACATCACAACTAGTTTGGAGCCAATCTTGGTCCAGTATTCAACTTACGTACTTAAATGTGATATGGAAACTTGAAACCTTCAGCACACAAACACTGAGAATGGACTTTACAGTGAAGTAGGAGACATCTTGTGTCCGACAGTTAAGCTTTGGAAAAGAAAAATATTTATTTATGGATTCTGGATTTTTAATGAGGGAGAAGAAGTAGATGTCATTTTAAGGATTTTAATGTGATAATTATTATTTTTTGTGGGAAAACTATACACATAAATTGTTCCAAGCAGAATATATGTCTTAATACATGTCTAGTGGGGACCTTTAACAAACACAAGATACGTGAGTTAAGTGGATCCAAGCATTTATCAGTGTAGCACTAAAAATACTCCTGCGTTTCCTCAAGCAACGCTACATGGAAGCAGACCTCCTTGCTGCCTCATTCACTTCCTGCAGTACTGGGATGATGCTGTGAAATCAGTTTCTGGGTTACAAAGAAATGTAGGAGATGGAGGAGAGGAAGGAGGCAACATGATGAAATATGTCTCTACATGACAAAAATGACACATCTGACAGACTTGAAATGTCATTTGTTATGATTTAGTGCACTTGTTGAACTGAAAAAATGTGCTGGGCTCACATTACTTGACACACACACACACACATACATGTAGATAGGTTGTGTTCACAGAGGCGCTGCTCTGTCAGTCGTTGCTGTGTTAATAATTCCCAGTGTTAATGCACTGCTGCCATGGAGTTCCATTTCAACAACGTTCTACAGCTGAGCCCTGACTCCCTCTGCTGCTGCTCACTGCACTGGAGACAGGACACAACTGTGTGTGTGTGTGTGTGTGTGTGTGTGCATGCGTGTGTGACAGACACCCTGTACAAAATGCAGATGTGAGTGATATAGAAGAAGAGATACAACAATTGTGATGATAAACACAAACAACGAACGGTCATTATTCTAGGACCGATTTATACACGCGACACACACCACACACACAGTGCAAATGTGTGTGTGTGTGTGTGTTCACTAGCAGTTACTGCATATGTAACAGTGTGCCAAACCACAGTCCCAGAGCAGGAAGGAAGCAAGGAGAAGATGTGCCAAAGTGTTGCTAGTGAACAGGACATGGCTGTTTTAGAAACTGTGGTTTTAATATGAGGCATCTACGACTTCTGACGCCTGAAGTCAGACCCCAACTCTTCCATTCACCTGGGAGAGAAGAGATTTTCAGGCATGTACTGGCCATCGGGCAAACTGAGCAAAGTCCTGGCAGGCTGCTGCGTCCGTGGGCCCTGTTGGCATCAGCACAGCCCTGTATGTCTTATGGTGAGAGAGAAGCGGAGCTTACTAGCATTTTACACTTTTTGTCCACCGGTTCTTCCCAAGTCCCACCCACCTGTGGTGTGATTGGCTAGTACTCGTTACTTCGACGCGTCTTCTGATTGGGTGGTATGTATACGTGAGTGGCTTGTAACCGTAACAACAGTCGCAACACTGGCAACACTGACACTATGCGGCATGGAAAGACAAGCTAAGCAAAAGGGGGGAGGGGCCAGTGGCAATAGTCATGAACCAGCTGATATGGTAAGAATAAGATTATTTATGCAAATGTATAATAAACTGAACTTTCATTTCATAGCTGGATTCTATTGGAATCATTTTATAATCAGTTTATAGGTTAGTCTACTGTACAGTGCTTCTCAGCAGGCTTTAAAAATGTGTGAGCTCCCTCTAGAGACCTATCTAAGTAGTAAATTACAACATCCTGTAGCCTTGCAGCAGGCACAAATGTATTGGTACTGTACTGTTCTTGTTCCTCATGTTATTGCAGTAGCCAATAATAGTAGTAGTAGTAATGGCAGCCTAGTGATATTATTATTAGTAGTAGTAGTGGTAGTGGTATAATTATTATAATGATGATGATAATAGGGATGCACAATAATATCAGCATGTCATCGGCATCAGCCCAAACATTTCTGCCGATGACAGGCCGATTCGTCACCATCTCCTCCGCCACCTGGCCGTGGTTCCCTCCACTAACTGTTTGACCCTGACGGTCCCGGTGCTGCCTCCGTAGGCTCCACTTCACTCAGCTGCCCAACAGACCTGCTGCTTCTTCACACTTTAACCTGAATAACAAACCGGGGCTCGGTGCTCCGGTTGGATCCACACTGACAGCCGGGGTTGGCTTGGAGGCTAGGGGAGAGTAGCTGGCTGTGCTTCCCTGCAGCCATGCTGCAGCTAACGCTCTGCTAGTCTCCCAGCTAGCCCTGGCTCTCAGTGTGGATCCAACCCAGAGGAGAGAGAAAGGCATGACGTGAGAATCTCCGTTTTTTGGGAAATTTCTGGAGGAGCAAGTATATACAGGGAGGGAGGGCGTGCTGATATTGTGTATTAGCAACACGTTATCCAATTGTATTCCAGAAAAAAACAGGTGATCGTGGGCCAGTATGTGGGCTGGTCTGGACAAAAGTCCAGGGCTTAATTTTTGTCCCAGTACATACCTGTCTACAATAGAAAATGAGCAGCGCTAACATAGCACTGAAAATATGGTTACAGGATTGGTTCACAATTTTTTAAGTGTGTCTTAAAGTTAGAACAGTGAAAGAGGTTTCACAGGCAAAAATCCACAGTGTGTCCACAGAGTCATTTTATGCAAAAATGCACTTAAATGTTCATGTGAAGCTTATACGAGGCTTCAGCAGTCTGAGTTAGTCATATCAAGTGGATATCTGCCACATTTACAGTCTTTTTAGCATCAAATTCCCTCTTTGTGTTTCCCTGTTGAGCTGTGGTGGAAGTATAGTAACAAAAAGAGGGACTTTGGCACTAAAAAGACATAACATTGAAAGATATCTACTTGATTTGACTCATTTGGAATCTGAAGCTTCATATTAAATGGTAAATGGTAAATGGACTGTACTTGTATAGCGCCTTTCTAGTCTTCCGACCACTCAAAGCGCTTTTACACCACAAATCACATTCACCCATTCACACACATTCATACACTGAATGGTGCAGGGGCTACCATGCAAGGTCCCAACCTACCCATAGGTAGGTTGGTCATACACATTCACACACTGATGGTACAACCATCAGGGGCAATGCGGGGTTAAGTATCTTGCCCAAGGACATCCAACCGTCGATGTTCCGATTAGTGGGCGACCCGCTCTACCTCCTGAGCCACAGCTGTCCCCATTAGCTTATATTAGCTTCAGATAAACTTTTAAATACACTTTTGCAGAGAGGGAGGACTGTGGATTTTGTCTCCCATCACTTACATTGTAAGTGCATTATGAAGGAATCTTCTAATGGTCAGTATGAACAGGAGGAATGATTACAGCAAGAAAAACCTGTTTCACTGTTCATTTAGGCTCCTCACTGTTGTTTTAATACAGACCAGTTCTGCTTAAAGGTGCATATAGAGTGTTAAATGTGTAGTTTATTCTGAAACAACTGATCAACTGCATTTTCAATGTCTGGGGTAGCTCTGAGTGGAGCAGCAGTCACTGAGTATGCTCAGGCACATGGCATGTGTTTACACTGCTGACAGGAATAAACTACATTGGCCATGTTTATTGTCAAGGAAGAATATACCAACGCAGCAATATGGCTCTGGTGTGTGTTTCAGCAAACAGGAGTAAGTTTTACAAACAGTACTTGCTGACAGGCTCATTTCATTGTTGATCTGGTCTTTCTCTGGGATTTCAACTTGAAAGAAAGACTTGAAAACTCATAATAATCCATTCAATTAACTTCAGAAAATACATCAGTCTCGGCATTTTATGTCTCACACATGCACCTGCAATATGACATCATGGTCACATAATGTGCTATGTTGTGCACTCTGAAATCACGCAAAGAAGTCTTCCTCACAGCTGGAACCGTCGTTTTCAAGTACATTTAAATTTCATCTAGCTAATTCATCACTAGCCAATGCACATTAATCATCTAGTCTCTGTCTCAGTTCTTCACCGCAACTTTTGATTTATATTTCATGTTTAGTTCATTTTCCTTATTGGGAATACATTATCATGTTAGCGAGCTAGCGAGCTACTTAGCTATGGGTTGGAAATGTAACGTCACTACACATTTTATCTGATAAGAGATGACTGGTTAGTGAGGGTGAGCGGATAATATGTTTATAATATTCAATTGTAATTAATAATTAATGTTGATTTTGATGAGAATGTGTGCACATGCACGGCACACGCACTGTCTGAAAGATCGCTTTCACAGTTAAAGTTAC
Organism: Thunnus albacares; assembly: GCF_914725855.1. Lineage (NCBI taxonomy): Eukaryota > Metazoa > Chordata > Actinopteri > Scombriformes > Scombridae > Thunnus > Thunnus albacares. The sequence continues at coordinate 3,465,153 of NC_058119.1, forward strand.
ATGAAATGTGCCTTGTTATATAGGCTGGCTCATGTCTTTTCACACCAGTGTTACCAACTCAGTCTCTCTCCCTTCTCCTCCTGTCCATTGTCAGTGCCAGGGCAGGAGTGGCAGAGCCAGTGTGTTTCCATGGTTACGGGGACGCTCTGGTTCTCTTCATCGCTCTGAAACTTTCTTGCACGGAACAGTTCCATTATGTGATAAATATATAGTTTGTTTGATCATCTTCCTCCCTTTGTGCAATTGAGGGAAACATGTTTAAAGCACATTTGTGACTGTTGATTTCAGCTCTTTTAAGAAGCCAAGCTGCCATCAACACACACCAGTAAAAGCTAATGTAAAATTGAGATTTTTCATTAACTCTTATTTATTTTGCTTGAGTAAAGAGTCATTAGTACATTCAGTGTGCTACTATCTTGCTGTTTCTAGCACTTGTTTTTTGATTCATGTGTTTTTTTGTAATGTAGTTGTCATTAAGTTGAGTTTCATGGCCAAGTGAGTCCGCTTTTAACACTGAACTGTGTCTACATGTCTGGATACATTCAAATCTGGATTGGCAAAAACATTTTTCTTGGAGAAGACTACTTGAAATCTTATTTTACTGTGTTCTGTGCTGATAACCAGAGAAGTTTTTCCATACAGGATCTCTTCAGTGCAGGCTGTGCAGTGTAGTGATACACAGGATTTTGTGCATCTAAAAAATACACATACACATTAAGGAAACTATAAAATGTCCCTTTAAAGACTGCAGTTTTCAGTCCAGTGTGTACATATGGACTAAAATGATGTAATGCCACTACACTGAAATTATGTAATGTCACATTTCCATGTAGATCATCAAGGAATTCACCAGGATGATGTCGATGGGCCTCAATTCCCTCTCTGAGCGTCTGGAGAAACTCCTTTAGTTGTTCAGGTCAAAGCTCTATGAGGGGATTAAAGAAATGACATCCTTACTGGAGAGCCTTGACAAGGATGTAAGTACATTTCTTTACTTTAAAAAACTTTGAAGCAATAGAGATGCCTTTCCAAATTAATTTAATGTTCAGGTGTAAACTCAACGTAATGTTCTCAAAATAACCTGAATATGTATTTGAACACTTTGTCACTATTTAAAGAGGTTTTAGATTGTGTATCTTCATCTCATTTTTTCAAATCATCAGAATGTCTTGTGGAGTGGGGGAGTTACATAATTCCAATAGCCACCGTATTTATGTATCCTATGTGTTTTGGAAGGCATCAAACCAAAGGAAGAGAGCAGCAGCGTTGCAGGGTGTACCATGGTACGAGGGAGAATCCTTCCACATTCGTAAAGGTGTGTGAGGTGAGCAGTGAAATGTCATTCAAGGTGATCCAAAGAAAACTAGTTCATAATGAGCAGGCTTACACTCGTTGTTTCATGCGTCCTCTGTGTGTATGCACAATATGGTAAAGCATCTCTTGTTGTATTTTGATTGTTTTTGCATGAAGCCGACAGATCCTGAAGAGGACGTCATCAATGGTGATTGGAATCCTTTTAGTGATTGAAGATGTGAAGGAACATCTTCCAGCTTCCTACAATGATGTCGCCCTCATGATCCTGGAAAAAGATTGTCATATGTCACCTGGGTGATTTACCCAATGCTTTTGTGAACCTGATGGGACTGCTGTACATGCTGAACCTTGAGTATCCAAAAGACTTGAAATACACCTTTGAGGTGAGTCAGCGCCTGTTCATGGGGATTGGGTTGGACTCATGCACTCCCGGGGTCCACTCTCTGAAGAATAAATTGCAGTTACAGTTAGAGGGATGGCCTAGGTATATGTCTCTGCATTTGTCCCAAAGGAAGCATTTTCGTTTTTTGCCATTTGTCCATTGCATTAAGTAGTAAGAGGAAAAGAAATGTACAGTCCTTCTGTGGTTCACACCACTTTATTTTATGTTTTAATGTTCTGACTGATCTCTATTGCTCTATTTGGAGGAAATGTGTCTGTGAGACACTAATTTGTATTTTGTGTTGTAGAGCAACCATGAACAGAGCGGACATTTGAGTAATGTTTGAAGTATGTTTTCATGTTCTGACTGATATTTGAGCAAGTTTCTTAGTTAGAGAGAGAATTTTTTTCTATGTATGTCTTTCTGCATTTACTGCAGCATTCCTGAACACACTTTTCAGAGTGGACTCTGTTGAACAAGTCACTCAATTAAAGAGTTTTTTTCCCCAAAGGAAGAATTCTCTTCTTTTTTTATTTGTAGGACACAGTATAATTTCAGTTTTTGAGCAGCCTTGAGCAAGAGCAAGGATGTGTCAGAGTGCGTGAAGACTTTTTTTTTGTCTACATGTCCCAAAGGAAGGTCTTTTTGATGTGTCGACATCTATTGACACACTTCTTTTAATTTTTAAAGCTGTACACTTACTGAGTGTGGGTGTGTTGGAGTTGAAATACAGTTCTAAGATTGTAATAAAAGTTCTGATTGAAATGTCTTTTCAGCCATTTGTTCATGTGTTAATGTTTAGGTTGGACTCAGGTAGTTCTCTTTGGAAAACTCTATCAACTTATGTAAATGTAAGTAACTTGGTAATAGAAGTTGAAAAAACTATTTCATGTTGAGCCAACTTGATTTTGTAAAAATGTGATAAAATAAACTCAACCGTCTTTTTCACGTATTCTGCACACTGTAAAAAATACAGTGTACAGTATATGTAAAATTTGTATGTGATTATAGCATCTTCCCTAAAGATCCCATAATTATGAGAAGGTTTTTACTTTGCAATGTGCTCCTGTATTTTTCAAATGACAATGATGGCATATGTTTTTGTTGAAAAATGAGACAAACTTGGTGAAAACTGCAGTGCAGTCTTTGTATCTTTCAGCCCATTTCTTGTCTTCCACAATGTCTTTTTTTAAATACTGCCACTGGGTGATTCAAAGCCAGACATTTTCTTTCAATATTATGACTTTTGTTGTGTAAAGTTGAAGATTTAAATCAGGGCTCAGATTCAATAAAATGCACAAACTCTGTGAACATCAGTTAAAAATATGGACCTGATTTCAACCACTTCTCTGACCCTCTGGCTTCTGCTGCACGTTTTACAGTCCTGTTGATCTCGTTCAATGCTCTGCATGAGTTAATACCATGAAATCAACAGCACAATCTTCCTCCTGACCAACAGCAAGATTACATGTGCCCTCTCTTTAGCATGTGCCCTCCTGACATGGAATAGCCTATCCTCTTTATAGCATTATTGTCTGTAGAGCTCTATAAACCCTCGCCCCTAGCCCCCACCCCTACACATGCACAAACACTGGACTGCAACACATATTGTTCTTACATATGCACTGTCCCCACTCCAGTCCTCACACTCATGAACACACATTAGCCCGTGATTCCATCATATATATGACATGAAACAGAATGAAACAGATGGCCTGATATTAATCCTATCACACACACCGCCATGTTACTTTAATGTCCCTTTTATTCTCTGGCCCAACATCATCCTGCTTTACATCCACTCTCCGCCGCAAATCATGACATCACTCTGTAGACCCAGCATGGGTCTGCATATATACTCACCAGCCACTTCATTAGGTACACCTTGCTAGTATTGCGATGGACCCCCTTTTGCCTTCAGAACTGCCTTAATTCTTCGTGACACTGAATCAACAAGGTGCTGGAAACATTCCTCAGATATTTTGGTCCATATTGACATGACAACAGCTGTGGCTCTGGAGGTAGAGCGGGTCGTCCACTAATCGGAAGATCGGCGGTTGGATTCCCGGCTCCTCCAGTCCACATGCCGATGTGTCCTTGGCCAAGATACTTAACCCCAAATTGGTCCTGATGACTGTTCCATCAGTGTATGAATGTGTGTGAATGGTTAGTTTCCTCTGATGGGTAGGTTGGGACCTTGCATGGTAGCCCCTGTACCCATTCAGTGTATGAATGTGTGTGAATGGGTGAATGAGATTTGTAGTGTAAAAGCGCTTTTTGAGTGGTCGGAAGACTAGAAAGGCGCTATACAAGTACAGTACAAGCATTTACCATTTACAACATCACGTAGTTGCTGCAAATTTGTTGGCTGCACATCCATGATGCAAATCTCCCGTTCTACCACATCCCAAAGGTGCTCTATTGGATTGAGATCTGGTGACTTGGAGGCCATTTGAGTACAATGAACTCATTGTCATGTTCAAGAAACCAGTTTGAGATGATTTGAGCTTTGTGACATGGCCTACAATGCCATGTTCAAAGTCACTTAAATCACCTTTCATTCACATTCTGATGCTTGGTTTGAACTTCAGCAGATCATCTTGACCATGTCTACATGCCTAAATGCATTGAGTTGCTGCAGCGTGATTGGTTGATTAGATATTTGCATTAACAGGTGTACCTAATAAAGTGGCTGGTGAGTGTATGTGTGTGTAATGTATCATTGTACTCTGGCTGATATATGCAGGGGCTCAAAATAAGAGTAAGGTGTAATGGAATGAGTAGATTGTCATCAAGTGTAGCAAGTATAGATATACCGGTGTGTGTATGTGTGTTTGTGTATAGCGAGGCGTTATATCATGATATAATCCTCAATTTCTGGACTTCTGATATCTTCACCACAGCAGCAGCAGCATCCTGATCGAAATGTGCTTGCAGCTTACTGATTTGGAGCATGAAAAACATTTGAGCATAGACACCGAAAATAAATCAAGTTAGAGAGGAGAAACCAGGAGAGGAGAGGAGCATTTGGGGTTCTTCCATCTCAGTTCTTTCATAATCTCTCTCGACAGACTCTTCATAAATGTTGTCACTGCAATGTGCTTTTGGCTGCCACAGAGGAGGAGCGAGCTGCCATAAAAGTTGCTTTGACAACTCTCTGTTAAGCAGAGGGAGGCGCTCATCAGGATTCCATAATGTTCACGAGGCAGAGAAAACAAGGCAGCGATAAACACCTCGTATGCCATGAATGATGCAGTCTAATACTGCATCACAGGTCACAGGCTTTACTTCAATCAAAACTGCAACCAACAGTACAAAGACAACTTCTCCAAACCTCATCAACACTTCTACACCTGGTTTGCCATACAGTCATATAACTGAATCAGCTTTTCAGCTACAGTGGTTTCTTCCAATTCATTTTCTTGGCACTGATAGTGGACAGTGTGGGGTTGCCACCATGTTGTGTATACTTCAAAGATTTGAGAGGAATTATTTCACTAAAAATGACCTTATAATGTATTGTACAATTATTCCCATGGTAAAAAAATAACTTCCACACAATTCTGTGTTTGAAATCAAACTTCATTGACAAGAAAACCCCATCTCATACCCACATTCAACACTTTTTTTATCCATGACTATTATGTATTCCTAACCTTAAAGTCCCCTCCACTCAAAAATATGTTTTTTTTCTTGTTCCTACAGTTGGATGTTTGAGCTTCACTGCGCAGAATGATGTAGAGTTTGTTTTCACATTCATCTGCTGAAGGAGGAAAGTTTCTCTGTGCTCACTGAATGTCTGATCTTTAGTTGAAGGCCTATGAGCATGATTTGTGACATCGCAACTAGTTTGGAAGTCAATCCTGATCCAATATTAGACTCAGACAAGTATGATGTGGAAACTTGAAGCCTCCAGTGCACAAACACTGAGAATGGACAGTGAAGTAGGAGACATCTTGTGTCCAGCAGTTAATCTTCTGCAATGAAATATATTTGCATATTCACCGAATCTATAATTTTTAATGAAGGAGAAGGAGTAGGTGCCATTTTAAGGATTTTTACAAGGTAGTTAGGATCCCCTTGAAAATGAGATGCTACATCTCAAGGGACTATCCTATTAATAAATTCACATTTAAATTCAAGTAGTTATCATTAAAAAAAAAAAAAAAAAATCAGACAAACATCATTTTTCCAAGCAAAGTATTTTTATGTCATAATACATGTCTGGAGGGGATCTTTAAGAAAGTACTTATAGTTAACTGACTCTTAACCACAGATGTGTTATATCAAAATACTGTCATACAAATTATTGTTGTAACCATCATATGCATTGTTTAAAAAGCAACGACAAATGATGTTTTTGTCCTTTAGAATGCATCTGAGAAAACATTCTAGGGGCTTGAAAGTATTGTTCATCTGCCCTCTTTTTCCTTTTACTGTCAGTGGGCTGCAGATAGACAAGTCAAAACAATAAAATGTCCTTGTTCATACACTGAGATTTCACACATATACTGTACATGGAGATTTGCCTGCAGGAGACAATGAGATCAAAGGCAAAACTCCATGACAAAACCTCCCCATTCTATTCTGTTCTACTCTGTATTCCAGCGTCCATGTCCCCGTCTCCCCCTGAACCCTCTGACTCGGCTCTGTCAGCGCCGGCTCTTTAGTTTCCACCAGGAGAGTTTTGAAATGTAAACATCCCCCGTGGAGCTGAGGAATGCAGAGCGGCACGCCGAGGCACGAGAGGCAGCCAAGCACTGCTGCAAGGCCTCTGGTATACCAACAGCTGGCACTGAGCACTGCTGCTGGCAGGAAAGTATAATATGCATGGGGGGAGAGGGGGGTGTTAGGTGTGTCCAGGTATGAAGCTGTCATGCACACCACTCGAAGAGAGAAAAGGTGCAGTATTGAAATAATCCACTGGACATGGTATGTGTTCTTTGCTAGCTATTTCTTCCTTTTTGTAAAACACACACCACTGCACAAACACATACACACACACACACACACACACACACACACAAAATCCACTGGCAGGTGACACAGTTCACTGGTTGCCATGGCAGCAGGGGGAGGAGGGTCTATTCCCACCAGCAAAAAATTTGCTGATTTGCCTGAGCAGCAGAATAGTCCTAAACAGTGTACCTCCATTACACAAACACACAAGCACACAAGCACACAAGCACACACACACACACACACACACACGCACGTAATGTGGGTGCCATGTTACTGCTCTCTCCTGAGTATTAGTTTTGGCTGGCTGCGGATCTGCGCGGGCCGTGAGGGCATCTGGTACTCCTGTTGTACGTTCCTGTTGTTAAAGGAGAATTCAACTCTATTTTAGAATCTGCTGTAAATAATTTGGTATAATTACAGTGGTGTGTGTACCTATTTTGAGTTATACTGTCTAATTGGACCTCCTCTTGGTTAGAAGTTAGGCAAAGCTGTGCTAAGTATTTGCTAAGATGAGGTAACTCAATGCTGTAAATTCTCAAATAAAAGCAGGTATTGAGGCATTATTTGTAAGACAAAGGCTCACATGATAAATTCATCATACTGTAAATTTCCACAGCATTAATTCAATCTGTGTAACAATATCACAAGAGTCATATCATAATTACAAATCTGTAGTTCTGAGTTTCTATTTTTAAACATACAGTTTTCATTCACTTAATGTTTCCAAATTGTTTCTACTTGGCGGTTTTTTTAATCACTATTAAGCTGCCATATAAAACATATCACTTCCTACATATGTTTCACATTAAAAGCCTACCAGAAAAAAAGAAGGATTATGAACTTTTTTGCCACTGGAAGTTTATTAATGGAGCAAGAAGTGTGATTTCATAGTCGGTGATTGAAAAAATGGAAAATTAGAAGCGATCGCAATTGATTAGTGAGTGGAAATGTTATTTACATTACATTACATTATACTGCATTTATCAAGACAGGTAGACATGGAGGAAGTGTTGGGCAAACAGCAGCAAATTAAATCAGCAACAGAGTAGACAACAGGAAGACTTCTTGATGAAATACAATAAAATACAGTTGGAATAAAGGCCTTGTGGCCAGATCCATCATCTTATCAATTTAAACCTTCATGCTTCCATGGCTATTGTGGCTTGAGTTTACAGATGATTTGGTTCTGTGCAGGAGCTATATGGATCTATACCATCACTCTAAGTGGAGTTTTAGCTCAGTAGTAAAATGTTAGGCTGTTATCTACATTCCTTTATATATGAATATATGATGGAACTCTGTTGTGACTGGTGACCATCTTGACACAGAGTTCATGAGTTCATGTGGATTTTTGACACTGGTATCATTATTTCAGAGTTCAAAAATCTGATAACAACATATCAGCGATATTTTTAATGTTTTTTTTTTTTAACACAATGATTTTTGTTGTTGTCAACAAAATTCCATAAAAAGATCAAAACCAGCAATGTCTCTCAATACTTCCCCATGCCATCTGTGTCAATGGTTTATAGTGAAGATGTCTTTTAAAAAACAGTAACTAATATATAGTTGCATTTTAAAAAAAGACAAAATAAAATGAATAAATAAACTACAGTGTGTGTATCCATGGTACCAGAGGAACATATCATACAGTGACAGTAGTTTTGGATATCCAGTACTCAATTAATATTTGGATCACTTCATTGTTGGTTTTGGTATTTTTATGGGAATTGTTGACGCCAAGAAAATAGAATATCATCAGACTTATCCTTTAAAGAATTGTGACCAAGATATGTACTGAGTGGGACATTTAACTGTTGAAAAATAATAAACTCGTCAGTGCCAATTTATTGGTCAGGCTCAAGTGCGTTTAGTAGTAAATCATGACAGTCTGTGTTTTTAGAAGACATCACAGTTGATAAATGCCACTAGTGACATGGTACAGAGTGATTATTTAAAATGAATAGTAATATTCCCTTTTAATTCACTAACTGATAGATATATTATTACATTTTCTGTGTGATTACATGCGATCAGTATCATCTACAAGCTGTTTTTTTTCTTTCCCAATGAAAAAGCCACAGTGAAAACAGAGTGAAAAAATGTCAAAAAGGTCAAAAGGTCCACCTTAAAGGGACTGTGTGTCTATGGTCACTAATAACAGATCAAAGTCACAGGGGACGTTCAGCTCTTCAGTAATTTCCTCAGAGGATTATACACTGACAAGAAAAATCTCCAACACTCAATAGATTATACATTTGCAGGTATGGTGTCCAGGACAGGTCCAGGGGGTGAATTCAATTGCAGAGAATAAAGAATGTCCCGCAGGGCTCAATACTAGGACATTTATCTTTTTCACCCAGTGCGATGTCTGCTTAAAACACAGCTACAGTCAATTAACATTGATTTTCCTCTAAGGAGGAGAAAAACATTAGAGAGAGACCACTGGGGCATGTAAATGTGTCTGTGTGTGTCTGTGTGTGTATAGAGGGTGATTTATTGGCTTTGTTAATACAACATCACCAACTGAATCCCCATTTGGGTTTGACACCAGTTGTGATCAGTAGCATTTCCATTTCTGTAACCTTGAAGTATTTTCTAAATGTAGTACCCAATCAGCTTCTAGACATTCATCACTGCTGTCATTCATCAGTCAAACCAGCTGGTAACAGTGACCACTAGCCATTGAAGATGGTAATTAATTGTGACATGTCGATAAACATCACAGGGTGTAAAATCAAATTACTACCTAATTTTCATTTCATGGCACTGTAGCTGTGTAGCAGCTGTAAAGGTAGAATGTAGTTATGACTGGGTGATATGGCTAAAATCAATATTCCAATTTGAAAAAACAAGTATTTTTCTGATATCAATATACATCATAGTGTGGAAAATGCATGCATTATTACATACTGCATGCTCAAATTGATTTTTAATGCAATGGATGTGTTCCACAAAACCTTTCACATGTGTAAAACAAAAGCCTCCATAACTCAAATTACACTTTGCTTTGAATCGATGATTTGAATAACACACTTTATATGATCATTAGCACTGGAACAGATTCTTATTTTCATTATCAATTAATCTGCCATTTATTTTCTTGATGAATCATTTCGACTTTAGAATGTTGTAATTTCATTATAATTTCAGACAGCCCTAGGTGACATATTCAGTCTAAAACCCCAAATACTCATTTTACTATCATATATGACGATGAAAACATAAACACATAAGATCCTCATATTTAGGAAGCTGGAACCAGTGAATATTTGGCTTTTTGCTTGAATCGGTTGATCGGTTATCAACAAAGTTAGCGATTCATTTTCTGTCGCTTGACTAATTAATTGACTAATTGTTGCAGCTCTAATGATTATATTATCCTGATACAATAATCTGAAATTACTGCCATGTACTCACCAATTTACTGCAGAGCTCCTCTGTAGGAATTTTTGGTGTCATCAATACTTTGAGTAATGACAACATTAACATATTGAAAATGTTTAGGTACTGAATGTTGGTACTGAATGTGCATCAAAGGCTTATTCTTTGATAAGATATTTACTGATTTAAAAATGAGAGTGACGCTCAGCTGTATTTATACATGAAAGATTTATGGTGTTATGTGGCACATCACACACTCATTGTTTTGTGGTTTAGTATAACTTTTCATCCCAATAAATACTATTTGATTGGTCACTAAGCCCTGTTGCCCTTAGTTACTGTTGCTTTACACTGGTGATGGTGGAAGATTAAATACTCAAAAATGGTGGTGATTCTTTAAACAATAGGTCCTTGATTTCAAACAAAAGCTGTATCCAACTGGATAATTAATTACCATGGAATAGCTGAAAACGTTTTAACATAAGATCTAAACAGTGTTCTGATTTTCTTAAATATGCATTTTAATGGCTACACATATGATATCGTGCTAACTCATGCTAACAAAGCAGATAAAAAGCATCATCACCAGTTGATGATCTATGTAGAAGAAACGGAAACAAAAGAGCAGTATTGTTCCTGTAATACAGGGTATTTAGCTAGCCCTGGTTAGCCCTAGAGTTATTGTACAATATAACACATTATTAAATCCCTCAATACTTTTCCTCTAGCAGTTTTGGTTTTTAATAGGTGTTTAAAAAAACAAAGCTTGACAGACCTGCTGCGCCTACAGTTGCTAAGCTGTGATTGGACAATTGCTGATTGGTGGAGGAATTTAGCTAACAGTCAATTGTTTCCTTGCTTCCACTGTTATTTCAAATCCATGGAGAGGGACTGGAGTGCACCACACCGCGAGTTTTAAGAGCGACAGGATCTGGTGGGATTAGAAGGTTAGCATGTTCTGTATAAACAAATGCACACAAATAAATCCGCAGCCACAAATACACAGGCACTAAATGCTTCCCTCACACCTTCACACCTCTGTGCTGTACGGTCCAGCTCAGCCAGAGGTGAAGCAGAGAGAGACGCTCCAAACCAGGTCCTGTTAAAATGATAATCCAGGATCATAAATAAGAAAGCACACTGCAATAAAACACACACACACACACACACACACACTCACACCTCACAAACGCTGATGAAATCCGACACCTCGTGTGTAGCTAGCCGCGCCATTACGGTGCTGAGTAATATGACATTTAAGCCTTAATCTCCATATGTGTCTCTGTGTGTGTTTGTGTGTGTATGTGTGTGTGTGTGTGTCCATCCAGGGGAAAAGTAAGTGCAGTGGCAGACTATGCATAATATTACACCATTATGCAGAGTATGGTTTGACTTCCAACTGCACACAGGAGAAGAGACACAGCAGTAGGTGGCAGATTCAAGCAAACACACACACACACACTCACCCACACAAACACACTCATGACAGTCTGCCCAACAAGGATGAAGCAACAATCTGCTAAAATTGTTCAAAATGATATCACACTATTGTAAGAGTCTGTCTGGAAGGAGTGCCGTTCTGAGCATCAATGCTTTGACAAGCCAGCAGGCAAAAGTGTTTTGTGTTTTTTTTTTCTTTTTAGTGTGATACTCCACCAAAATGTATTCCTTAAGGATCACACATACACACACACACACACACACACACACGCAGTATGCTGGGTATGCTCAGTGTGTTCTTATGGCTAAATATACTGCTTCCATGTCGTGTTTTTGTCCTCTCAAGCTCCACCAGAAGCCATGCGTTTTGGCTTCCACTTCTCTACAGTCCATCCGTGAGTTCAGTGTGTTCCAAGCGGTCACTGCTTCACCAACTGAGCACACAGATTCACAGTAGAGAAGTATGCAGGGGTGGTTTGAGAGGTTTCTGTGGCTGTTTTGCTACTTTTTCCACTGTGAAACCTGGTCACTGTTGGAATTCACTGGAACTGCCGTGAACCCAAGCTGACCAAAGCTAACCTACAAAGGCTGAAAAGAGAAATTTAGGACTTCCAGTTGAGACGGTTGTAATTAGTGGGGAACTGCCAGGATAAGATAAGATAAATATTAATCTAATTGTAAAAAGCCTTTCTCCTTCAACCACTGGGTTCCAATTCCGCACCTCCGGGCTTTCCGTAAAACGTCTTAAGTTTCGCTCTACAATCCCATTCCAAGATAACCCTGATGACATCATCAGGTTTGGAGGTGATTAGCCTAGCTTATAGGGGTGTTTCGATTTCGACCTTCAAAATCAAAAGGAGGATCAATGATTCTCCCACCTCTGCCTACTTGCACATGTCCAGTGTGCACATCTGAGAAAAAAAAAAAAAAATCGAACACAGCACAGCATAGCTTACTGGTAGCCTGCAGCTGCATTACTTTTCGAGACACCATGGCTGCTGCCGGAGTCAGAGACGATGGAGAAACAACAGATCTGGAAAATCCTCCTGCTTCCCTGAAGTCATTGGTGTAGAAACACTTTGCCTTCCCTGTGAGTTGTGTAAATAACGAATGCATCGTTGATAGAAAAACTACAGTTTATAGGCTATGCTACACACTTCACACTTCAGTAAAATTGGAAATATATTGACAGATTTAAACTTCCTGGATCAATAACTCATAAGCGAAACATTCTTAAAACACAAACAACACCTCTTTCCTACTGTAGTAAGGTATGAGACGAGTGTGCAAGGACCGTCTACAAAGTGCAACACACATAAACTTAGTTTGCTGCAGGTGAGGACACTCAAGCTGTTGTTTTAAAGTACCCCTCTGCCATCTAGTGGCTCTTCTTTTTGTTTTTGTGTTTTAACAGTTTCTTCCCAATTGACTGGTGAAATAAGTTATTGTTATTACATTTTAAATAATTATTTAAATTTGACCATATAGCCTTAGTGTGGTACATCCCCCACCCCCCAAAAAACATATGGCAGTTATATCACACTTGAAACCATGTAGCCTATCCTTTTAAAGAAGAATTTGAAAGTGTAAATGACAGTTGTCAGGGCATAAAACCAATGATCTGTTCATCTTTACCAATCAAGACTCAATAGTCTACACTGGCATAACTCTCAGTGCTGAAAAAAAATGGTTTAAATCGAAAATCGAATTTAATCGTGACCTTAAAATCGAAAGTCAAACTGAATTGAGGATTTGGGGAATCGTGAGAGGCTTAGCAAAAAAACAGCTAGCCTGCTTCTGTCCAAAGTTCAAAAATATGCCAACCTACACCTCTAAAACTCACTGACTGTAACATGATGCATCTTGTGTGTTCAGTTCCATACAGCAACTGAAGTGTAAGCAGTAGTAGTAGTAGAGATGGTCATGATTTTCAAATTTTGGAATAGTCATTAAATTATAAAAAATCAAATAGTTCATGTGACTACAGTGTTTCCCCTAGGTTGACTGCTTTAAGGAGAGGCTGAGATTGGCACTAAAATGAGAACTGCTGGTCCACCATTAATGTCAGTCCACCTTAAGTGAGCCTGGTCAGGTTAGGCTAACCCATTGTTGCTAACATCGGGGCTAACACCCTTTACTTTTCCAGCAGTTGGGGAAACAACAGACAAGACTTTTCTTGATCTTCAGAAGCTGCAGCATTTATTAAAGCCTGTACTGTACATTTACTGCCAGATTGACACCTTACTGCTAACCTTTAACTCTGCTCTGCTCGCATTCACCGTCACTTTTTTTCCGCTCGCTCAACCACACACTCGCTACGCCCACACATTACACACTGCCCTATTCCTTAACAAAGCTACTCTGCTCTTACAACAGTACCTTTTATGTAGATGTCCTTTGAAGAATGAGGAGAGGGAAAATGACTCAAAACATTTCCACTGTAACTAGGGTGTTATCATGCTTGCACAGCATGTGAGTGAAAATCATTAGTAGCCCACTGACATTAATGATTGTGTGAAATTTTAGCAGCGGTGCTCATAATTTTGCAGTGGCAGTGCACAACTGAAGGATGAATATAGGGGAAACACTGGACTATCTTCTCCTCTTACGTTAACGTGTGTAGCACATTCAGATCGTCTCTTTTCCGCAGGAGGGCAGTATAGCAGTATAGCATTTGCTACAGCACTGTGAGATGAGCTAGATTCTACTGTACAAACAGGAGACATGTGCAAAGACTACTACAGTCGTCAGAAAGTTCTGTGTGGAACTCCTTCAAAAAAATAAACAAAAACGAAGGTGCAATGCCAGGTAAAGCTAGCATATCACAAGTCTACAACAACTACGCACTGTCTTTTGAGAGCAAAGCACCAAGCAGAAGGTGGATGAATCATGAATGGGTCTCTCTCTTTCTCTCTCTTTGTGTGTGTGTGTGTGCGTGCGGGGACGTGGGGATCTTCGAAAAATGGCCGAATAGATCCCAGTGAATACTGGATAGTATTTTTGCTTGGAATGCCCATCCCTACTGTGTATAGCTTTGGATGCTAGATAGGGTCACTGCACCTAGCTGTTAGCCAAAAAATAGTTGCGGCATGTAACTCAACATAAAACAACACATTTTTTTACATTTTTGTTTGTGTACGAATTAAACAAACAAGATTCATCATGCTTATTAGTGAGTGTTAGAGGTGTTGGTGGGCATACTTTAGAACTTTGGTGAGAGCCAGGCTAGCTGTTACCGCCTGCTTCCAGTCTTTATGCTAAGCTGGGCTAAACACATCCTGACTCCAGCTCTGTATGTAATGAACAAACATGAGATCTTAATCTTACCTAACTCTTGGAAAGAAGGAAAATAGACATATTTCACAAAGTGTCAAACTGTTCTTTTGAGTACAAACTGAATTATTTACTATTTACACATAATTAAAGACTGACTGTAACCCATACTCTACAGTAGCATCACTTCAATAAGATTTTAAGAAGTACTAATCACTTGCTTACTTACTTGGCTCAGCCCAGCAAATGTAACAAGTGTAAGAACACAACAAACGTTTGTAATACAGTGCACCTGAGCTCCAGCACATTTCATTACACTGTTAAGGTGAGGGGAACAGTTTTGATTAAATTAAATATCATAGATTTAGCCAATTTTATTCTCCTCAATAATGTGTCTCTCCTCTCCTCAGACTTTGGATTATTTCGTGCTGGTGGGATTCCTTAACAGGAAATGATGCGATATGAAGTGACAGAGATCGCCCACCTCCCCACCCTCCACATACACATGCGCGCACACACACCCTCCCAGCTGGCCCGCAGTCTGTGACATGCCTAGTGAGCTTTCTTGGAGTGACAGATGGACCGCGGGCAAGCAAGGGATGGCTTGGTAAACACACTCATATAATCACACACACACACGCACAGAGGTGCACATACATACACCGCACATGGGGGAGAACACATGTAATCGTCCCCAAATCAGCACACAAGCTTCCCTCTCTACATGAAGCTGGCATCATGTCTTCACCCAAAATTTGTGTTCAGGGCTGGAAACACCCAAGGCTCCACATACAACAGGATACATGACCTGCCTGCCTTTCACAACCTGTTTGTTCTCCTACCCTGTCAAGCACCACAGGCCACACAACAGCAACAGCTAGCCTGGACCACAGATGGGTTATGATGTCTAAATAAATCTGATTGCAGAGGTTAATGTACCTGTAGATGATGCTATAGCTACTGTGCATGCATTTGCCTTTAATTAAGAAATCTGATGGGCTCCAGTCATCATTGGACCCCTCTGATATGATGGATATGTTGCAGTCTGACTGATAAAGAATTTATCAATACATCACTTGCTTTCCAAGGATGCAGAGCTAAAGGATGGTAAATGGTGACCATCTATCTAAAACTTCATCCAGAGCAAGATATCATGACAACTAACAGCCAAACTGATCTGAAATTTGGTTTAGTTATTCATGATCCTAAAAACAATTACTATCAGTTTTAATGACCTCTTGATCTTTCACAATAGCATCAACACTAGCAGACTAGATGTGAGGCAGTACTTAGTGGTGATTTGAACTAACATCTCTGATGTTCTGATGTTTCTCAGGTGATGCTTAACATCTTAGTTAATAGTACTAAACACAAAGTACAGCTGAGGCTGATAGGATTATCATTGTTTTTTCCAAGTGTTTGGTCATAAAACAACCAACCTGACAAATTGAAATTTTGACCTGGTGAGAATAAGAGTCAGGGAACCACCAACGTTATTTTAATTCCCCCTGTAGAGACCATGAATTTCTGTACCAAATTCCATGGCAGTCCATCTGATAGTTGCCGAGACATTTCAGTTTGAAGGGAGGGATCAAGGGATCATCAAAGTCATTGGGAAAACTTCTAGAAACAAATTTTGTGCCAAACCATCAAAAAGATATATTATATATTTGACTAGATAATTGCAAACTGCTAGTAGCACAAGATGAAAGGTCAGGGGATCTACAAAATTATTAGGATCCATCCTCTGGCCAACATGGATACCTGTCACAAATTCCACACCAAATTCATCAAAATGTTGTCAACATACTGTATTTCCAACACTGCCATTCCTAGAGCCCCACCACTAGCTTGCATAAAAGTATGTAAATCTAGACCATTGAGTTTATTGACCACATTCATGTTCCCTAGAGTATGATTGTTCCATTCAGGACTTTCATATTGGAACGCAATGCAGACCCTACTGCTTTCTTTTCCTGTTTCTATTAACGCTTTTGACAAATACCCTCCCTTGCAACTCTAAGGCCATGTGATGTTTTCAAAAATCCAATTAGATTTTTAGGTGCCTCCATTCTGCCAGAATTATCTCCAAATAGACTCTCGCTCTGCCTTTAAGTTTCTTTTTGCCTCAGTGTGCAGTAATGGAAAAAGGGAAAGTAGTCCCATTAAGCAGATAATTAGCTGCATGATAGATGCTGTACCATGTTAGTCAGGGCAGTGGTTTCTTGTGTGTTTTTAAAAGGATTTACAAAGCATTTTACATTTGGGAGATGAGGCAAAACCGCAGCAGAACACATAGTTCTGACAGTACTGACTGGGAAATACAGGTCTAAAGACTAAAACCCCACTGGTGGCCCCTTGAGGCTGCTGCAACACTGGTTCATTACACCCCACAATGTGGACATGTTGAAAGGAACAAGCAGTATACTGACAATGTTGCTTTTCTTGGAGCCCTACCAGTAATAGGGCTAAAAGTGTTAAATCTGCTGGTGGTGTCATGGGGTCATTACAATCAAAAGGTTGAGCACCCCGGGAGCATAACTGTGCTTGGAATGTTTTAGGATAATCTATGCTAGTTAGATTATTAGATATCTTGTGTGCAAAGGTGCAGGGTTACTTAGAATTCCTGGGTCAAGCATCTCATGGAGAGGACAAAATTGAATAGGCTAATCCTCAGGAGAGCATGTATGTGCTCTGCAAATTTCACGGTGATGTCATCAGATAGAGGAAATGGATGGTGCTAGAGGAAAGGTCAGACGGTCACCAGAAACATATTGATCCTCTGGGGACTATGAGTGTTGATTGTATGAGTGCAAATTGTTTTGGGCAAGTCCCAAAGCTTTTCCAACTGCAATAAAATGATGCTGTCCAGAGAGAACTGAACTGTCCAGAGAAGTGCTAAGTTCATCAAAAAAAACCTTTTTCTCACGACAAGAACAAGACAAAGACTAAAAGCTTTTGAAAACAAAAACTGTGACAACATGAATTACAATTTTTGTCCACGTATAACAACCAAACAATAATGTGTAAGACTGAGGAATGGACAAATTAATTGATAACTTTGTTAATGCAATTTTTTGCAAACGTAGTGCAATCGACCCACATGCATCTGAAGAAGCACACATTGTATCCCTCTGACTGGAAAAAAGTATATGCCTCCACTAAATCTCTCTTCTTCAAAAATTGAGTTTAGCTGCTTAATGTGTTACAAGCAGCATCTTGCATTTCAGTAAAATGATGTCTCTGCCAGTGGTGTTAGCTTACATTACCGGCTCTTGAAGAAAAAAAAAATCTACAATCCCACAAAAAGTTTGACAAGAAGCAGCAACACAACAGCTGAGACAAACCACGAAAACATTCAGATTACATGGCAATCCATCCTTTTTTGAGATATTTTATACTAATGCGGTGGACTGACCGACCAACCTACAAACCGACATTTCCATTCCTTGAGCCATGCTGCTAGCATGGCTAAAACCACGACTAAAATCTCTTAAAAGTTTTGTCAAATCCAGCTAGACTCATACTAACAATAATCATGAAAACACGACACACACTTTCGTCAAAACACTAAGACTAAAACTAAATCAAAATCAGGTGCTATAACTCATTTTTGGCAATTAAACTGAACTGACAGACTCTCCATGATGTCAATGTTTCAACTTGGTTTGATTTTTAGTTTTTACCCTAATGAATTGAGAAAGTAGAGAGAAGAAAAACAAAGAGCAAAAGAGCATAACCCTTTAGATTACGTTCCATTTGTGCAACTGGAGTATAATTAGACTGTAACAACTCAATTTTTATGGTTAATTAAGACTTGATAGACAGAAATGTAAGCACAAGTGTGATTTTGCAGGTCAGGAGCTGTGGAGACTCCACTGTCTGCTGAACCACTACAGACATCCAAATATCTATCTGCGCTTATTGTTTATGACTGACCGAGATTGAATTAGATGAGAATGGATAGGAGTCACGGATAGAAATGACAATCAGAGGTTATTGCTACCATGGCGCTCACACACACACACACACACACACTCACGCACACAAATACACACATTCTAATGAGGCAGAGGTTGTTGTTTGCTGTGCATGAGCAGAGCGGAGAAAGTCGGCAACTGTAAACATGATTATCTCTAATCCAACACACTCCACTGTTATAATACATAATCATAGCTGAGTGTGCGTGGGTGTTGGTGTCTGACCTCAGAAGGACCTTTTTATCCTTTTTTTTTTAATTTGATAACAAAAAATATTATAAAAAAAATAACAAAAAAGGTGCCAAACATGCATGAATAAAAACATGCACATCTGTTTGCTTGACATGCATGTGTATTTGTATATGCGTGTGGATTTCCTCCAGTGTCTGTGGTTATGGGAGTCTGTCTATGTACATTTGTTCTTATGCGTGTATGTGTGTGGATGCGTTTGAGTAGTGAGATGAGAGGAAGGCCTAAGTGCCATTGATCCGACCAATTACAGCACAACAGAGTGCTGGAGAGATGGTTTCTGCCACAGGAATGCATAACATCTCTTCTGACAGATACGAGCAAAGTCTTCTCAGTTCTGTGTCCGTGAGAGGAAGAGTTTAACCCCGGACTCTTAATGTTTTTCAGATGGCGGCTGGTAAAGCTGGAACTTGCACTGTTCACCTGGATAAGTAATCAAACTGCATTTAACTCACAAAATGACTGAATCTACTAAATATTTATTGTGACTGGTGATTTTTTCTAATCTGCAGGCCTTCTGCTCGCTGCTGTTGTGTTTTGTGCTGTATTTCAGCTGTCAATCAAACACGGAGACATGTTCTTTTCATTTAATGTTTGTTGGTGAAGTATATGTAGGAGCTGATTCAACCATGGGAGATATCAATGCTGAAATATTTAGTCACTCAACAGAAAATGAATCAAATGACAACAAGCTTTGATAATTGATAATCACCATTTATATCATTTATCAATCAAAACTGCCACACATTCACTGCTTCCAGCTGTGAGGATTTGTTGCTTTTCTCTGGTTTGAATAATTCAGTATCTTTGGGTTTTGCTGCTTTTCTGACAAAACAAGCAATTTGAAGATGTCACCTCACGCTTCAAATTCACCCAATTTCTTACATCTTAGTTAAACAGTTAAATCAATCTGACAAAATAATCGACTGATAAATTGATAATGAAAATGCTAAGATGTAGTTGCGGTGGCTAACATTGCAAATGCTAATCCAGCTCTTCTTCTGTTTATTACACAAACTCAGTTGGTGTTGCCACTGCTGAATAGCTTCACTTTTTTTTGTCTGATTTTTTCAAACAAATGAATGAAATATAGATATAGAGACACTTTGTATCATTTGGTAATACAGAGGTACAAAATCTACATTTATATAATAATGTAGATGAAGAAAACTCTGCCCTCATGTGCTGCTGGTTCTGGAATTATTTTCTCCCCTCTGAATTCCTGTGTCATATTTTTATTTCAATGATAGCCTCAATGTTTTAAACATAGAAACACTGGAATCTCCTGAATTATTTACCATATGATAGTTGTATGTTATGGCCATCAGTTTGAATTATTTCAACATTGTTACTGAGAAATCATGTTTTTTTTCCGTTGGTTCTGTTACGCATGAACCTCAACTGCCGTTGCTATGGAGAAGAAGCCAGTCAGAGGCACGAATCACAACTGTAGCTGATTCAAAACACTTAATTTTTGCAGCTGGCAACAAAACATAGTATGATAGAATCTGAGAGTTTTTGCTGCAGATTGTGTTAAGCTCAGTGATGTTCCTAGTGAACTTCTCATCTTACAATTTTACTTGCAGAAGCACGGTTACCCAAAATAAGTCATCTTTGCAACTCAATATAGTAGTTATAGTTTACACAAAAAACAAAATGCAGTGAAGTTGCATTTGTGAAAGTACCAACATGAAACTAAATGGATCCTGGCATGTTTCATATTCCCCAAATAAGTCCTGAGAAGAAGAAATTTCTCAGATAATTAAGGATTTTGAAGAGTTTCACAAATCATTATTTTACAGCTATAGTGTTTAAATAAATAATAATAATAATAGATTTAATTGACCGTACTCTGAGATTTGAGTTGATCTCCAAAAAAACAACTGACCCACAATAATGATGAACCATCAACATGTTCATTGTAACATACAGCTAATGATGCGTCCTCTATGTTTCTCCTAAAAACCATCATCTCTATTAAACTGAATGTGGCTCACAACAGTTCAATTGATTTGTTCACTTGAGGGAGCTGCACAGACCCCAGCTGGCCTGAGTCAACAGCAGAAGGAGCAACGTTATTTTGAGGTATTTGCCATCACGTGTCCGAGCTCCATTGTTGCGTATTTTCAGTGGGGCTGTCAAGTGAACGCCACTAAAAATAGCACCTAGTCTATTTCCCCCAAACGGCTGCTGTGAAAACGCACCGACAACAGCCGTAGAAATTCTCCTTCTTCTTCTCCCCAACGGAGGCATCTGGAGCCTACTCCAGCAAATATCCTACTCCCTTATTCCCCTGCAGTGCATTCCTTATGTCTTGTTAAAAAAAAAAAAAAAAAGACTGCTGACTGAAAAAATCCTGTCTCACCTCCATAACTCCTCCACTTTAGATATTTTTTTGGGCAGGAGCATGAAATAATTTCACATGTTTGTCAAGTAATTCAACCTGAAACAAGAGTACCGAGAACAAGAAGAGGTAATCTTCTTCATTTCAGAGACACTGTCATTTGGTTTTTGAGTCTAATCTTGCAGGAAGTTAAACAAATGAAACAAATCCAATTAACCACCCTGCCTGAATTTTCTCAACTTGTCCCGAGTACGATAAGGCTGCGATGCACCACATGAGATTAAATATTTGTTTAGATGAAGACGTGCATGCATGTGTTAGCACATCAGCAGCATGCACAAAGACACACATGCACGTACTGTATCTCCTCAGTGAGTGTATGTGTGTGTGTGTGCATGACAAGAATGCTCTATGACTTGAAACTGAACTGATGATTGTGTCTGAAACAAACAAAAAAAAGACACCCAAAAAGAGAAAGAAGGGAGAAAGAAAGAAAAACACAAAAATAATCTGGCGACGGTGAGTGCTCCGGGGGACGAGAAAGCTAAACAGATGATATTGGAGCGACAGAGAGAGAGAGAGAGAGAGCGAGTGAGGCGTAAGGAGCACGTTGTGAAGGCCCCTTTTAGTGCAGGAAAGCAAGAATAATCCCTATTAAGGTAATTAGTGTTTCAGGAGACAAAGTGTAATTAAACAGAAACAGGCTATAAACTATGTGCTGTCTAAATATAACTCGTCCGTACGAATCCAGTCAGACTGCAGGATCCATCGTCTCTGCATCCCCAAACTGCAGGAAGGAGGAATGTGTGCATGTGTGTGTGTGTGTGTGTGTGTGTGCATGCGTGCATTAGATGGGGGCGGTGTGTTTACAATGAGATCAAGAGAATGCTTGGCAGGACGTCAGCCTTGTAAAGCCCCAGGATTCCACATGGAAAACACTCACACACTCCGCACCGTGGGGAAAACACACAAAGACACACACAAGCCCACAGTGAAAACAAACATGCGGTATGAAAGGTTTTGGTACACGCCGAGGAAGAGACTAGCAGACAGGCTAGGGGAAACATGCGGCGACGCCGGCAGCATCCAGTCTCAGGGAGAGCAGAGAGGATTTCTACCTGGGAGGAGGCTTGCCGCGGTAGTCAGTTACCGGTGTTACACAGTGTTCAGGCATACACCGATTACATTACTTGCCAATCACCCCCACCATCGTTTTGATTTTGTTTTTTTATAGAAATAAAACCCATTTAGTTCGTTTCGCGTATCATCACTCATGTTCATTAAATAAAAAAACTAATTTGTAAAAGCGTGTTATCAATATTTAGTTGGACGACAGACATCTGCTTTGTGACCGTCCGCAGCATCAGCAGCAGAGTCGCAGCACTGAGTAGCAGAGTGAGACGTCTGTCCTCCCTCCAGCTCTCTGCTGTAAACACACGTAGCTTTTAACGAGCAGCTGCTCTCGTGTCTCCCTGGGTCTCGGTGCTTGTTTTCAGCAGAAACTCTGCCGCTCTCTGCCTGCTCAGCCTGCTCTCGGTGTGTCTCTCTCTCTCCGGATGGCAGACGGGTCGCTCCAGTTCTCGTTCTAAGCAGCAGTTGTTCTCTGGCTCGTCCCTGCGTCTGTGTGCACGGAGGACGGCCTGCTGGTGATCATGGCCGGCAGCAGCCTTAAAATCCGCCATCACTAACTCATGAGGTAAGGGGAAGATCTAAACTAAGAATCTAATGTTAAAGATCAAAGTAAGCACACTACAGATATTGAGCTTCATCAACAAATATCACGTGTCGACAGTGTTTTTATAATTACTCTCACTGCCAACAGGGAGAGAAAAGTCCAACACTCTCGCTTTAATGTCAACATCCCCCTCACTTTCTCTCTCTGTGTTTGTCTCCAACTCACGCTCCTCACCAGAGGGAGTGCTGTTCATTTTTCATCTTCAGTTCAACTCCTCTGTAGCCAACTCTCTGGAGACTGTCTAGTGTGTGTTTGTGTGTAAGGGTGAAGGGAAGAGGCGGTGGGGTGTCATGCTATTTTCTTCTTTTGCTGGACACCTGATTTTTCTGTTTTTGTACAGAATCCAATCACCAACCCCAACAGATGAGCCAGGAGAGTCATTAAGAAACCATCTAAATGTAATACTAAATGTAGCGGACTAGCTGATTTGGAGTTTGGGGTTGAAAAAAAGGAAACGTGAACATTTGTATATTTCAGCTATTCCAAAATGTAGTTTTGCAGTTATCTAATACCACTAAAAACTCACTTTTTTTTTTTTTTTTTTTTAATTTCTTTGTAATACAGAACTATATAGGAAAGAACTGTGTAATTTGATAGATAATAAAGACAGTGTTTAATTGGTACATATCCAATGAATAAATTCCATTAATTGGTGAGCTAGTCTAATCAAGACGGCCTTTCAGTCAGTGAACAGCAGGTCAGCTGAACATGCAAAAATGCAAAATTTATCTGCAGGTGAGTGTATAATTCAACATATAGGGAAAATATAGTTTTCAATAATAAATTGATATTTACTTGGGTTTATACTGAGCTTCTCCTCTCCAAGGAAATTTCAAGGGAAAGAAAATCACTATAAATGGTATAAAATTACATAGTTCTTTCCAGGAAAGTTCAATGGAAATCATGCTTGGAAAAACCTGTAAAATAAAAGTGGTACAAAGAGTATTCAAAATGTTGAATTTTCATATACTGTGTATACATGTAAGTCATTTTCAACAGCCTACAGGAGCTGGGAGGCTGACTTGAATACAACACCAGTAGTCCCGTTACACTTCCCTGAGGTACACCACAAGTGACAGGCCATTGGTCCAAAGGAACTTGCCTCAGACATATCCTGTCAACACAAAGTACCTTTAACTTGATGTAACAAGATTGTATGATCAGCTGTACGGATGTCCATTAAGACTCACAAAATTTGCCTTCATCAACATAAAATTCAAAGTGACCTCCTTGTATTTTAAAGAGCATTTTTCCTTCTACTTGTTTCCTCATCAGCTCAGTGTGAAATTTGACTTTTGTGTGAAAAAATATTTTTGCTAACCTGATGATGGACGTACATCACTGGATTACATTTGATACTGGAGAAAACTTAAAAATGTGATCATTCTCAGGCAAATTCTGAAGCATCTTTTTTCTATGATTTCTAAGCAAATTTATGGAGGTTTATTGGAGTTGGACATTGAAGATAATGTGTAAGTCACACTGAATGATATTAATATGTGTTTCATGTCTGTGTGTTAAGATTTGACTGAGTTATAACTCCAAAAAAGCAGCAGCCAGCAGGAATTCCAGTCCAACCACATCCAAAAACTCCACAATAAGATACAGAAGGCGTGTTTCATACAGAAATGAAAGCCTCTTGAGTGACCATTTAGTTACACTAATCAAAGCTTTTGAGAAAAATATTTATATGAACACTGGCCTGGAGATACTGAGATTAAGTCCTCCTCCATGTTGCTTGCAAAGACACAAATGGGGTCATTTGAACTACTTCATCTCAGCCAGTCTTACCTGGTTCGGTGCAGTTTTTTTCAGGCTCGGAGTAGAGCTTAGACTCGTTGTCATAGACTTCTTGTAGAAGGTGACGACTCTCCCACCTGGCTTCCTTCACCACCACGGAGTTGGAAATGTGATATCCTGAGACAGTCATAAAGAGAAAGCAACAAAGGAAAAAGAGATGGTAGAATGGTTAATGGTTGCATGAGGACTCTCATTCACTTCAAACAAAACCACCACACAAACCATTAGTGGCAGCTCTCTGCCTGGGGAGTTGGCTTTATGAAAGACACTGAACGCATCGCATAAAATGACAAACTCGGTTTTATGCAACAAAGTGGAGGACGTTTAAACAGTTCTATTGATGAACATTGACTACAGACTTTTTATTCTCAAACACTCTAATGGTGGTGATGCACAAGCTCTTAGTTCCACAGTTAATTGACATTCCTAAATACTCCAAACATTCCTTCTCCCCACAGAACAAAGGGAGATGAGACATGCATCTTGTGTCACCACGTTCCTGCGGGAGCATTAGTATGGCAGCATGCTGTGCCGCAAGGCCGATCATTCCAGCTCAGTCATCTGGGTCACAGTATCCTCAAGCGCCCCACCTCCGACCCATCTTCTCTCCCACCATGCAACAGGCCCTGACTTAGGTGCAGAGCATGCTGGGGCTTCTATAAATAGCACCACGCTCAGCTATATTTATCAAAACGCAGAAACATGAAACGCTTGCAACGTTTTACAAACAGCTATGTCGCAGGCAGATGGAAGAATAGAAAGGCACTGAGCTGGAGCAGGATGCTTTGGAGTTATGAGTGTAGCTGCTGTAAGAGGCAGAATTATAAGTCTTAAAGGTGTGCTTGAAAATCTAAACTTAACTTTAGTTTTGTAAGCTTGTACATTTAAGTTTGTACCTGTAAGAAGTCTCCACAAATCCAGGTAAAATGAATCATCTAGTTAAAGCTGCTGTAATCAATATTTCTATATCAACACTGAATCAATGATGACATATGAAAGGGTTCACTCATAGTGACAAACCCACAGAGAAATCAGCTCTCCAGTTCCTCTCAGCTCTATCGAGCATTTTAGTAACTTTCAGCTCATTATTTTGGTTTTACAACCTCAACATTACCGTTTTGGTTTAGTCTCACTGCTCTCCACAAGCAGCTTTTTTCAGTGAAAAAGCTCTGATAAACCCACTGTACACTACCTGCCCAGCAACAAACAGCAGACAGACAAAGTTAGCGACTAGCTGGTGAACATAGTGGAGCATTTAACAGCTAAAGCAGCTAGATAATTATACCAAAACTAAAGCACCTGTTTGATGTGTGAATTGAGATAGTTTTGATCTGTTAATGTTGTGTTTAAAGCTTCATGTATAAATCTATATAATGTCTGGGAGTGCATTAGCAATTTAGTAATGTTAGCATGACTTGACAGATGTAAAATTAGCTAGCTATGGTGTTATGAGACATTTTAACCAAATAACTTGTTCTAGCTTAAGATCTAAGTCAAAAGTCAAACATCTGTGAGCACACTGAAAAATATGCCTCACAGCCTGTAATGTTAAGTTTACAGGCGGAAACTAAAATGTTCAGGCTGAAAAAGTAAGCCTGCAAGTACACACTTGGGTATGATGCAGGTACACACCAAGGTGTGCAGGCTTACAAAACTAAAATGATCAGTAAACTTATTTTCAAGCAGCTTTATGGATGCTTTAATATTCCACACTGAAGGTGTAATGTAACCAAAATACAAGATATCTGCAGTGTCAAATGCTAAAATACATTTGCACTGATCTTTTTTTTAAGCCCTGTTCCAGACTGAAGGCAATGTTGTCTGTCTACCTTCCCTAAAATCAGTCTGGATAATCCACACACATCTCATTGTGAACAGTGTTCATGGGGACCAAATCGACACCACCACAAACAAAATTTCAATCACTTCAATTGTATCGGGCTGCAGGCGGAAATCTCAAAACCTACACAAATTAAATCAAAACTATCTGTACGGAAACATACCACTGAATATGTAAGTTGGTGAACTTGACTCTTTAATTTTACTTATAAAAAGAAATGTGTATTTTACCTTCAAACACACACAATGCACAGATATGCACACTTGATTTCACTGTGTATAGTTTGACAAACAGAACCAAAGGCTGAAATCTGCCAAGCTGCATCAGCACCAAAGCTTATATACAGCTGTGACTTACTGTATGCTCTTCCCCTGAGCCAGTGTGTCCGTGTGTGTGTGTGTGTGTTTGTGTGTATGTGACATTACTAGAAGACATTGAACAAGTTTAAAGCTTGAAACACACTCAACATACATACACAGGAGTCCTCTCTTTGTCTTGTCATTACTTAATAACTTGAGTGTGTGTTGCATTAGTCGGCACACACATACAGACACATGCACACACACACACACTCACACACAGACACACACACACACCTCTGAGTGTTTTAGGTGGTTGGTGGTCCAGTGAAGCAGAATGCATCACCACTGCCGAGGTTGCTATGGTGACGTGACGGTAATGGATAAGACACAGGGGGATGGGCTGGGGGTGGCGAGGAGGGGGGGGGGAGGAGGTGCATGACATAACACTGAGTAACTCACGCACATGCACAGACACACACACACAGCAATGACGAACCAAAACTACGAGCACATGCTATCAGACATGCTGTGCAGCTCCGTCAGTCACACAGGTAAACACAGTCGTATCAGCAGCCGCAGGCTCTTCACTGTAGCGGCTCCACATGGGAAAGAGGGATGCCAGCCTTGTCGATCAGGATCATATGAAAGGCTAAAATGCATTATTTCCCATTTGCATTTTAATATTGATCAATTTCAAAGTCAAATTCAGATTTTCATATTCATTATGTGCTCGTGAAGAGCTGTGAGGCAGACTATTGCGAAAGATTCAGTATTGAGTGTTTCTCCTCCTCTACTGGGAAAGGTTTGTGACGAACACAAGCGCATACACTTTCATCTGTTTGTGAAGGGATTATAGTGTCTTGAGTGTGGCGATGTTTGTTGGACGAGTCGGGTTTCTGGTGTAACTTCACTAACCGGCACGTAGGAGTCCCGACACACTGGAAAAAGATACCTTAAGAACGACTGACTGGTTTGGGATTAAATTTAGCATTGACATCTGTGATTCTGTAACTAACTGTAAGTAACTGTCATATCCAGCGTTGCAGTTAATTATTTAATGATTAGCAACATGATTTGTATCTTGTATCTATGTTTTGGTGCCTTGCTAAAGAGTTTGCCAGCTGCCACCCAAGTGTTTGCATCATAAGCAGAGCGTCCATGAGGGCAGAGGGGGCGACTGCCCCAGGACCCATGCTCAGTAGGGGCCCCGCTGGGGACATAGTACACGACCCAACTGCCATTGCACAAGCACAGCAGGAATAGTAGAGCTTAACTCTCTTAACTTGTTCTATACATTCTCTGATAGTTCTTATCACTACAGATTTAATCCGCCCTCCAACCACAATATGGGTTGCAGTAACAGAGTGGCGCTGTTCGTATTTCCACTCCCTTGACTCCACAGGAAGTGAAGACTGCAGAGGCAGAGATTCAAAGTTCATGACCAACTTCGCTGAAAACTTTAGCTAAAATATGAGATACTCATGTCTCTTTATGTTTCTGGTGAATGAAACTCACAGGTCGAAGTTTCAGCTCTCTGAGACTCATTAAGAGCTGTTTGCGTTCATGCATGGATGAAGCCAAACTATCCAACCTCATTGCTGTGTGTTGAGCAGGACATAAACATTGACAAGGACAAAGTGGTTGAAAGAGAGGAGGATGGAGTTTTAACAAGGGACCGTGATATGTACAAAGTTTGTTAACCTAATTGGATTATTTTGTCCTCTGGAGGATGGTGGAATACACAAATGGATCTTGCTAAACTACAGCAGGCTGAGCAGGGACAGCAATTGGTGAATGAAACATGTAACTTCTGTAACTTATGGAAGTTATATTATGTAGGCCTACTGGATCTTGCACTGGGACTGACAAGCCCACTGAGGCTTTGAATAAAGAGGATTTCCCCCAGTTCTGCATGTGTAAGTGGTTCAGTCACCTGCTGACTGTGTGTGGTTTGAGGATGAGCCTGTGCAGAAGGTGTCTGCTTGTTGCTTGTGAGGATTCATTCATGCATATAGAAAACAGGAGTAAGTGGTGTCTTACATGCAGTGATACTTTCTGACATGAACACAAACTCTTAAAGAATATACATGAAGAAATATGTGTAAGTCACATATCTACAGTATGATCCGTGCACTTATGCTGTCTAAATTCCATCCTAGAGTTTTCTAATTCAATGTAATGCGGTTTGTTGCGTTAAACCACTATGAAACACTCTGAATTTGTCATAAAATGACATGTTGTCCTACTTTATACCTTATTTCTTTATTTGGCTTCTGACCACACCACTGCTATTATAAGTGCTTAATTAACTTAGCTAACCTTGATATGTGCGGGGTCACATGATGATAAAAAAGAGAGCAATTTCTTTTTTGATTTGTCTCTATTTGCACTGCTCCTTTCTCGGGAAATACTGAGCGCTTTCACCTTTTCACAGCTCAACAAAGTTACAAACATCCATAATTAGTCTTTATTAACTTAAATAACTTCAATTTTGGTAATGAAGAAATCAGTCAGAATGTTAGATTTTTCTGTTGTTTAACTCCATGTTTACTGCATCTTGGCGTCTGTCTGTGTCACTGCTTGTGGTGTTGCTGACTGTCTACTTTGTATTTGAACAGGTCTTGTATAGTGTTGTAGACCGCTGTGTCTAGTTTATGTTTGTTATCCCCGTGTCAGGAAGACATGCTACTGAGACAGTGCACCTGGCCTGTCGCTGTCCATCGGTGGTGGTGCTGAATCGTTCGTCAATAGATGCGCATAGAGCGCTGCGTTCTGTCCTCGGTGCTGAAACATGTTTCCGTTTTTTGCTCTCCAGAACAAGCTTGTCTGACAAAATGGCTTCACTGTATGTTTTCTTCGACATACAGTGGGCTTGCTTTGCTCAATAAGTGACAATTTGTGTTAATAGATAGGATAGAATATAGTTATTTTATTATTGTATGAATGCTGCGCCCCCTCTCTGCTGAGTCTAGCTGCGCCCCTGGTTTGTATAGTTTTTGTCTTTTGATATAATCCCCTTGCTCTCCCTCCCTCTCTGTCTGTCTGTCTGTCTCCATGTTTCGCCTTCATCAACCCTGATGTAGCATTTGAAAACCTTTGGTCTGGTCAAAGAGCAAGACAAGACAGGCACAACTTGAAGAAGCCTTGAAATAGAAGTTCTAAGTTGCAGCAGAGAGCTGTGGCCCTCCAGAGAACTCAAAGCATCAACTGCAGGCTTCAGGAACAACAGCTGGCGGAAACGTTTCCCGACAACTCAATGACACAGAGCTCAAGCTCAGCCAGCAGACGACTGTCCTAGATGAGAGTAGAAAGGCTCCTCATAAACTGTATAAGGAGTGCACAGATCTAGGAAGGAGACACACTGACATTAATTCTGACTATCATGATCTACTTAAAAGTCACAGCGTCCTCTAAGTTAGATATAAGAGGCTCAGCCGTGACCAGAATTCTGTCAGTTGTCTGTGAAGATTCTCAGTCATCCGGGAGATATAAAGTAAGTTGCTGTTTATTCTTAAATACTTTCACCACTCACTCAAGAGACTTAATCATTTTTACAGACAGATCAGGGAATCCAAGGCAACCTCCGAGAGACTACACTCTTTAAATGCTCTGCCACTCAGCCAGTGTGTGTTGGGACAGCATCCAGCCACCCGTTTAGTTTTATGTTTGTGTTTTTGCAGTAGAAATGCTTATAATGTTTACTTTGTCAACATGCATACAATAAATGCAGTAGATGAGAAAAAAAAACACATAAATGAAAGGTGTTTTGTGATTTTGGAGACACCTGTGTGCTTTGCGCCAACTGAAGCCACAAAAATTGCTCTTTTGTCTGCGTTTTGCAATAAGAGGTGGTCTGAGCAGGTTTTAACGCAAACACAATTTCATGCCAAAACAAGCACCGAAATTGCACTGCGCCGCTTAGTCAGAACAAACACAGCCTCAGCTGCGCCTCTCCTCCCACCTCGGCACAAACATGTTCGTTCAGTGCCAGAAAATTACCAAACAGGTGCAGAAAATAGACTCGCACTTGAGGAAAATTGCATAAAGACGGTATGTGGCCCAGTGCTGGCATTGTGCGGGCAGGAAAACAGAGCCCAGAGAGGTAGAAACAGACAATAATACAAAGGGGAAGAGAAAGGTGGCTAAACACTAGGTGAATGAATGTCTGTGTATTTTGGTGGATTTCCCTCCGGATGTCAGACAGTATGGAGTCAGCCAAGATGTGCAGTACCTGCAGGAATCACCCACCTCATAGATCTAGGCCAGCAGCATATGTGTGTGAGATGAGTGTGTATAGAAAAATGCTTCAGGGGGAATCTTAAACACCAAGGGAGCTGCAAAGAACCTCACAAATATTCTACCCATCCACTACATTCATCTATCCATTTCCCTCTCTCCCTTACTAACACACTGTCCTATATTGGCCAAAGTCCTATATCTATAGGTCCAGGCCGACCCCATAACGTCACATAACATGGCCGCCCATCGCTCCTCACTGTCATCCTTAATTAGCTACTTCATCTTCATTAGCGTCCCTTGGCAGGCATGTGCGTGTATGCATGTGAGTACATGTGTTCATGCATTTCTCCATGTCCATGAAGACACCTCTGAGTCCTTGTGTTTAGAGCACGGTCCTATGTGTAGCATGTGTGCTGTGTGTTTGTATATTGTATATTTGTGTTGAGGGATATCACTAGTCTGTTAAAGTCCTGTGTGTATGTACAGTATGAGTGCGAGCTACAACCTTGTCCCTGGAGAGAAAAGAATCAGGCCATGAGCACGTGGCTCCTACTATACACAGCTATAACATGCTACACGTGATACTAACATCCTTGGCTTCTCTTCACAGGACATGCAATATCTAGGTTACTGTTCTGTATTATTATAGAATAAATACATACATACATTATTACATTAGTAATTACATTAGTATTGTGTTTCAGGTACCCAACCCATGCTGATCAATGAAAGCTCATCTAATCATTTTTGAGCCAGATGTGTCAGCTCTGACAGGGACGCCGTTACTTTCTTCAGTGTCAGTCCTTCTCTTCATGGTACTGAATGTTTTTACTCAACTAACCAGCCCAAAACCAAATGACTTAGCAAAACTAAAAATTGCACCAGCTGTGATCTTTGATTATCTAAAATAATTGAAAGTTTAACTAGTGCTTAAAGCTTACATGTTAGAGTGGAACAAGCTGTGTCTTGTGTCTATTAGAGTTCATGTGAGAAGACGATGTGCCACACTGTGCAGCTGTGTGTGAACACGTTACCGCTGCAGAGCAGAGTTTCACACTTGTGTTGAATGTTGAGTTACTGTGAGAGCTGGACAGGAGAGGTGATACCTCTGCGTAGTGTCATGGTCGGTGTTGGGGTAATGTGTTTTGTAATGACATTACTTTTCCCAGTAATGTAGTACTGTTACACTTTATAGTTTGATTTTTGGAGTAACATGAGTTACTGTCTGGTGGAAACCGTGTTACTTGTGAAATCCTACATATGCAATTCAACAGAATTAAGGCTCTGACGCATTACATTAAACTCAGTGTCAATATCTATCAAAGAGAATGTGTTTTGCCTTGGCTGATTGCTCCTTCTGCTGTCTGAATATGCATCTGTGCAGGAGTGAAAAGGGTAAAGAAAGTACAATTTGATGACGCCGAATGCTTTGAAAGTGCAGATGGTTTACTTTCATTTGGATTTTTAAGAATATCACATAAAAATGTAAGTTGTGTTTATGTCAAAGTAATTTGTTGAAGCAACTGACTGGAAAAATGCCCATCCTAAACAGCTGGCAGAAGAATCTCAACCCCTGCTGAACAAGCTGCCATCAGTGTGCAGCAGGCTGTTGAAGATAATGTTATCACAACTGATGGAAATGATGGCCTAAAGAAGACTAAAACAATAGGACTCAAGCTAATGAAGAGACAAAGTGAAACTGGAACTTGCAGGTTCTGTTACAGAGGTAAGAAAACCTACTTCAAAATCCCATTGACATGTGTAACTACGCTAATAACTAAAAACCCAGCCTTGGAACAGAACCTCAACCTTCTTAACTATATGTTGTGTGGCTCACGTCATATGTTTAGATAAGGGTGGTAGCTTTTTGAAAATGTATTGCTGTTAATTCAACATTTATGTTTTTTAGTGGGCTCAAAGTTTGAACTCAGACCTTGTTTGTTGTAACCTTTTAATGCACAACCAACCAGATCAGGGATGGGAAGCAAGCGGACCATTTCACTACATCTAAACTGGATCCCAATTGTGATTATACTGTCCACTGATAGAGGGCACTCCTTTGAAATGCAAGAAGCCTGTAGCCAAGCAACTGCGGTCTCATCTGGTCTCGCCCACCAGGCCTCTTTGCAAACGACAAACGAGAGACACGAGCCACCAAAAAAGAAAATTGGACCAGGGGAACTGTGCCTTCCAGGCAAAATGGGAAACATTATCTTTTTTCGGAATTCAGAGACAAACCTATGTGCTTAGTGTGCCTAGAAACAAAATCAACCATGAGGGATTTCAACTTGAGTCGCCACTGCAGCACCACGCACAAAGACAAATATGACATGTACACCGGAGCTGCCAGAGCCGCTATCATCGCTGACCTCAAAGGAAAAAAATACACTGACAGCAGAGCCTTTTTACCAAAGCCACGACTACACAGGAGCCCTCTCTCAAGACATCTTATGCTGTTTCCCTTGAGTTTGCTAAAGCAAAGAAGCCCTTGTCAGATAGTGAAACAGTGAAGCGATGTGCATATGGGGATTTACAGATGTACATTGAGATCAGATGGATCAGCCGCGGGAAGTGCTTGGAGAGGTTTTTCTGCGCTGCACGCTGAAATCCCAGTGTTCTTGGAGGACAGCATTCGATGTGATATTACTGCAGTAAACTCAGGGATACAGATTTTCTCTGCGACATGGTCTCGCTTGCCGATATTACCTCTCATCTTAATCACCTGAAAATGCAGTTGCAGGGAGGAGGCCAAACTGGTGCACACATGAACACATTTGAATATGAAAAATAGAAATGTTGGTAAAATAAACTACCAGTATATGTTTTGTTCTTTTCATTAAATAAGTAGCTATAATTGGCTAACTGAGTGATGGGGTTACAGTATCCTACTGATGGAATTGCTCAATCACAATCTGGTCCTCTGGTAGTGAGGCTAACATTTTTGGAGCCCTCTCTATCATCCAAGTTGCCCATCCTTGAATCAGATAAAAGCTGTGTGTATTGTTGCTGTACATGCACACACACTTGCTATTTTTTTTACTTAGAACTAAGCCAAAGTAAACCACCAGACACATTTTTAAGAGGCAGAGCTATTTAAAGCAGATCACAAATGTGTTAATATGTTGATACCATTGACCTGGGATCCATGCTATGAAAGTATGTAAATGATGGCCGAAAAGCTAATTGTGTGTTTTAGAATTCCCAAAATTGTACTAAATCCACATAAAATTATACCATGATTTTGGCAAGAAGACTGTAGAATGGTTTAAAAGCAGCAGTCAGTCAAGGCTACTAGGTTTGTTAATAGGTGAATAATACACAATGGCACTTTCCTGCTAAGCTGGTGATGTAAACTTACGCTACACCTCGTCATGCTATCAGCATTTACACTGGGCAGTTATTTCAGTGAGCTTTGGTTTAAGCTCCCATACATCACTACAATTCCTCTATATGTAGACCAAAAAAAAAAAAAAAAGAAAACACCATCTACAGTGTGAGCGGTCAGAGGCAGAATCATTCTACACAGAATTTGCTTTTCCAGACAGTCAAGCAGTCAATGCGCTGTTACAAATCCTGACTGTCACACTGCCAACTGAAATTCAGAAACACACTATCTACGAGTGCTCAGCTACATCCTCTAAATATCTCACTGCTGTGAACTGCATGTCACACACCTCGCTCTCTCAGAGACACACCAGCCAGCTAAGCCTTGCCGTGTGATTGTCCATCCATAAATCAATAAGACCATGAGTGGTTAGAATGACATCAGTCGCTTGTGTTTTAAAGAAATACTGTATCTGTCTCCGCAAGTGATGTCAAGGAAGATTTCCTGAGGGGATATATATTTTATATATATATATATATATATATATATATATATATATATATATATATACATATATATATATATATACATACTTTATACAGTATGCTTAATGTGAATTTTCATGATAGATTATACACCTACATAAAAAAAACAATATAATCCCGTCAGAGAGTTTCTTTAATTGTTGCTTAATGAACGTGACAGCTTGTTAATGGTCTCATTAGCTGAAACTGTCAGACACCACTCCTGCTGTGAGCGTGTAAGTGTGCTGTCATCTATCGCCTCTTGCTCTCGTCTCTCTTCCTGTCTGAGGTCGAGCCGGGCAGGGGGGCTCAGAGGAGCCTCTCCGCCTGCAAAAAAGGGTCATACGGGGGACGGTGTGGAACACTCCCCTCTTCTTCTGTGGAGCTTTATCTGAGCCTTCCCGCTACTGGTCAGCTGTCTGATGTTAGTATAGAACAGCTTGTTTCGAATTAACTAAAAAGCAAATAGGTTTACCATATATTGACTAGGCATCTAATAGTTTCATAGTGCAATTATCATGGTTGTCACTTATTAGTTCACATCTTATTTTGAAATTTTGCAAGAGATGCAAGAGTTTTCTGTCAGCAACTTTTTTTTATAAACAAAAACACCCCAGCTATTTTTATACCACAAAGTCATCTTTGACAGGGGTAAAAGTTCCGTTGTCTGTTTTTATCTCTTCACGGCTCTCAACCCTGCCTCAACCATAAAACTGATATCTACCGGCAGCAAATTCAAGGCAGGTATGATCATGCAAGTGTGACTGAGGGAAGCGCAATCAGAATTTTGATATCTTTGAAGCATCGTTCGGAGGAGGTGATAGTACAGAAGACAAGTCCTGCTAAAAACAAAGTAATGCAATCCACGGTCTTGTTTGTGTGTGTGTGGGTGGGTGAGTTGGTGTGGATCAAACAAACTGGGTCATACAACATGTTGTCCAAACCACATCAAGGCAATAATGATGTCAGTGATAAATAATAAGAATACATTTGCTGTATACTTACAATTAATTTTCAAACAGACTCATAGCATTCAAAAGTGACATATTGATTGAAAAAAGCTAGAGCTATAACATATGATAGTAATGACAAATTGTAAGATACATCTGACAACCTTTCAGTATCTTACTGATGAAGCCTATTCATTCAGTTGACAGCTATACAAAACTGCAAGCTAACGGTAACTTCACAAACTGAAAGGACTTTACACCCCAAATTTCATGGGTCCTGATTCATAGCTTAAGTTTAAAATGATAATATGACACGCCTAAAAGTCAAACTGGAAGATTCCATCTACTGCTCACCATCAGCTGTCCACCATTGAAACTAAACATCCACTAAGCTAGCTGCTAGCTAGTGTTATGTAAATGTAATAAAAGACCAAAGGATTTGCTTATCATTTTTTTTACGTGCAGAGTTGTGCAAGGATGATCATTTGCTCTGTTAATGTGTGCATGTCCTTGGCCCACTCCTCTTTCCATTCTGGCCTAGGCTCAGATAAGGTATCATTAGGGGTCTTGGAGTAAACAGGACAGGTTAAGTGGTCAAAGGCCACATATAGCTTCGGGCTTTTGCCTTCCTGTGTCCATGGGAGATGTGGCTCTTATCTAGCATACATGAGCATGTAAATGTACACCTCGTGGTTGTTTGCCATTGGCTGTAATCATAAAAGCTGCCCAATCACCGATCATTTCTCTGTTCATTCTGTAACTATAATAGAATAGGTTTGCTTGCTTTGTTTGGTGAGACGAACTGATGCAAATCTTTGTGTGTTCCGTCTCCTTATTGTACAATAATATTTTTTAATCTTCAACCCAGCAGTTTTTTGTGTATTATTTCATATGTGTGTTTAGTGTTTTCAGACAATATCCACAACACTTGCCTGGCTGAAAACAACATGAAGTGACCAGCTAATGTTAACTCTGTGGTGTTTGAATTTGCTGGTGACAGTTATTTTAAATCAATGGTTTTTCAATTGTTATTTAACGCCTTTTAGCACACAGTTACTGTAATAGCATGACTTATAGCCTAATTAAACTCTCACCATTTTAAATAGCTCTCTTTTAAAATCACGGTTTCAATAAATAGAATATTGATTATATTGATTATAGTAATCTTCTTACAAGTAGCTAGTTGTTGCAATTTCAAAAACAATAGACAATTACTGTATACATTTTGAGACATAATTATAAATCGGCATATGATATCAATTCCAAGAAACCTGGAATCTTCTACATACCTCTACAATGAAGGACCAGGAATATTCTGTATTTTATTGCTTTTCAGTACAAAACTGAAAAAGGACACCAGATGTATTTCAAGCACAAAATAGTTGATGAATCATGCTGAAGAATAAGTTCACCTTCATT
The DNA here is from genome assembly GCF_914725855.1 of Thunnus albacares. Lineage (NCBI taxonomy): Eukaryota > Metazoa > Chordata > Actinopteri > Scombriformes > Scombridae > Thunnus > Thunnus albacares. The sequence goes on from NC_058119.1 coordinate 3,502,615, forward strand.
AGTAGAGCCAAAGAGAAAATCTTAACCAAAGATGCAAAAAAAGGTTAAGATGAGGAAATATTATCACAACTAGAAATGACAAGATTTTAGAGGAAAGTCCTGTTTGATATTTGAGAAAGTTACAGTGAGACGAGGGAGACCAAATCATCTTTGATCCTGTTCCAATTTTTATTTGACTTTTCTGACCTTTCCCGCAGACAAATGAACCAAATTTGCTCTTTCTTTCTGGCCCACAGCAGATCCATGTCTCTTTGGATGAGCAACTCATCCAGTATACATGTCACATGTGATAACCCATGATGTCAACATGATGTCACTCATGTCAGAGTATGCGAATGTATTACATAAGTGTCATGTTGCCTTTGCCAATCAAACACACATGATGCAAGAAACACACAGGTACAGCTGAAGAGAGCTTTTCACTTCATCTTTTACAAAGACTTACTGCATGACTTCTCTTCCACACTACAAAGCAGACCAAATAATGTATGAGCTTCAGAGCAGCAAAAATAAAGTGTGTGTGAGAGTGAGAGGAAGATTATCACTGTAGAAATGTTTTATGTGTAGAGATCTGACAAAACACATACACATACACACACACACACATTTCAGTACAAATTGTCTCTCCAGTGCTGAAATGACTTCAGACAAGATAGTTATGTAATCAGGGTGTATTTGCCTAAACTGTCCAAAACTGGACTGGGGGGGGGAAGTAGATGGTGTATTCTCTGTGTGTATCTTACAAGAGGTTTGTGATGGACAAAACATGATCTGATGAGTTGGACAAAGCTCCACATGACTAAAAGGCAGTCTCATAATGACATGTTCTGTGCAGGTATATGAGTATAAATATGTGTGTTTGGAGTCGTACGCTTGGCCTTTGTTTTGAGTAAAATGTGAGTTGAGTAACATGTCTTCTGCTTTGTCTGTCTGTCTCAAAAAAGCTTGTAGCCGACCTGAAGCTTAGTGACGTAGTGATTATTTGCAGGACTAGTTGCCAACAAGCGGACAAGCTAACCAGTAACATACTAGCTAAGCAGGAGCATGCTAGCTCTAACCCATCGATGTATTAAGACAACTGAATACGGTGCCGCCGCTCAGCCTTGCTACCAATTTCTCCTAGTGGTCACTCATGGTTTTGCTGCAAAAAATAACTTGCAGCCCAAAAAGCATTTTCCCCATAGACCACCATTATAAAAGAGACGTCTGTAAAACTGTTAAAAGTATACCTGGAGCTGCATATAAGGTCATTTGTATTACAAATCCATGAAGGTTTTATATTTGTAAAACTCTCCTTGAGCCTAGAAAAAGCAATTTTAAAGTCTGTGACGTCATACCAATATACAATCTATGGGCTGAGCAGGAACTCATGGCAGAAACACTACCTTGCATATTCAGTGTGTAGCTCAATGCGGAAGCAAACCCAAAAGCTAGAAACTTTTTTGACTCAGGTGAGCAACTTACATCCGATTAAAGTGCCATCTTTGAGTCCGGTATTTAGTTCTTATAATACATCAATGCTCTAGCCATTCACAATAGCTCTCCAAGCTGGAGCTAGCTGGATTGCTAAGTATACAATAAGTTTGCACAAGTTTGCACTTATTCAAGAGATGTATTTGTACCACCGAGTACTGTTTCCTTGAAAGAGAACCATGCCTCCTTTGTGGCACAGTTTATACTCCAACAGAGTTTATATGATATGCTGCGTCTAGCTTCTTAGGCCTTGTTCAGACTACCAGGCCAAATCCATTTTTTGGCATATCAAGTTTGTATCCAGATTGATTTTAGAAAGTCTGGACAGTAAAAAAAAACACATGTGAAATGCAACTTTTGCAAATCGGATCCAAGCCACATTTGGAGGTGGTTTGAAATGTGATTCCAATCGGATTTCTACAGTTGTGTCTCAGTCCGGCTGTTCAAATCGGATTTTATCGTCTCAAATCCAGAGTGATGGAAGTGCATCAGAGCAGCTGAGCAGAGTCCATGCTGCTACTAGCAGAGCAATATGGAGGGCAGGACAGAGAACAACCGTCTGTGGACAGACGCTGAACTAAATTGTCTGCTGGCACTTTGGGGGGAGGCTGGATCGCCATTTCTCATGCTTCTGCATTGGAAAGCCGCATCATCGGCATACATAGTTACTGACGCCTACGTTATTACCACAGATTACCATGTTTATTGTCACTACCATGCAGATAGGTTGGTGATGTCTGGACAGACAAATCTGATCTGACCTCTTGCAAATAACAGTGCGGACAGTCTGTCTTAAAGATTTGATTTAAGAAACAAATCTGATTTGCCTGCGGCCTGAACAAAGCCATAGACTCTACAGGTCTCTGTTCCCTTCAAGTACAACTGAAATTAAATTGCCTGATATCTGCATATCTGCTCTGTGAATCACTTGTTCTGTGTTCCCATTGAGAAAAAGTCAGAAACCAAGAAATTTATATTTCATATGCTTTGGTTTCATGAGGGCTCCCCCTATTAATTTGATGAAATACCGTTAGTTATCCATCTACGTAGATGGATACCTTGTTTCTTTACAGTCAATCAAATCTCCTAACAAACTTATCTAACTTACAAACATGAACACAAATCTTGTCCTGCACTTTAGCTTGCTGAACAAGCCACCAACAAACATTCAGCGGGGAATAGAGCACCGCTGAAGCCAGTTTGCATGCTAGATAGCTAATTAGCTGTTCTTCTGCAGCACATTAAACATTTGTGCACACATCTAAATGTCACTTCAGCCAGGTTAGATGCAGGAGTTATGTGTTTTTCCCAAAATACCTTTTTTTCTTTTAATAATAAAAAACCTATTAACAATACATTTTTTATCATATCATACTGATAATTTAAAACACGTTGACATTGTTTTAACTTAATTGTCAACACATTTGCTTCACCTTCTTACTCATGTTGATAAGACTCCTTGGTCTCCTTGGAGTTCTATGTTGAGGAACATAGAAGAAAGTGGCTCCATCCATTTTTGCCGACAGCCAACCTACTGTCACTGTGTCTAATTCTATTCTAAAACCTACCTGGGCAGCCGAGATATTTTGATGAACTACATGAATGCCTCACTCAGCTAATATCCCAAAGTTATTTTTCTGTCTTCAGAACATAATACACAACATCTACGCCACTTGGTAACAAACTTATAATCAGCCAGACTTTAATAGAATGGCCACTGGCAGCCAGACTGCCTATTAAACAGTGAGTTTTCTGAATGAAGAGCAGGCTCCAGATAAGGGGACAATTTCACTCATTATCTTTCCAGTGAGGAGATGAATATCCTCAGTGTATTTGGCTTTTCAATAGGAAGGGCTTTTCTAATCTCTACTATAATAAGCTTCTCTCCAACTGCCTCATACACACATACAAACACAGACACACACAGATGGTTAAACTTCATTCGGAGTCATCTGAGAGTATGATTAATCTGATCGGAGTAATTAAAAGCGTAATAGGTTCCACTGGCCCTACTAAGTGCAGGTGAATAGTACTGTGATTGTGTTTGCATTGTTCAGGGGAACAAAAGGGTGGGCTAATCGCTGCAGGAGAGCTCAGTCGCACCACACTGTGTCATCATCAGCCAACAAGAGCCAGTCAGAGAATTCAGATAAAGCACATGGGTTTTAAATTCCATTTTTTAGTCTAATGGCGGCGGTAAGATATGGTCCCATACATGGTAGCGGACTGTGGCATTGTCCTCCCCAAGAGAAACAAATATGTTTATCTCCTTAATGGACTTTGAAGAAGAATCAAGAATGTTGTTCATTGGTTCAAAAATGTTCTACAGAACATTCTTGTCCTCAAGAGTATACAGAACAAATGTAGAGCTGCAACAATTAGTTGATTAATTGATTAGTTGCCAACTATTGATTGACTTGATTGGACTAATATTCTCCAAACACCAATTTTCAAAGAAAATGTGGTGAATGCTGCCGCTGCCATGCTGCTGTTGCATTTTAAATCAACAACAAATGCATTTTAGAGGCAACATTAATACAAAATGGGTCAATTAAAAAGGCAAACTGAGGCAGATTCACATTCCAGACTGAAATATCTCAACAACTACTGAATGGACTGTCATGGAACTTGGTACACACATTTCCACTCCCCAGATGATAAAACCTACTGACTTTGGTAATCCCCTGACTTTGACCTGCTGGTGGCACTAGATGTAATCATCCACAAATATCCATCTACTCAACGGACTGGCACAACATCTTGTACTGACACTTATGGTTCCCAGAAGATTAAACCTGAATCCACTGGACTGACATTAATTTGGTCATGTTACGTACAGGATACCACGCTAAGCAAAGACGATGACCATCATTTTAACATTGTCATTAGCTGTGTCTCCATTAGATTTGCGAGACAATTTTATGCAAACTTTTGAAGAATTTAAAGTGAACTTTTGAAATGTCACAAAAAGGAAAATGCAAATTAGGTGTGTTTCCATCAACTGGCTTGATGTGAGAATCATCAGCAGATGGCACTATAGGCTTAAATAATCCACCAGTACACAAAGCAAAAGAAGTAGAGGTTACCAACCGGAAACAAAACAAATAGTTTTATTGCCTTGATGAGAGAAAATGGAGAGAAGTCTTCAGGAATTTATTTCATTTGGGTAAGTTGCAATTGTTCTTTCATGTCAGCTGGTATTGGCCATGCTTCATGCTATCTTCCGAGAGCTGAAACAGTTGATCAGTCATGCGAGTTAAAAGTTCGCTACGTCATTATTTATTCAACAAATGCATTTCCATTACCCATTTTGTGCATAAACTCTTTTTCGACATTTCCAAAATCCACCTCAACAGGCGTGAAAACCTTTTGGCAAAATTGAGGAAGTTTTTTTTTAATTCTGGCATTTCCATTAAGCTTTTTTATGCAATACTTCAAAATGTGTATAAAAATAGGTTAATGGAAACACGGGTAATGGCTATTGTGAGCATGTTAGCATGCCGACATTTAGCTTTAAGCAGCACTCAAAGTACAACCTCACAGAGCTGCTAGCATGGCTGTAGACTCTTGAGGTGTTATGAAAGGATATCCTTTCTCTTCAAGCAGTCAATGTTTCAGAAAAACGCAACCTTAGTCTGTGGTGTAAAGGTAATAATATTACAGCCTGTATTTTGACCAACAGTAACAATGGAGGTGTCCCATTCAGGAAAATCTATCCTTGCTTAAAACCTATTTACAACAAAAACAATCATCTTCTTTGCTTTGTCTGTTAACCTACCTTTGTATTTCTGCTGAAAGGGTTGCTTGAGCCTTTCTTATATTACAGCATGAAGACGTATGACCTTGATTTTAATCTATAGCCACTAACCTACATTTCACTGCATTATAATTCTCAGACCAATACTGTCATTCTTGTGCCCTTTGGGGAAACAGCGGACTGTTTCATTTCTAATGTACAGGGAGTGACTCTGTATAGAAGGGGAGAATGTAGAGGGCCGGTGACAGGTATAGCAGGTCTTTGCCAAGCTCATCAATCAAATGCTTAATGAGGACTTTTACTGTGCTTCTCTAAATATAGCCAAAGGGGTCTACAGGTCAGCTTGAGACAGCAGTGGGACATGATTTTAAAAACCTACATGAAAATTTGACAATTCCAAGACTGTGGGTGACTGAGTAAGAGAAACTATAATTGTGAGAGGTAAAGGTAAGGAAGAGTTTTATTGCCTATAAGAACAATAATGTGCATAATTAAAGAAAAATTCTGTCATTTTTCAGTCTGTGACTTCTCTTCATAATGGTGGCCATTCTGACTATGCATCCTGCTAACTTTGTACTCACAGCTGTGGTAATTACAACAAATTCACAGCTTTGATCAACATTACTGTGTCTGAGACTTTTCCCTCCAAAAAATAACTGGAAGAAAATGAGTAAACACTCAGCTGCCTTTCCAGTGAGCAACAAGGACATTGGAAGTAGAATCATGCTACATATAAAATGACAAGTAATAAATGTTTGTTATTACTGCAGATAAATAGGCAGCTAGTTCAGTTTGCCAGCAAGTAGTTTTCTCTACAGTTAGCTACTTTAGCTAATCCATGAGGCTCATTTCTGTGTTTACTTTCAGTCAGACTCAGAGACAAGCATTTTAAAGGATTTATGTAAAAGTAAAAAACTTTTTTTTTTAACAGACTCCCCATTTTCTACAACAGAGGTGGCAGGTGCAAATTAGTATGACCTATATTCAGACTGACCACAATAAGGAGAATTAGATTATGTCCACACTAAGCCCGCTAAATTTGTTAACACTTTTTCTCTCTGCTTTGGCCCCCGTCCAGACTAAAACAGCAATCTTCTCTCCCGAAAATGGAGCTTTGTAGAAAACGCTGTTCTGGCATTTTAATGTTGAAGAAGGTATTTGCACAAAAGTAGCATTTTAGAGTTTAGCCAGCTTAATGTAGACGTAGTCTAAGTCCCAGGTTGAAGACCGTTAGACCGTTTCAGTTTACTATTTTGCATGGACTTAGGAGAATTAAATCAAATAACAATGGATTCTACTGCTAAGCATTTAACTGAGCCTGTCAATGGTGATTACTAACACACTGTATAACAATCAGACAATGGACAATAAGTAGAAAGAGGAGATTAGAGAAGAGGAGCAGTAAAGCAAAGAGGGTATTAGAGGAGAAGTGGAAGGAAAGAAGTGAGGAGAACATTAAGAATGAAGGAAGAGAAGGAAGTAAAGACAACAGCAGGTCTCCAGAATCTACAATGGCCACACTCCTCCTGAGGGATGGACCCTCTTTTCAACTCTTCCTCCTTTCATCTGTCTCTCCGAGCTGAGCAAGGATCCCAGAATAAACATGGCGGGTGCTAAAATAGGCTTTGGGCTGGGTGATGAATTAGCCAGGGTGTATTTGGGGAGCAAGGGAGCGACAAAGAGAGAGCGAGAGAGAGAGAGAGGGATTGGAGAGAGAGAGAGTGAGAGTGAGAGAGAGAGAGATTGGAGAGAGAGTGAGAGTGAGAGAGAGAGAGAGATTGAAGAGAGAGAGAGTGAGAGAGAGAGATTGAAGAGAGAGAGAGAGAGAGAGATTGGAGAGGGAGAGAGGAATAGAAAATAGCTCCTAATGTTTAATCACAGCTAGATCTAATACAGTACATGGCCCACAGACAAACTCAGTGACCCTTACTCAGATTTGCTCATCCATCATAACAGAGTTCTCAATGTGTGTGTGTGTCCATATGATTTGATTATGAACACGTGAGAAAGGGGTCCTGAGGGTGAGAGATAAAGCTGTTGTTAACAGATTGGGGACAATCAGGAGACAAGGACACACACATAAACATACACCTACAAAATCTCAAATTCCTCAGCTATTTAAAAGTTCTATGCCTTTTTGCTGCTGGAGCTAAATCTGCTGTGTCGTTTACTGACATCAAACAGTTGACTGTAGTTGGCCGCCAACTGGTCAAGTGAGCGGCAAGAGCCTAAATCCAAGAACTAACTGACTGGCTTTGTTGTGTCATATTTTGACCAATAGCAGTTTACAACTCTGGAAAGCTATCATGGCAGCAAGGACTTGTCCTTCTCCTTGACAAGTGTTGAAACAATCAGTCAATTAATGAATTAGTTAGTCAAAAGAAAATTACACTATTTTGATCATCTAAGAATTGTTTAAGTAATTTATCAAGCAAAATCGCCAACAAGCAAACTAATTCTAGTCGAGATCCAAAAGTTTTCAAGGATACCTAATATGTCAGAAGTCACTGTCCAGCACACGTATATAATAAATAGAGACTCAGCAGCCACACATTTCTCTGTTCTCTATTTCTCTGTTTAGTGTCTTCAGGTTAGGTTAACCCATTGTTGCTAACTTTGGAGCTAACCTCCTTCACTTTTCCAGCAGTTGGGGAAACAACAGACATGACTTTTCTTGGTCTTGCCAAGCTGCAGCATTTATTAACTGACACACTGTAGTCTGTACTGTACATTTACTGCCAGACTGACAACTTACTGCTAACTTTTTCCCCTGCTCCGCTCACATTCATGTCACTTTTCTACTGCTCGCTCTCTCACGTAACCTCTCACGCACTAAGCGCACACAATACACACTGCCCTATTCCTTAAAAAGAGCTATGCTACCAAGAGTTTCCCAGGAAACGACACAAAGGTTAACTCACATTTCGGAACAGTGCTGCACAAAGGCTCCCAAACACTATTGATTTCCGAATGAATGGATATTTGCCGTCATTACTGGCATTAAAAATTTTTTTTTGGCCTGGCAGGGATTCTTGTTGGTCTGGCGGCCCACCAGGCCTGTACAATTATAGGGGAAACATTGGAATATACACTATATGAGTACAATATCCACTATAAAAAAATAGATTTTTTCACACAGTCCCTCTAGAAGATGGCTTTAAGATTAAGAAATAATATGCACCTAAAAATTTTAATTGATTAATCTGCTAACTATATTCTGTGACTAGTTGTTCGCTAACAAGTTCGCCATACCAACTTGAAAGGTGATGGGTCAATGTTGGGTTCACAACTTGGTTCCACTGCCCCAAAGTTGACAAAAGATCAGTTATTGCAGATTTCAGGTGTTTATTGTTTCAATTGTGTTTAGAGGTGCATATTCTTAAAAGATTAAAGATTTGCAATTAATCAAATAACCAGAAACCAATTATATAGTATATACTGTATACATTTGCACCAATAGGAGTGGGTGATATTGGTAAAATCGCAAACGCTAAATTTTCAGGAAATTCAATTGAAAAAAAATGTTATGGATAAAATTAAAGATTGCTATATCAGTTTTTGGCAGAATTAAACCAGAGAAATCTACTACTGTATCCTGCTGCTGTACAGCCACTTACCAGCAGATAACAAATAGCTATCTCAGTATAAACATTATAGCAAAATCTCAATGGTAGATACATTTCTTGTCATCTCACATTATACATGTTGTTATATCATCCTTCCTACTATATGTAGAATACATTACTCTGGGTTCACTTGCAGCCTCAAAGCACAGTGAGGTTTAGCTGCCGCTGGATGAGCCAAGTGGCCACTTAATTAGCAGCTCGACAGCAGAATGTTTTCTATGAGGTAGAACAGCACACACTCATCAACTATCTCTTGCTCTCTCTTCCACACACACACACACACACACACACACACATATACACACTTAAATAATTCTGAACTTAGTGTGACATTTTTCTCACTGTGCTTTTTAAATAATTACCTTATCCTCATTACGATTTGGAATGCACAAAGCCCTGCGTCACATTGTGCTTACTCCCAGCAGACTGGTAGAGCAGCATCACCGCATGATCCTGCTCTGCACTCCGGCATGTAATCCAAAGTCTTCCCCCACAGTTCAAAGTGTCATGCAGTCAGTCTACTCATGATGTTACACACTGGATCCGCTCTGCTGTGCATTCATTATTCATCTCTCGCTTAAATTAAACATAGTCAGGGACTTCCATGGAATCAACAGGACTCTTATGATAACCTCATTATTTGCTAGAAGGCTGTGAGTACCTTTATGTTTTTGTGTATTTGTGTGTGTAAAGTGCCTATATTTTTTAATTTTAGCTCACTTTACCTAAAAGACAAACAAACATGTATTGTTTAATCTGATTTGACAGGTAAAACAATACATGTTTGTTTGTTTGTTTGTCTTTTGTCTGGTACGTGCCGCTACACCAGGCAGCATTTTAACAGAACTAACCACTGTACCGCTAAGACCTACAGCAGAGGACAAATTCCCCAAACCCTTACCCTATTATTTCAATAACTGGAGTCATAAAGCATGATCTGCCAAAGAGTTAAGAGATACACAACAGACGTCCTACTGTACACTGGGCTTCTGAATTGGCAGTCTTAACGCAGCAAACTATTCAAACTTTACACAGTATCAGTCACTGCAGTACAAATGTTGGATCAATGTAAAGATGGGTTATAACCTCAGAAGAGTGATTTTATCTAGTTTCAATGAGACCAGTCAAGGACAATCAACGTCTGTCAAAGGGCTATGAGTGAATGTGTCTGTATATGAGTGTGTGTTCAGGGGCCTCCTGCAGTGTTAATGCCTGGTATTCAATGACAAAAGCGTGGACCTGTCACCCACACATCCATACAATGGGAGAATAGGAGCTTTGAGTGACTCACACCTGCAGCTCATTGGTCCGCTGAAGGTACATTGCCAAAACAAAACTGGAAAAAACAGAAAGTGCTGACATCTCATCCAACCTACAATGACACTTTACTGCCTGTCTAGACCCCACACGCCCCCATTCAACAAGGTCTGATATGGAGGACAATGGCACTGCTCTCCATTGTACATGACAAGATATTAAAATAAAAAAATAGTGTAGTGAAGTCAAATGGTTGGTCATAATCCAATCAGCTTTCTGACTGTGGCCCATGTAGTTGAGTCTACATGGTCTGTATTCAAATATGGGCAGATATGTAGGCTGGCTGAATGGATCCATCACGTCTCTTTGTATCTGCTGTCAGTGTTGAAGACTCCGTGTGAGATACTTCAGTCTGTAAATATATGTGTTTAAAAATGATTTCGGGGCTATGCTAAGTAAAATAGGTGATCGCTGCTCTAATTGCTAACGAAAAATGAGAACACCGCAGTGCTTAACTGACAATCATGAAACCAAAACATCTGAGAAACAATGTGTTAGCTTGTCACTCAAGTGAGGCAGCAGAGACACCACAAAATGTCATCTGAGTTTAGGATTAAGCTACATGGGTTGTGTTCAAATTAATTTGTAAGAACTGAATATTAGCCATAGCCTACTCTGTCGCTACTGTTGCACCTGTAAAACAGTGGATAAATTGTTTTGAGCGCCACAAAACCCCCGTGAAATGACTCACTTCACAAACAGAATTTGATCCATTCAGTCCGATAACATTTTGAAAGTCTAGAAGAGCAACACCATTAAATTATTTTATCCCCATTCAGGCTAGCAGAGAGCTAACCGGAAGTTAGCCGCTCGGCCGGCAGAAGTCTCTGCCCATATGCATTGATCCCGCCAGCGCGGCACCAGATTAAAAACACTGTATACTGTGAAATACAGAGAGATTCATCTGATGGTGATAAGCTTAATCAACATTGTGTGAACTTATTTGGCCAGAGTTCATTTATATGTAAAAGTTCCACACTGCAGGTTTAATATTGAAGCTGTTAGAATATGTCTGTAGCACTGTGTCTTAATATTGAAAGAAACTTATGTAGAGATAATGGAAAATCAAGAGATTCAAATGACTGTCTGGTATTCAAGTAGTGTGTAGATCAAAGGTCGATCATATTAACAACTGATATTAAAACAAATACACATAAAATCCATTACCATTATGTCACTTCCTCTTTTAAAATGCATGCACTGACAATAACACCTTGTCTTGCTTATTTTCCATCTGTGAGAACCCTAATAATCAATTTGCATGTCTAATTTGCATGTTTTTCCACATACACTCTGTACATAAAAGATGATTCTGATCTCCATTCTGAGAAGTGGACAGGAGGTGCATTTGCTGTTCACATGGCTAAATGTGTCTCTGGAGGTAATTTAGAAGATTGGATCCCCACCGTTTCTTTAGTGCATTGCCAGCTGGATTTCATGCATTCTCTGGAAACTGTTAAACGAGCCCACTTCAAAGCACTGCCACATATTAAGGAGCTAGATTTTTGGGGTGACTTAACATTTCCTCAGTAAGCCTATGATGTAAAAAAAAAGACGTAAAGTCACTTCTATAGGAAACTTTGGATCAGCTGTACAACCTTTATCAACTGTTTTACAATATATGTCTGTCTCATTTTTAGCAAGACCTTTCTCTACAAATGCTTTTCCCATAATAATGCTTTCTCACCATTCATTTAACAGAGCACACATCATTTAGCACATCCTTTTATCCCAACTGTGTCACAGCAGCTTGAATGCCTTCAGTGTACTGTCATCAACTTACATGATTTCTAACTATTGAGGATCTGTGTTCAATTATCTCTTGCTGCATATTAGGGCTGATGATGATGATATATACCATGTGATAAATCTGTCAGCTGTATATACCACAGTAGCTATTTTTCAGGTATTTATTTTGCTGGATCAGCCAAAGATATTTTCATCTGGTTATTTTATACATAAAGAGTTTTTTATGTCCAAAGAAAATCCACATTGGGTGATAGCATCCTGTAAGCTTGTATGTAAGCTGATTGTAGTGGAGTTGAAACAGAAAATTAAAGGTGCTCTGTGGAATTTTTTTTATGATGGGCCCCTGTTTTTTTTTGTCTGTGCACACAAGGATGCACATGCACGAAGGTGACGTGATACACATCCTGGCAATAACTTGCCAAAATATGAAGCAATACGTTAGCAAAGACAAGGAAGAAGACTGCAAACTAGTAAACATGGATGTAAACAATGCAGGTTTCAAACTTTTAAGAAAAATCAGCTTTGCAAATGTTTTATGATGAAGGAAATGCATTCAACATGTTTGTTAGACTTCAAGGATGCAAACACAGAGTTTTGGTGAGTCACACTGAGTGTAAATATATCTTTGTTTTTTTACAGGAAAACTGTGCAGGGCACCTTTAATCAGCAAGTTTTATAATAGCTTAGATAATTTTTCAAGCAAAACTGCCAAAAATTGCCACTCAATTGTGATCATTTTGCTGTTTTTCATTGTCCTAATGACAGTTTGTAAGGCAACACAAGCTACTTTGAGATTACTTGTGCTCTGGGAACTTGTGGTGGGCTTTTTTTTTTTTTTTTTTTTACTATTTTCTGACATTTTATAGGCCTGAGGATTTATTGAAAATGAAAGCGCTTGTTAGTTGGAGCCCTAGCCAAACAAAACACTGAGTAAGAAACTGTCTGTGTGTTGATTCTCAGGGATACTAACAGTACTAACAACCCTTTTCCCATTACAGTAAGCCATCTGACTCAGTGTTAAAATAAACAATTCCCTTAATGCAGCTTTAAATGTGACATCTAATCTTCTCTCTATCTGTCTATTCAGATTGTGTAGTGAACCAGCTTTACATGACCATGGCTGCATATATTTGCATTTGGTCAGAGCCAGTACTATCAGGACTACACTGAATAACAAGAGTCTACTCTTGTCTATCAGCCAGTTGGAAAAGAGGACATACAATTCTCAGCAATCTAACACAGAGTGAAGTAGGCTAGGGTGATTTGACAAATATATCAGCAATTGCCGATTGGCTGAGTCCATCGCCAGTTGTTTTTCTTTTTGGGCGATTTTTTGTGTGATTTTTACTAACTAACTACAGTGTTATACAAGTAGCGTAGCTCCTTTATGGGATAGCTCAGTGTGTTGGTTGTTTGCATAGTGAGTGTGTGGTCAAGAGAGAGAGAGAGAGAGTGAGTGTTGGTGAGGCTGGCGACCGGAGCAGACTATGAAGTTATAGCTGAGAACGTAGCAGTGTATTGTTAAGTTCCCTTGTCTTCTTTGCCACCTGCTGATTAAAGTGAAGGTGGTTATCCTGAAAATGGGTTAGCCTAACCTGACCAAGCTCACTTAAGGTGGACTGACCTTTAAGGTGGACCGGCTATTCTCATTCTGATCTCCGCTGCTCCTAAACAGAGAGCGGAGAAACATCTGGATGTCTCTCCCAAGTTTTGCTGAGCCACCCCCCTCCCCTGCACGCCGGCCACCCCCCAACACAAATTTATCGGCAATTGCTGGTTGTTGGGCTGACGGTGGCCGGTAGGAAAATTTTGACATATCGCCCAACCCTAGAGTGAAGACAGGCCCCATTAGGCGCTCGGCTTGTTACAATAACACAAAGCCATCTGTCAAAACCTGGACTCGCTGTCACAAAGCCTGTAAAAAGCAGCTCCTATAATGAAGTGCTACATGACCATCGGATCAAGAGGGGTGTAGAACTGAGATCAGACAGTGTGAGAAAAGAGAGAAGGAAAGAGAGAGAGAGAGAGAGGCAGGAGTAATAAAAAGCAAATGAGAAAGAGAGAGAGAGAGAGAGATCCACATATTGTAGTCCCTGATGAACACAGGCAGGCCATTTTCACCTCATATTCTGACTGCTTCATTCATCACACAAACGCACACTCATAAACACACTTCCTTCCTGTCATGTCAATACTGTACTCGCTCCATTTTACAGCAGTATATTGGACAGTAGGGTCTGCATTTTCCTGTAAAGTGAGAAGTGTTAACACTCTGAAAAGGCTGTGTTTGTGTTTGTTGATAACCCTGATGTGCATGTATTAAATTGTGCACAAGTGCAGATGAAGGTCAGTTCATTCATGCTTAGCACAGTCACTCACAGCAAAGTGGAGAGGTTAATCCCTGAGTGTGTGACATGTTTACCTATCTGTATACTCACACATATACTGCCAGACTGACAACTTGCTGCTATCCTTTTCCTATGCTCCGCTCGCATTCACCATCACTTTTCTGCCGCTCGCTCACTGCACTTGCTCAACCACACACTCACTACACACACACACACATTACACACTGCCCTATTCCTTAAAGGAGCTACACTACTCTTATAACAGTACATTTCACATAGGTGTCCTCTGAAGAACGAGGAGAGGGATGATGACTCAAAACAATCCCACAATAACGTAGGGTGTTGTTATCATGCTCACACGGTGTGCAAGTGAAGACCATTAGTAGCCCATTAATATTAACGATTGTGTGAAATTTTAGCAGCAGCGCTCATAATTCTGCAGTGGAGCACCGCCGCTGCAGAATTATGAAAGTATCAGATTCATGCTCATCCTACGAAAAATGAGAGAAACTGAAAGAACATGACAGAATGAATTGTGAGTTCCTAGTGAGTTCTGAGACAAGTCAGAGGCTAAACTGCTACACCAACACGCTAACAAACTAGCTTACAGCTAACATCTGTACAGTCCAGTCAGTACATTAGCTGTTTGGGGCGAAAAAACAGTCCAGAGCCTGGTTTCACAGAGAGATTTTAGATGTGTCTGTAGTGTGTCAGTTTTTTTTTTTTGTAGACTAATGCCAATTACACAGTTTCACAAAAATAAAGATTGACTTATTTGAAGCCTAGAAAGTGATCCAAATTCACATATACAGTAACAGCTAAAAAGGCTGTACTTCAGCACAACAGTGTTTTGAGCTAAACGAGAAAACAAGTTTGCTAACACAACGCAATCACAACGTTAGCATGCTAATATTTAGCCGGTATGATGTTTATTCTTGTCACCATCTTAGTTTAGCTTTGTTAACATGCTAACATTTGCTAATCAGTACTAAACACAAAGTACAGCTGATTTGGTCTTAAACCAAAGTATTGGACTAATTTCAATTTTTACCTGATGGTCAGAAAGGGATCACCATAGCTATGACAGTTCATCCTCTGAAGAACATGAATGTGTGTGCAAATTTCACTGCAATCTAGCCAATAATTATGGAGACATTTCACACAAAAGTGTCAACATGGGCAGCAGGAATTTCTGCACAAAACGTCATGACAATCCAACATTTGATATTTCAGTCTGGAATAAATTGGTGGAATAACCAATCAACAATACCACTGCTAACAAGTGTTGTAGAAAAACATGTTCTGAATGTAAGGTATCGAAAACAGCATTGTTATCATATCAGTAACAAAACTCAGGTATTGTATTGGCACTAGTATCAAAACAGTTCAGTCTATACGCAGCTCTAGTCATCAAATACTTCCAAACCTACACTATAGAAAAAAAGAAGTCTGTAAACATATATTTCTTCATTAAGAATGGTTGTGCAAACTCAGTTGGTAACAGAAACAATGACGTAGATATGGGCTTGTGAGGCAAAACAGCAAATAAGTCAACAAACGGGCAAGCTGTGCTTGTGCAAACTGCGAACAGGCTTTTGAAGACTGTGTGCTGATAATACAGGAGAGAGTGAGAGAGGGTAAGAGAGAGAAGGAGGAAGGAAAACTTTAGCTGCTGCATGGCTGGGGTGCTACAAAGGGCAAAAGGGTTACAGCTACAGGGGCATATACCGAAATGATAGCTGAGTGCCACTGAAATGGAGGGAGAGAGGGACAAGATGAGAGCATAGTGACCGCTAGATGGAGGGGATGATTGAGAGAGATTGTGACAGAGGAGGGAGAAATGGATGGATGGAAAAAGGAGAGAGAGGCTGTTTGTGTCTGTCTAAGACCGGGGGAGTGTTGCTCTCTGTTCACACAGGCTGACCCAGATGCAGCTGAATTAGACACAGTCCTGTGTGTGTTAGTGTGTGCACTAGTGTGTGTGTGTGTGTGTGTGTGTTTGTGGATGGCAGTGTAGGTATGAGAGCTGAAGAGCTTGAGGTAGAGAAATACGAAAAGTGACAGAGTGTTGCAAGTAGATGTCTGTTTTTGAGGATCACAAGCCCAAAGAGCTTAGAGAACACAAAAATTAAAGGTGCAACATTTAGCACTTCAACATCATTAGCACATTGATGTTGACAGTTAAATAATGGGCTTGGTATGGAGCATTAATGCTTTTTTGTATTGACTGAACGGTGTCTATAGCTCAGACTATCCAAAGCTCTCAAGTACCAAAAGCTAGGTACGAATTATTTTGTCAGATTCATCTTCTTTGCTTATTCTTCAATCAGAGAGCTTTAATGTAAATCATAATTTTGCCAATTTTAGACTGTATTCTTGTATGTCTGCTATTTAGACAATGTCTAAAGGTACATTACATTTTTCTTTGGCCACTTGGGGTCAGAGCACCACATATTATGGCCTTGATGTGGCTAATGGGTTTGTTTACACACACATCAGGCAGAGACAGGGCAACATTAAGATTTGGAGTTGTGTCTGTGGTGACATCACAAATGTATGTCCAATATTCACTCTATTAACTCTCTGTTGGTCTTGCTAATACTCTGCTAAATGCTACATTATGTTTACCAGATAGTTGCTAACTTTATCCGTTTGCCGTTTGGTGCTGGGTGAGTAGCGTACAGTGGGCTTATCAGTAGGTTTTTTGCTGAAAACAGATGCATGCTGCTGCTAGGAATAAGGTTGAGTAAGTTTTGTGAGTGAACTAAGACAAAAACAATGGGCTAAACGTTGCTGATTATCCAAAAGCAGTTTACCGAAATTTAGCCAAGCAGTCACCTCTTGCTGATGCCCTGGTCTCCCTAGCATTATTCCTACAGAATGACACACTTCGTTTAAGTGCTGGTGGTGCAAGACCATGAATTAAATTATACATCAGACACATATCTGCAAACCAAAGAAAACCCTCAAAAGGTCAACAAATTATACTTTTGAATGATGATTCAATGGTGGTAACTCCTTGGTTTTTTATCAAGCATTTTCACAGATTGTTTGTAAAGAGTGTATAATGGTTTTAGTGTAGTCACTCCTGCCTGGGACCAGCTTGTAGCACAATAGGATAAGTGTGAGAAAATCATTGAGTGCATTAAGAGCTTAGCAGCAGCTAGAGGCAGTTGATGTCTAATATGTTTAAAATTCATTAGGCCAGTTCTGACACTTCTGTGTCTAAAAATTTAAGTTGGAATCAATTATTATGCCCAGATACTTGAAATGCTCAACAATATTTATTACCTCTCCTTTACCTAGGTTGTCAGGTTGATGTGTGTTATTTCTCTTGATAGCAAAATATATGCCCACAGTTTTGCTCATGTTAGGAATAAGAGTAGTGAGATCCATTCTGATACTTTGTTCAATACTACAGTGAGTTTGGAAGCAGCTTGTTCTCTTGTTTTAGCATGAGTGTAAATAACTGTCATCTGCATACATCTGGATATGAACCTCTGGGCAAATCAAAGGCAGATCATTGATGTATAAACTAAAGAGAACTGGTCCAAGGATCGATCCCTGTGGAACACCAATGGTACAGTTAGCAAAAGATGAGCATGTGTCATTAGTTCTTTTGCATTGTTTTCTTGAGTTTAGGTATGACTCCATCCATGTTTATGCACTGGTAGAGAAATTGAACTTTGACAGTTTGGATAAAAGAACACTGTGATTGACCATATCAAAGGCCTTTTTAAAATCAAGGAAAACAGCACCAGCAACACTCCCCGTTCAGACTGGATTTAATTTGTTCGATAAAATAGCAATTTGCCATCTCTGTGGAATGATGTGTGGGAAATGTCCATTGCTTAGATGGGTTATTTATTGGTCACAAATTGCTCTTTCAGTTACTTTAGAAATAACTGGGAGAGTACTGATAGGTCTTTAATTAATTGGTTGGATCGCCAGTTTTAAAAATAGGGGTTATTACTACTGACAGGTATTGAGAAAATAGCATTGACAAGTTTACTAGATGAGTGATAGGAGTACAGAGGGGTTTTTTTTATAATTCTTTACAAATGCAGGATCACAGTTAAAAACATCTTTAACCTTGGAGCTTTTAAACTTTTAAAACTAAGGTATTAAAATCTCAAATCTCTAAAATTTCAAACAATATCCTGACACTGACAGGCTGGCCGTCTGTAGTGGCATGTAAACCACTTTATACTGTTTGTCATGTACCAACAGGTTATATTTGGCAGCAAATCTCAGGGATTGCTCTGCAGCACAATACATGGAGAGGACCACTGATACAACAAATAAAGCAAATACATGTTTCTCACTAGAAATGTAGTCTTAAATAGAAAGGTTACTGAGGAATATTACAATTTTTCTTACTATGGATTAATGACTTCCTTAAAGCTGCACTAATATTTCCACATAAACAATAGATTAAAAGACTGTGTGTATGTGAAAGGGGTCACTTATAGTGATAAAAAACCAAAAATTTATTAAAGCAGCTTTAATGTGTCTACCTAGCATGACTACATTCATGATTGTCTATGAGCATGCACAGCAACTCCTCTCATGAAAAGGGAAATGCAACTTTGAACTTCTCTAAATAGTAATGACTGGGCTAACCAAACAATACACTGTAATTTACATATTTAAAAAGTTGCTGATTTCACTGTCAACAAAGACAAGAGAAAGCATCAACTTACTGATGACTTCAAATGTTAACAGCACATACCTATAGGACTTTTCTGCCCTGAGTTGTGCCACGGAAGCCTTTTATTTTGTATAAAATTTCTGCCTCTTTTTCTAGAATTGGAACATCAAAACTACAAATTTGGTTTTGCCCTATACGTAACCACCTTTAATATAAACCTAAATGTAGCTATTTGATTGAGCTTCTTGGTGGGCCTGGGAGGAAGGGCTGCCTGAGAGGTTCAACACAGGGTAGTGGCCACACCACACTGTGCATGATGAATAGAAAACATGTAAGCACTTTTTAGGAATTTGTGAAAATGTTTTTTAAACCTTTAGCTCAGGAGGAAATGTATGTTCCTACTTTTGAAAGGAGCTGCTACTTGATCCTACAGACACCCATTTAATGAACTAAGCTAAGCTAAGAGATACCATAAGTGGAAAATAATAAAATTTCCCATAAACAGTCCCTCTAATTTTAGAAATACTGAAATGCTAACATTTGGCCAACAACAGAGAAACATTCTGCACTGAAATGCCTGAAACATGTGCTGCATGTACAGTAAACATTCTTTCTGTTGTTATTAGAATCCAGTTGAACAAAATGTTTCTCTGCTTGCACCTTACTTCCCCAGCTCTGTCAGCATTCTCTCAAGTCTGACTGGCTAATTAATGAACCTGTCAATCACTTTTAAAGGCACCATGAACTGAATACACAAATGCAAGGCTGAAACGAAAATCTTCTCACAAGCATGCTGAAAATAAACGGATTCCATTCAAAGATCTCAATCTGGCAACAACATCTGGAAAGGCAACTCACCCAAAAATGGCAAGGACATGTCAACACTGCTGCATTGTGTGAGACGGGAAAACTCTTGAGAAAAAGTTATCCTTTTATTTCCCCTCAGCCTCCACCGAATCATTTGACAGGGTTAGGGACCCGTATAGCTCAACAGTTGTTTTCGGAAATGACTTTGCGTGAGCAAGAGCAACTAACTGAACTGAGACAAGACCGTGGTTTAAAACTGAGAAATGCTGATCTAACTTTAGACAGTTTTTGGTTGACTGCTGCCAATAATATCAGCTGATTGATATATTGGTTGGGCTGTATTTAAAACCTCCATGATTGTCTGACTGCTTGTGTTTCTTTCACCGTCAGACTTTTTTTTTTAAGCGATGTTCCCGCATTTCCAGATCTCGGCTATTGACACGGTGAGTTCAATGTCATCATAACCAGTAGGAATGATGTCCAAAATGTCAAAAATAAGACCCAGCATGTAACAAAACAGAATGATCATTTAATTTCTGTTGCTTTTATTTTGAACTGAGCCAAAAGAAAAACTTTTTGGCTGCTGCACTCATTAGAAGTTGCTTTGTATAAAAAGCCAGTTAAATGCAAAAGATAAATGAAGTCTAAGTCTGGACTTTTTTTTTAAAAAAAAAAAGACTGTCTGCAGTTGATATTTGAGGAAGTTCCAAAACTTGAGGTTAACATATGTAGAAATGCTCCCAGCAAGTCAAAAGTCAGGGCTTCAACCTGCTCTGAACACTTCATTTGCAAGGTTTTTTTCTACCTTACAGATGGGCTGACTTCAGATCATCAGACATCCATATAAACAGCCGTCCGTTCCATAGCCTTGCCAAGGTTGGTGCTATGATTTTTCCACGTTTTGTTTGCGTTTTCCACTCTCATATTTCAGATTGGATGTTGGATTGAACATGTACAGATGTATTTGAGGAGTTGACATTTCAACTAAAGAAAAAAAAAGTAGTGAAACTCTACTATTATAGTTTGTTTCATGGTTTGTTGACATAGCCTTCCGAGCGGCTGGAAGTTGGCAGTTGTACAGCTTCCGGAAGCTAACCAATCAGAACAGAGTGGGCTCATCGGGAGAGAGAGAGGAGCTAAAATGGCCTGTTTCAGACTGAACTGAGGGGCTGCATAAAGGGCCAGCATAAGATAAATAAGAGTTTCTTGGACTTTAAATCATGCAAAGATTCCAGCACAGCCCCACAATATAAATCTAGAGCTGGAAATGTGCATAATATGTCCCCTTTAAACTTCTCCATCCTCCCTCTCAACCTGCTCTCTTACTCAGAACCACCTTTCACTCTCACCCTCTCTTTGTCTATCTCTGCAAAGACACACCTTCTTCATCTTTTCACTCCTTCTTCCTGCCTTCCCCGACCCCATCTCACCTTATTCATCTCGCTTTCTCCCTCACTCCAGTCTACTCATTTGCATCTCCCCCCCCTCCTCCTCTTCCTCCTTTCATCACTGCCACCGCTGTCCTCACTTGCTCCCACTTTTCCTTTTTACATCAAATCCCCCCCACATCCTCCTCCTCCTTCTCCCCTTTTTCCCTCCACTCTTGTCTCTTTTCCTTTTTGTCTAATTCGGCTCCTCCGCTACGAGTCCCCGAGGCTTCGTCAGTGCAAAGTGCTCCGTCTGTGTTCCGCTCTCCCCTCCCCGTCCTCTGCTAGCGTGCAAAGGGAAGGGGACCCACCGACCGGAGCTGTAAGTTATGTAATGAGATCATCTGGACACTAATGCTGTATACCATATACACCAAGCACCCATTAGCGACTTCTCTATACTATAACCATTTGTCTGTCTTTCATGTTTGTCACAGATGGATGATGGAGGGACTTTGGCTTGAGTAGCGCAGTTCAATGTCATTAAAACCAAGAGATAATAGCAATGGCGACATGTATCTGCTCATATGGGTAATCCTCCCTCCTATAGTGCTTTTGTCCTGAGTCTGGCTTTTACCTTGTGTTTTTTGGATGGATGGATGGATGGATGGACAGATGAATGGATGGATGGATGGATGGATGAGGATGAGGGATGGCGGTGAAAATAAGGACAGA